>NC_090447.1:234294152-234608707 GCF_031143425.1 Pleurodeles waltl
CTCCTCCAGGGTCGCTCCCCCTGAGTGAAATTGGCAAAAACAATATCCCTGGTTTCTAGTGGTTTCTGCTACCCTTGGTGGGCAGAAATACCCTTAAATAAAATTTCCTCCCAGAAGAGCAACTCTTGCCTAAGGGGTCACTTCGGATATGTAAAAAAAAATAGATTTTTTAAATCCCTAGTGCCTAGTGGTTTCTGCCCCCCTTGGGGGCAGATCAGCCTAATTAGAATAAGCTGACATGCCCCCAAGGGGGGCAGAAATAGCCTAAAAAAAAGTTGCCCCCCAGGGGAACGACCCTTGCCTAAGGGATAGCTCCCCTTTTGTGAAATATTCGCAAAAAACAATCTGTGGTGTCTAGTGGTTTGCAGATTGGCCTAATTAAAATAGGCCAATCTGCCCCCAAGAGGGGCAGAAATGGCCTACAATCAATTTAGCCCCTAGGGGAGCAATCCTTGCCTAAGGTCTTGCTCAAGGGGTCGCTTCCTTATAAGTAAATACAACAATAACAAAACAAACACAAAATCCCTGGTGTCAGGTGTGCATTTCTGCAGCCCGATTGCTTCACATTCGGGCTGCAGAAATGCTCAGAAAGACATCAAAGTAAAGGAAAGGCCTTTCTTTTCCTTTGATGCCTCTCTGCCTGCCCCCTTCCCCCGATTCGAAGAGAAATGCAAGCATTTCTCTTCCGACTGCGCTGAAAGCTGAGCTTTCAGAGCGATGGGGGTAGCCTCTGATGAGGTCATCACATGATCGCCCGCTGTCATCATCAGACGTCACTGGGGGGGCGAGGGGGTTGGGGTGGATGAGGAAGCAATTCCACTTCCATCCCTGTCCAGGGGACGGGGTGGGAGGCCCTTGGGGGGAGCACTAGCTCTTCCCCCGAGGGCCTGGTGCAGGATGTAGCAGTTACGTCCTCGGCACCCAAGGGGTTAAAGCTTTGTGATGTAGTGTTTGTTAAAGAGATGTGTGTTCAACTGTTTCCTAAATGAGAGAGGTTTAGGCAGTCCTGATGTATACTGATATGTTGTTCCAGAACCTGGATGCATGAATGGAAAGGGCTTGCTGTGTTTTTTTTTTTTTTTGTAGAGTGCATCTGACAATGTCCTGGCTGCAGGTGCGTGGAGGTTCACCAGAAGTGGTGAGCCTGTCAGCAATATAAGATTCTGTTTGTGATTCTTTCCAAATTATGTAGCAAATTTGTTGATGGTGAGGGCCTGCAAGTGCTGCCAAGGGAGTTCCATCAGGATGGGTGTGATGTGAACATATTTCTTTAGTCCCTAGTTGAAACGTGCTGGGGGATGTAGGATGCCTCTAAAAGTTGCGAGTTTGGGAGGCCATGGAGCGGGGCATTGCCACCATCCAGATGCAAAAGTACAGGTGCGAATAACAGTTCTGGAGTCACTTTCCACAATAAATGATTTGACTTTCTTTAGAAGACAAAAACTGGTACCAGGCCATCTTTGCTTGAGATCCTGGAGGGCGAGGTTGGTGCCATAAGTGAATCAGTGACTTAAGTGAAAATTGTGGTGGGAAGCCATCAATGATTTTGACATTGAGCCAAGTTTGTGTTGTATCTTGTTTATTGTTCATGGCAAATATCACAAATTCTATCTTGGTTAGGTTGAGTTTCAGTGAGGTGCTGAACATTCAGGACTGGGTAATGTACAAGTAATGTTCAAAACACTGGGGGGCATATTTATACTCCGTTTGCGCCGGAATTGCATTGTTTTTTTTGACGCAATTCCGACGCAAAACTAACTCCATATTTATACTTTGGCGTTAGACGCGTCTAGTGCCAAAGTCCATGGAGTTTGCGTAATTTTTTAGCGTGGACACCTACTTTGCGTTAATGATATGCAAGGTAGGCGTTCACGTCTAAAAAAATTGACTCCGAGGCTTGTGCGCAGTATTTACACTCCCGGGCAAAATTCACGCCCGGGAGTGGGCGGGTAAAAAAAAATGACGTACGGCCGCTTTTGCGCTGTTTTTTTAGCGCCTGGAAAAGGCAGGCGTTAAGGGACCTGTGGGCTCTGAAGGAGCCCAGAGGTGCCCTCCCATGCCCCCAGGGACACCCCCTGTCACCCTTGCCCACCCCAGGAGGACACCCAAGGCTGGAGGGACCCATCCCAGGGACATTAAGGTAAGTTCAGGTAAGTCATTTTTTTTTTTTTTTTTTTGTGGCATGGGGGGCCTGATTTGTGCCCCCCTACATGCCACTATGCCCAATGACCATGCCCAGGGGACAGAAGTCCCCTGGGCATGGCCATTGGGCAAGGGGGCATGACTCCTGTCTTTGCTAAGACAGGAGTAATTTCTATGGGGGTTGGGAGTCGAAAAAAATGGCGCAAATCGGGTTGAGGCGAAAAATTTGCCTCAACCTGACTTGCCCCATTTTTTGACGCCCAAGCCCCATATCCCCCTACGCCGGCGCTGCCTGGTGTACGTCGTTTTTTTCCACGCACACCACGCAGCGCCGGCGGCTAACACCGGCTAACGTCATTGATTAAATACGGCGCCCGCATTGCGCTTCAGAATGGCGTTAGCCGTCGCTAATTTTTTTGACGCAAAACTGCGTTAGTGCATTTTTGCGTCAAAAAGTATAAATATGGCCCTGGATGTCTGAAGCAATGGAGACTTTCTAGTAGAACTGTGTATAATCGGCATATTGGGGAATGTAGATGATAGAGCCCAGACCAGTTCAATGTAAAGACTGAAAATGATAGGAGACAGTATCAATCCCTGCGGGACTCCACAGGTGATAGGACCTAGAAGTCCCTGAAGATGAAAACTGGTGCTAGTTGGAAGGTAGGAGAAAACCCAGTGAAGGACATTGCAAGTGAATTCCATTTGAGACTCCGGTCTATATATGGTAGTGGAATGGTTGAGTATGTTGATGTCAAGTGAGAGGGCCAGTAATATCAGAAGCCAGGGATCATTTTCATCTGTGGCCAACAGAGTGACATCTATGATGTGTAAGATTGTGATCTTTGTAGTGCAAAACAATATGTAGCTAGAATGGTAGTTGTGCTGGAGATGGCTAGCCTTGATGTGGTATTGGCATTGAACAAAGTGCATTTTCAAATATATTGGAGATTAGAGGTAGGTGAATAATGGACTGAAAGTTGGCTAGTTCATGAAGATCTAGTGTAGGTTTCTTCATTAGATGGAGGGCTTAACCTGTCTGAGACCTTTTGGGAAGATGTCTTGAGTGAGGGGGGCCTTAACAATGGTAAGCAGAGAATCTCTAAAGAGAAATTTCTTGAAGGATTGTAACACATAATTTTGATAAAAAATGGCTTTGACCGCATGGAGTTTGTCAGCAAGATTTGGGAGGGATACGGTTTGACCGCTGCTGATTCCACAGGAAAGTGTGGGTATAAGAATGAAATCAACATTGGTGTGGTGGATGTGATGTAAGCTCTTCTTTATGTTTATTAGAGAAGAGATTGATTGATTGCACTTTTCTGTAATAGAGAGAGGAATGGGTCGGACCAGCCACGGGTTGATGCAGTGCGTAATTGTCCTAAACAGTGTTCTGCTTCAGTTGGTGGCTTCATAAATGGTTTTGGAATAGAACTGTTTTTGGCTGATATGTGTGGTGTATAGAAGGATATTAATATCTAAAGGTCCTCAGGAGTTCTAGGATTTCTGATTGTCAGAAAGCATTCTAGAGTCCCAGTGTGCTGAAGACTTTGGGGGTGATTACAACTTTGGCGGGCGGCGGAGGCCGCCCGCCAAAGTTCCGCCGGCAGAATACCGCTACGCGGTCAGAAGACCGCCGCAGTAATTCTGAGTTTCCCGCTGGGCTGGCCGGCGACCGCCAGAAGGCCGCCCGCCAGCCCAGCGGGAAACCCCTTCCCACGAGGATGCCGGCTCCGAATGGAGCCGGCGGAGTGGGAAGGGTGCGACGGGTGCAGTTGCACCCGTCGCGATTTTCAGTGTCTGCTATGCAGACACTGAAAATCTTGGTGGGGCCCTGTTAGGGGGCCCCTGCAGTGCCCATGCCATTGGCATGGGCACTGCTGGGGCCCCCAGGGGCCCCACGTCACCCGTTACCGCCAGCCAGGTTCTGGCAGTCAAAACCGCCAGAACCAGGCTGGCGGTAAGGGGGTCGGAATCCCCATGGCGGCGCTGCCTGCAGCGCCGCCATGGAGGATTCCTCAGGGCAGCGGAAAACCGGCGGGACACCGCCGGTTTTCCGTTTCTGACCGCGGCTGTACCGCCACGGTCAGAATGCCCTGGGATGCACCGCCAGCCTGTTGGCGGTGCATCCGCGGTCGTTGGCCCTGGCGGTAGTCTAACGCCAGGGTCAGAATGACCCCCTTTATCTTGCACTTGGGGAGTGGATGTTCACACAGCTTCCTAAAAAATTATTAAAGGTGTTTAGATGTGTGTTAACAAAGGGCACTGAGTTGATAGGGTAAAAGAGGCATTCAAGTATTAGGTCACCTGTGGAGAAATATTTGAAAGATCTGAAGGTTAGCTCTTCTCTTTTGTGTTAACTATGATTTGTCAATTGGACTCTGAGCATGGAATTAGGATTTACAGGGTTACTGTACCAGTACAGGTGTATTGTTTTTAATTTTGAGACAACAAGGGTGAGGATGTAGCATGGGCCGTGTATTGGTTGGGTGATGTAGTGTACTGTTGAATATATCAATGAGGTTAAGGAGAATAGTTCTTGTTTTTTTGTGTTCTCTGAGAGGAAGAGTCACCAAAGTGGGTGGTGTGGCAATGTCAGATGGATGAAGGGGAAGGAGATGTGAGAATTCATCAACAAAGATCTTGGGGGCATATTTATACTCCGTTTGCGCCGGAATTGCATCGTTTTTTTTTTACGCAATTCCGACGCAAAACTAACTCCATAATTATACTTTGGCGTTAGAAGCGTCTAGCGCCAAAGTCCATGAAGTTAGCGTCATTTTTTAGCGTGGACACCTACTTTGCGTTAATTATATGCAAGGTAGGCGTCCACGTCTAAAAAAAATTGACTCCGAGGCTTGTGTGCCGTATTTACACTCCCGGGCAAAATTCACGCCCGGGAGTGGGCGGGTCAAAAAAAATGACGTACGGCCGCTTTTGCGCCATTTTTTAGCGCCTGCAAAAGGCAGGTGTTAAGGGACCTGTGGGCTCTGAAGGAGCCCAGAGGTGCCCTCCCATGCCCCCAGGGACACCCCCTGTCACCCTTGCCCACCCCAGGAGGACACCCAAGGCTGGAGGGACCCATCCCAAGGACATTAAGGTAAGTTCAGGTAAGTTAAAAAAAAAAAAAAAATTGTGGCATAGGGGGGCCTGATTTGTGCCCCCCTACATGCCACTATGCCCAATGACCATGCCCAGGGGACAGAAGTCCCCTGGTCATGGCCATTGGGCAAGGGGGCATGACTCCTGTCTTTGCTAAGACAGGAGTCATTTCTAATGGGGTTGGGAGTGAAAAAAAAATGGCGCAAATCGGGTTGAGGCGAAAAAATTGCCTCAACCTGACTTGCCCCATTTCTTGACGCCCAAGCCCCATATTCCCCTACGCCGGCGCTGCCTGGTGTACGTCGTTTTTTTTAACGCACTCCAGACGGCGCCGGCGGCTAACGCCGGCTAACGTCATTCAATAAATACGGCGCCTGCATGCCGCTTCAGAATGGCGTTAGCCGGCGCTAATTTTTTTGATGCAAAACTGCGTTAGCGCAGTTTTGCGTCAAAAAGTATAAATATGGACCTTGATCTTCTCAGGAATCCTTTAAAAGAGAAAGAAGGTAGAGGTTTGATTTGCAGAGAGTGGGAAGTAACATGTCAGCAGCACTCTGGACTTCAGTGATACTTGCTTGCTTAGTGTGCTGAACCAGGACTCATGGATCAGTGCTTTCTGAGAGCTGTAGCTTAATGTTACTTCAAATAATCACTGAATTTAATAACAAATGATTTGGAAGAGGAAAGCCACATCTGTCTAAATGGTGGAGCATATTTACAATGAGCTTGTGCCGCCACTGTGTCATTTTTTTTCATGTAGCAGCGGCGCATTCCATGCTCCATATTTACAAAATACACATTCAGCCCAACGTGTCACTTTTCACTGGCCTGCATAATTTTTTCCAATGTTTCAACTGGCTGCGTCAGGTAGCACTACACATATGCAAGGTAGGTTTGTCCACATACAAATCAAGGCAGAACCAACACATCGATATTATGAATATTTTGGAAGGGGACACATTGTTGGCCCATAAAGCACAGAGTTCAAAATGTGTAAACATTCCTGTGCGTTGGAAACCTAGGCATAAGAAATGACGATACCCAAAGCACTTTGAAAAGCTGAATTATGCCATGGAGCTGCTCATACTGCAACTAGGAGCACAAAGAAGACCACCACCACCACCTCCAATACTGCCACAGAGGCAGCGCAGGAGAAGGAAGTGTGTCTGCAGTCAGAGGACTACCCTCATTGACATTGGGGAGGAGGAGGTCATCACCTACTACAGGCTCAGTAGGGAGTCCATCATCTAGCTCCTGAACCTGATTACATCAAGATTGCAGTCAACATCCTAGAGATGCACCAACATCTCTCCGCAGGCCAAGCTGATGGCCGTACTCCACATGCTTACGTCTTGCTCATTCCAAACCATCACTGCCAGAGTGGCATTATTATCACAGAGATCCTTTTTGCATTTCTACACTCCTTC
The DNA here is from genome assembly GCF_031143425.1 of Pleurodeles waltl. NCBI lineage: Eukaryota > Metazoa > Chordata > Amphibia > Caudata > Salamandridae > Pleurodeles > Pleurodeles waltl. The sequence goes on from NC_090447.1 coordinate 234,300,824, forward strand.
CTGGGTGTCATCCTAAGCCTCACACCCCAGCAGCTCATGTGCCCAAACACACAGCAGAAACACCTGGAAAACTAGCAAGGATTCTATGTCATTGCTGGATTCCCACGTGTTGGGGGCCATGAACTGCACACATGTACAACTGGGTGTTTCCTGTAGCTACATCCTACCTGTACTGCAATAAGAAGCACACATATTCCATAAACATGCAGGAACGAGTGGACCATGTGAGGATGTTCATCAATCGACTGGCAAAGTACCCAGCGATTGCTCATGGTGACTAAATATTCAAGCACTCCATCATCAATGAGCGCTTCCAGAACAGGAGATATGGGAATGGTCTACTGGTTGTTAAGTACATCTGAAACACGTGACAGAATTCATGACAGTCAATTATGGCCCATATTTATGGGCTCTGTGTTGCAGGGCAGTGCAGCAAGTCATCTAGCTGTGCTGCCCTGTGCCACAGTTAAAGTACAGGAAAATGCGGTATACAAAACTATTCCACATATACCTGTCTTTAGGCAGCATAGTGGCAATTCAATCACCCTTTCATCATCGTGAATTATGAAGCCACGCAGGGCCATGCAAGATGGCCTTAGCTATCCCTATGGGCGGGGGCTATGTATTTAGTAGGCAGGACATGTGCCTGGTTGAGTGGCCTGTCCTGGTAGTGACAAATAGCCTATTTGGTTTCTCACTTCTGTGAGTGCTGCCTTCTCATAGGATTGCAGTGGAAATGCTCTGCCTGATGTCTAGGGGGTATTGTCTGACTTATGAGGGGTAGCATAGGCATGTTTGGTATGGTTGTAGTGGTAGTGAGAAATGCTGCTTACTGGTGTAGGTGAATTTTTTATTACGATTACAGAAATGCCACTTATAGAAAGTGAGCATTTCTCTGTGCTTATGACTATGGTGGGCCCTGTATGAAAACAGAGGTGAGTGCGTGCCACTTTCCTTCCCCAGTCACCAGAGCGTCCCCTGATGGAGCACCACGGAATGCCAGGGGCCCCCCATTTTTGGCATGACACTCAAGGTGCCTTCCATATAGAAAAAAAATAGGCACTGTTTCTAACTTGGCATATGATTTTTAATGGACATCAGGGTTTAGCCAAACTTGCCATATGATGTGCCATATGCATCTGCTAATGTTCCTTTTATGGGCATTCGCTGATAATATGTGTTATGACTTGTCATTGATTTTTTAATGTTCCTGATATGGGCATTCATGATTCTTTCATGACAAGTGTATTTCTATAGTAATGTGACTCTTGACTCCTGCTAATATTGCAGAATAATGAGTGACCTATGTGTTATATGACTACTGCTGATTTCTGCAGGGTAACAGTACTGTGTAATGTTCTGACAACTGCTTGGGTAGCAGGGTATTACTGACATGTTGTGTTTGGTTTAATGATGTTGTGTACAATACTGTTTATTTTTATGTAACTTCGTGTTGTGGCTCCATTGTGGTGGGAATAGTGCATCACGTGTGTTGTGTGTGTTGTGCAAACGCTTTACACATTGCTTCTGGGATAAGCCTGACTGCTCGTGCCAAGCTACCTAGGGGGTGAGCAGGGGTTATCTTGGATGTGTAACTCTTTTGCCCTGACTAGAGTTGGTGGGTTCTGCCTGGCTTAGGTGCATACCCTAGCCTACCAGAGACCCCACTTCTAATACACTGTGTGTATCGCAAAACGCTGGAATGATATGTAGCCAGTTAACACTTTGAAGAGTGCTGTGTTGCAACATTCTGTGGAAGGAAGGTCCTCATGTCTGTTGTCTGTATGTTCACAGGTAACACACATGGTCATGAGGCATATCGTATTCAATACCTGTGAAACTGATCAATGTTTCAAAAAATTGTCCACCTCCAGGTCATGTGTACCATGGAAAATTACATTAGTCACCATTTACACTCTTGCTATCCTTTGTGTGGCCTTTATGGGGCATACAGACCTACTCTATCAATCCTTCAAGGGTTCAGACTGTGCAGCAAGTTAGTCCCTCATGCACAAAGTACATTCCACAGGAAGTGCAGCTGCACATTCACAATTTTGCTAACATGCCTGTCTTGGTGCCATTCCAATGCAGCCTTCAAACTCAGGACACTGCTCTATGTCCAAACATATGAACAACACCACCCTCACTCACTGAGGCCATACAGTGATGATAGTTTACCAGTTGCACTGTACCGCACAAGGCTCCCATATATCTCTCCCCTTGTGTTCTGTCAACATAGTGGACACAGTGAACTGCCATGTGTAGACGATGATGTCCCACATTCACATACACTCACTAATCTATCCATGGTAGTAGCTACTGAACAATAGTTACAACTACTGTCACATCCGAATATGTGTGAATGAATAGGACCACATACTCTGCTCCGGGAAAATATTGAATGCTAAGAGTGGTCTCAAACCAACACAAAAGATAAGTGTGAGAGAAGTGTCTCCTCAATGGCTAACTGCCTCTCCATATCAATAAAGCTTTGCCACATTCATGGCATTTGCACTTACAAGTATTACAAAGAGTAAGGCCCATATTTATACTTTTTTAGCGCTGCATTTGTGCCGATTTTTGACGCAAAAGCGGCGCAAACTTACAAAATACAATGGTATTTTGTACGTTTGCGCCGCTTTTGCGTCAAAAAATGACGCAAATGCGGCGCTAAAAAAGTATAAATATGGACCTAAGTGTCTCACACAGGACAGTATACTTGTATGTGTACTAAAATATCAGTCATACCATAAGTAAAAAGGTGTGTATGCCAAAAAATGTCAGTGCACGTACCATAGTGTGTGCAATGTGTATGTCTTTCCGGACACATTACAGACAGGTGCTTGAATGTGTGCCCATCAACCATCATGATCACTGATTGTTCCTCTCCTGTCTTTTCAGCTGACCAAGGATATAGTCTGCAACCATGGGTCATGACCCCATTTGCCTATCCCTAGCAGGAGGGTGGCAGTGAAGCTACAGCCACACACTTAGCTGGATCAGGTCCATAATGGAGCAGATTTTGTGAGTTCTTAATTCCTGCTTTCGTTGCCGTGACATGTCCTGGGGGAGAATGCTCTAATCCTCCCCATGGTATGTAAATTCATACTTGTGTGCTGTAAATTACACAATATGTATGTGTACAAATGTCCTATTGGATGAGGTAAATGAGGACCATGATGACCCGGGTGAAGATGATGAGGAAGATGAGGAGCAAGTCCAAAATGTACCTACACTTGCTAGGACATGGCGAAATAACAACATAGCACAGACATTTGTGGATTATACATGAGTCGTATTGATGGACACAAATATATGGACTTCTCAAATAAGTGTTCCAAAATGTGAATACATTTATGACCACTACGATTTTGTAAGGTATCTTACTTCATAGTCAATGTAAACATAAAAACACTCATATCTCACCTGAAAAGTTAGTGGCCCATAAGAAAGGTATGTTGCATTGTGTAGAAAAAAACCATAGGACAACATCTTATATCTTAAAACATGTGTGCATGTCAACAACATGTGCCAAATGCATGTCCATTGTGAAGATATACACCAAACAAAGATACCATTTTGGTACAGTTCAGACATGTCGTGAGTAAGTATGCTGCAGCAGTGTACTCCCCGTCAGACATGCCTCCATAGTACAAATGGTGTGCAAATATAAACAGTGTGCAATGACTATGTGTGTGTTTTGTACATCTAGCCATTTATACATCCTCATACTTGTATAGGACAGTAGAGGGAGAGTGCACTCATAGTCTGATGAATGTGAACAGATACACATATGATGTGCATGGGAACACAGTGCAACCCATACAGTCTGCATGTGCAACATGAATGTTTGCAAGCACACAGTAAGTTCATAGTGGCATCTCACATAAAACATATAAATGCAGATTTCTCAACAGTGCCAATGAAGGATTGGCTATCTAGGACAAATGCTGTCACACTTGCCTTATGTCACTCTCTGAGTGGGTAATGCATCCATAAAACATCCTAGTATAGCAATGTATCAAGATATGGGCCAATTTAGCTGCAGCTGGTGCCGCTGGTGGCTTAATACTTTTGGACCTCAGGGGTCATAAGCCTCTCAACTCTACTGATGAGGCCAGGCTAATTCACTTTGTGTGGCTCATCATGGCCTCATATCTATGGAGTAAATTAAGGCACTGCAATAGGCTGGCTTGGTTTACTCTGTGCCATGGAGGCATTGCAGGATTCCTGCAGGGGCGTTGCTAAGGAAACTCCCACAAATATTCAGGCTGACTCAGAATAACTTGAGGATGTAAACCTGGTGCCGTGGCAAAGGCTTATTCCTTTCCACGGTCTGACGTCACATGACGATATAGCTCTTCCTGCACCTTCCTGCACAAAATCCATCCAAGGAAAAGGTTTTGCTTGTTCTATGTGTGCTGCAGAAAGCAGCACACATTGAAAGAGGTGAATATATAGAGAAAATAAAACATTTCTCCTCATTACGCCTGTTCTGGGAGGTGTAAAGTTTTGCACATCACCAGGGTTACTTGAGTATCATAATCTGAGTCAGTGTCAAACTCTATGGGTGTTGCGTGGGAACACCCACTGCAAGGCTCATGCATTGCCTTTTTGATTCAGAGTAAGGCAACGCAGTGCATCGTGCTGCCTTGTCCTACTCAATATCTATGAGGATAAGCCAAGCCACACAGGATGGCTTTGCATCACATCATAAATATGATTGAGAGTCCTGCGCCTCTGGAGCACTTAAAAAAGGAATGCTCCTGCAGGTCAGGACTCTTGTATATGAGCCCCCTAATGTAAGCCTCTCCTGATCACTCAATATGCCACACAATTTCACATTGATACTTTGCGTGCCACAGTTTTAACACCAGCAATTCAATCAGTCACACATATGTGTACTTTCAAAATACACCTGCAACACATTCTAAGGCATCAAGCATGTCACTTCAAATATTCACAGGCAAAACACTAATCTCTGAAATTGTTTACATGCATTGCACAGTACACCACACTGTAAAACACACATTTGGCCCATTGAGTCAATTTAAACCAATACATTAGCCTAATGCATGACACAAGGCATATGTTGCATCATGCGGATAGCATGCATCCAAGCTGACGCGTCAAAAAACAGCATTGTGCATTGACATTGTGTGTCAATCGCACACTGGCTAAAAAAATGATTTTTTTGTTGAAAACATTACACATCCACCCAAGAACTGATGCAACAGCTTTGCCATGCTTCATACCAGGAACTGTGAGGCTACTTTCATTTTCACATACAGTCTTTCTGTCTGTGCTGGATGGTGGAGGTGTTTGTTGGTTGCTGACGTGTATGTTGCAGTATATTTATCTTGTTGGTATCTGTGCTGGCCCTATTGTGTCCCAACAGTTTGTTTTGTATCTTGTATTTGTAATTTGTATCGTTTTGTTCAGTGTCTTGTTAGATGTTTGTCTTTTAAGGGTTATGTATTGTTAGGGGTAGTTGCAGGGTTTTAGGTCCTTGTAATTTTAAGGTTGTATTTTTAAAGGAGGGATAAGTCTGGGAGAAATTGATTGAGAAATGTGCTTCCTGTGGCTAATCATGCACTACCCACACAACATGATTGCCAGTGGTGGTCGTGTGATTCAGGGGTAACCAAGTTAAGCCTGGAAGAGGCATTGGGAGAAGGGGTGGCACACATGCTTCGGATATTCAAAGTGGACAGGACACTGTATCAGTTGAAGCATCGCCTGGCAGATGTAGTCAGCCGGGAGGCTGCCTTGGCACTGATGTGAATGATGATGTTGGTAAGTACATATATGCCCATAGTTTGTAGTTGATTCTTCTTTGATTATATCCAGTATTGCTTCAATGACTCTAGGAGTCATGTATGCTTTCTGGTTAGAATGCCATACTACAGCCTTACTATGTTGAGTTAAAGAAGCATGCCACAGAGCTATGTTAACACTGGGCTGGCATTAGCCATACAGACTGTGCAATGCATGCCAGCCCCAGTGGTGGTTCACAGCCCACCAGCACTGTGCAGGTAATGTTGATACTAGGCATTCCAGGGCATTATTGACTCACAAATGTGTGTGCCAAACGCAGTGTATGTTACAGATGAGCCCACTCACATGTAATCATGGAAAATGTTTGACAGGTTGTTTGTGGCACATCTAAGCATTTCTCATACATGTTGATGTGCAGATGTTCCAAATTCCTTATTGAATAATATCTATTTACTGTGCAGCATTAACATGTACTGAGCTTAGTGAAGGTAAGGAACAAACATGGCTACTGTCTGATGTGTAGACCATGGCCATGGACATGTATAGATATGAGAAAGGGACAGTTGATGTGATACCTTTCAGAGTGTGATATGTCAAATCATTAGTTTCACATACCCATTAAAGGCAAATACACTTGCACCATTTTGGGAGGAGTGATGTATTTGTACATGGTCCACAATATGTGGACATGTTTCCTGATCTGGCACATCATATCTGTGCACACTTCAACCTGTCTTACATATACACCATAAATCATGTCAACTGTGCCATATGATACATGTTCAACATGCAGACTTACATAGACTATTACTAATTCAATGTACGGTGCTTCTTATGTTCACAGTGTATGTGTCCTACATTCACAGGGCAATGTACCATGTTATGTCTTGTAGGTGGACCCAAATCCTACACTACAGCTGAGGTGTACAAATTCAAGGATCTTGATGCCACCAGTGAGTGTCACATTAATGGTTTCTGTGTTGTGCAGGGATTGTGTGTGGTGTTAGATAATAGTTGAAATGACATGTTCAAGAGGCATCCTATTTCCAATGAAAACACTTGTTACATCTATGGTACATCAAAAATGAAATTGGACAAATTAGCATTCGCACTAGATAGGGACTAATGCCAATGTGCATGTATTACAAACCTATGTAGACCCACATGATAGATGGGGTTGTCGCATAGGTTCTCATTTCCCTAAAGAGACTACTGATTTTGGGCGGCAGAACCACTTGTATTGCGGGGGACTGAGTCTGATCCCACACCAAGTGACACCTGTCAGCCTAATCCAGGTTTTGTTCCAGCTAACTAGCAGTACCTCATCTCCTCCCAGGAGCAGGGATGATTAGGCCACTGGGCGCATGACACAAATTACTCTTCAGGGAAATCGTGGTCACTCAGATCTCATCCGTTTCTCTCAGTTACATTAGTCACATATATGCAGAGAATAGTTCAATAAGATTTTATGGAAGTAACTGAATCTTAGATAATAAAGCATGTATTGCAATAACTAGGATGATGAAGCATGACAGGATTACAATAGTGACAAGGAGAGTAAAATACAAAAATAACGCTACCATATTGTCACTAAGATCGTTAAGAATAGTTCCTACCTAGACTATGTAAGAGCACAGCATCTTAAGCTCTAATTCTGCCCTTCAGATTCCCCTGGGAAGACATCATCCTCATACCTGAGCAAGAGGCCTGTAATCTACATTAGCAGCTGCAGCGGAGCACTCAGCAATCAGCATACAGTCGTGGTCATCTGGCTGGAAACTCCCTCTAACGTATATGGGTCAAAGTAGTGTTTTTATAATATAACAGCTGATGTTTCAAGAAAGGATCCCCACTTAAGAGTGTGTATGTTTCTGTGAACAATGGAGACAAAGCGTACCAATTTTGCTGGCAACCTATCTTACTACAGCCTTGAGAAAAGCACAGAGTGAAAGAAAGGTCTGGTTTATGAATGCAGTGCTTGCCTAGGCCATAATAATTATAGCAAAACATGTCACCGTCATTTTCTTTGGATTTATAAACATCCTTACTTTCAAATACAGCAAAATACTGCAATTCATCATCATAGAATCAACTGTTTTCACATCCCCTTCATCAGAAACAACTCTGGGAATTATTACATAATTCATAGAAGGTTTAAACACATATGGTCTTTGAATGACCTCCGTTGGGCTGTATATATCAAATGTGACTTTATCCCAAACAATCCCATTATGAACTGATATAGCGGAAATGTTCATGAAAGACAAGTCTCTGCGGACTTTCTGAGAAGAAAAATGGACATCCACCAGTTCAACTGCTGATCTTTTAGGAAGGTAGTGACCACGTATTAATAGAAAGAAAGTAATAACAAAGCCAATCCAAAGGAGGCTAGCTAATATAGGCAAGGAAAGCCACAGATAGTTCCATGGGAAAATAAAGTAATTTGTTTTAAGCCAATTTATCAGCTTCCATGTTTGTGTCATTGATGTCGGCAAAGTATCCAGAAGTAGTTTGTGCAAAACCTGGAGCCGAATTTGAAGGAGGAGAACTGGTAGGAGTCTCCTGCTGAGGTTCACTGTAAATTATGCCATCCGATTGTGTAGAAGTCGAGTCAAATCGATCAGCAATTTCTGTGTTACTTTTTGCAATTGATGTTACCGGAACTAATGCAAGATCATTTTCCACCCTCCCAAAGCTCGGAGAGGGTTCAACGTTGCTGCTCAAAACTTGTAGAGGGACATCATGACCAGTAGTGAGAGGGATTCAGGTACTACTGGTTGTTCCTCTTGGTTTGCTTTTCAAGATCTGCCACATGGTGTAACTTGACATTGTCGATAGAGACAAAGCGATTTTCTTTAGCACCAGGCAGCTGTGGTAGAATGACAGTTGTGATACTGTGTATTCCCAGGCCTGGGACCGGTGCACGATAGGAAGGACCAAACTCCTTTTTTGCAGCATCTTTTTCACATACTAGATCTCCAACCTTTGGAATCCAGCTGGTAGATGTTATTTGTACATCCTCAATTCCTAAGGAGGCAGCACTGGCAGTAGCATTGTCGTCACAAAACCGTTGTCATTCCTGCAAGACAGTGACAATTTGATTTATGTAAAAAAAGGTGTTTCTGCCGCCTCCTCACCAGGACCATTAAGATCTGGAACATACATTTTAGTTCCAAACAGGCACTCATATGGAGTATGAACCCCCCCAGGGACATTCTAGGCAGATTATTCAGTGCTCTCTAGACTCCATACAGGTGATTAGGCCAACTGCGACCCGTACCTAGTACTCTGGCTGTTAAGGATTGCTTCAAATCTCGTTTTTGTCACACCATAATACTATTTCCCTCTGGATGAAATGGAGACAAGCAATGGAGTTGGACCCCCTAACCAAGCCATGGCATCCCTGAATGCCCTTGAGGTGAAAGCAGTGCCCTGGTCCGAGTGAAAAGCCGCAACTGCAAATGTGCAGCTAAAGACTTGCAAATCTTTAATAACAGTCCGAGCTTCAGCCGAGCATTGTGGCCACACCCATAGAAATGTAAAGCAGGAGTCAACAGTGACTAAAATGTATTTGTATGTACTGTCCAGTGTTATGGGACCACTATGGTCCAAGTACACACATTGTAATGGTTTGTTAGAAATAGGAGGTTTGTCTGCGGCGGACATTTGACAGTCGACCCCTTAATTTGTTGGCAGATGTCAAAACAAAGGACATACTGCTCGGTCTGTTTGTATATACCTGGCGTCAAGAAGATGCTTGCAATGACGATATGGTAGCCACCACACCAGCAATGGCAGAGGCAACCCACTCATGCACTGCTTTAATCGACTCTGGTCTTAGGTCTTTATTGGGAATTACTCTAACTCCCACGCCTGGTATTTTTACTTCTGCATCAGGGAAGCCTCCCATCCATTAGGAATATTTAGCAGGAAATGCTTTTGGTAAGGGTGTGCCTTCAGTCGTGCCTTTCACGGCAGCCCAAATGTCATCATTCGGTTTTGTTCTAGAACGAGTTACTGCTGCAACAGAAGCTGTAGTTACTGCTCATTTGGTTGCTTCATCAGACAGTGTATCTCCAGCAATGTGTATTCCAATGCGCTGCTGTCCAAGTGTATTTACAACATGGACATTTGGTAGCGTTTCCTTTAGATCTGCTCCTTTCCCCCACAGAAGTCTGTGTTTGATAGTGTTACCTTTAGAATCTCTGAACCTATTCTGGTGCCCGTAATGCAGATATTCATTGAAAGACTGGACACAATAGTACAAATCACAGACAATCAGTGTTAGCCGTGCAGGATCCGCATTTTCCAGTGCCATCACAGAGCCTTTAGCTCTACTATTTGTTCTGTGCAATCCCCTAGGGTAAGCCATAAAGTATGTTGTGGATAGAACTTACTACCCTCCATATAGCTGCTTACAACTGCACAAGCAGCAAAGTATTGATGCTTTGTGCCTATTGCAGGTTGTGTTGAGCTGTCAGTGTACATCACTCTTTGACATTGACCAATAAGGAATGTATTTTCCTGAACTAGGTTCTCTAGTTCATATTCGAAGAATTCTTGAGTTTGTAACTGGGTCAAAAATAAAGTCTACATCAGTGGCTGTCAAAGACTTTGCCCATTGGATCTAACAAGGATGTGATGCTTTATTGTTTGGAACGCTGGCTTTGGTAACAGCCTCAATGGATGGGACTAGATATACAACTATAATGCGTTTGCCCTGGGCCAGTGGTCTTTCTTTAATGACAGCCACCTGAACAGCAGTGAGAATGTTCTCGGTGGGAGCAAAGCGTTGTTCTGCTGCTGTATACAAATGTGATTTGTATGCTATTGGGACTGTGTTACACTCATTGAATGTTACATAGGTGAAGCCAATGGCACCAACAATTACTCTTATGACCAGATGTTCTTTATTGTCTCTTGTGTGTAGGTGTTGTGCTGCAAGTATGTCTGTTTGCAAAGCTCTGAGAATGCGTGTGTGTTTGACTGTCCAAAATTTACTGGAAAAGTCACGACGTATTAGGTCATATAAGGGTTTTATGCGTGATGCGTAATCTGTATTGTACGTTCTGTAAAGATTTAGGAAACTCAATAGGGATTGGACTTTTTTATTGGTATTTGGAGGTTATAACTGCGGGCATTTTCCTGAGAATTGTGGCGCTAGGCTCTTTCCTTCACTTGATAGTTCATAACCCAGAAACAGGATGCTACAGAAGGCTATTTTTTTTTAATTGAATTTATAGCCGATTTGGCAAATCTCACAAGAATGTGGGCTACCTGTCTTAGATGTTGCAGTAGTTCATCATCCATGAGGTAGATATCAACTACATAGGACAATACTTCAGAGTCAATGTCGTGCAATATTGAAGTCACACGAGCAGCGAACAGTCCTGGACTGTTCTTATACCCCTGTGGTAAAAGACTGAGGTGGTCATTACAACCCTGGTGGTCGGTGTGAAAGCGGCGGTAAGACCGCAAACAGACTGGCAGAAAAAGAAATTGAATCACAACCGTGGCGGAAACCGCCAACAAAGACAGCCACTTTAACACTCCGACCGCCACGGCGGTACAAACAAACACCGCAGCGGTAACCGCCAACAGACAGTTGGAACACAATGTACCGCCCACAGTATTACAACAGGCCAATCCGCCACCTTTTCCGGGGCGGTTTCACCGTGAACAAAAACACGGCGGAAACAGGCCATGGAAGGGAAAACGCTCACCTCTACACACCCCACGAGGAACCAGGACGCCATGGAGCCGGAACTCCATATTCTCCCTGCCTTTGTCTTCCTGCTCCTCTACCAGGAGCACGAACACCGGCTGCGAAGACCACGGTGTGTACTGCACCTACGACACAGGGGAAGGGGGAGGGAAAAGAGAGTGACACACACATGCAACACCCCCACCCTCACTACAACACACACAAATACATGTTGATACATTACAGTTACACCCCCCAAACCCCTGGAAGAATGCAAAGACAAAAGGAAATGATTTGAACGATTGTAATCTATTAAAATACAGTACTCAAAAATATATATACATTACAAACAACTGGGCCCAAAATGCATGGGTGAGGCCCACACACGATACCCAATCAAAACGGAGAGAACACTGCTGGGGCATCAGATAGAAATACAACAGGCACCTCAGGGGGAAGGGAAAGGGGGGGAACCTCAGCCAGATGAGTGCACAACGCCAGATCCACGAGGGGGCTCCATCGCAAGTCTCTCAAGTGGGTGGTTTGCCCACTGCTTTATCCTGGGGAGTGCAAAGCCACAGTCTCTCAAGTTGATTCCTTTCTCCACTGGTTCTGGAGGGGGCTTGGCGTCAAGAGTGCTTCATCCTGCCAAGGGCAGAGGTAGTGGATGTGATACTCCACTGGATCTGGAGGGGGATTGGTGCCCAGAGTGCTTCATCCTGCCAAGGACAGAGGTAGTGGATACCTTTCTCCACTGGTTCTGGAGGGGGCTTGGTGCCCAGAGTGCTTTATCCTACCATGGACAGAGGTAGTAGATGTGATACTCCACTGGTTCTGGAGGGGGCTTGGTGCCCAGAGTGCTTCATCCTGCCAAGAACAGAGGTAGTGGATGCCTTCTCCACTGGTTCTGGAGAGGGCTTTGTGCCCAGAGTGCTTCATCCTGCCAAGGATAGAGGTAGTGGATGTAATACTCCACCGGTTCTGGAGGGGGCTTGGTGCCCAGAGTGCTTCATCCTTCCAAGGACAGAGGTAGTGGATGCCTTTCTCCACTGTTTCTGGAGGGGGCTTGGTGCCCAGAGTGCTTCATCCTACCAAGGACAGAGGTAGTAGATGTAATACTCCACTGGTTCTGGAGGGGGCTTGGTGCCCAGAGTGCTTCATCCTGCCAAGAACAGAGGTAGTGGATGCCTTTCTCCATTGGTTCTGTTGGGGGCTTGGTGCCCAGAGTGCTTCATCCTGCCAAGGACAGAGGTAGTGGATGTGACACTCCACTGGTTCTGGATGGGGCTTGGTGCCCAGAGTGCTTCATCCTGCTCGTGGCGGCCTCAGTAGCGGCGGTGCTTGCGGTGCTCATTGGCCTACGGTGCTGGTGGGTGACTCAGTGCGCGTGCTGGTGGTGGAGGTGTCCTGGGCAGCAGCGCTGGTGGTGGCGGTGTCCTTGGCAGAGGTGCTGGTGGCGGCGGTGTCCTTGGCAGCAGTGCTGGTGGCGGTGGTGTCCTTGGCAGCGGTGCTGGTGGCGGCGGAGTCCTTGGCAGTGGTGCTGGTGGCGGCGGTGTCCTGGGCAGCGGTGCTGGAGGTGGCGATGTACTTGGCAGTGGTGCTGGTGGCGGCGGTATCCTGGGCAGCAGTGCTGGTGGCGGCGGTGTCCGCCCTGCAGATTGGCGGAGACTTCCCTTTCATTCTGTGCCCCTTCCCTACCTTGGATGTTGGCGCAGCTTTCTTCCCACTCCCAACTGTAGTCCTGGGAGGGCCCTTGGTGGCAGGTGTTTGACCCTTCTCCCTCTGGGCTGTGGCCAACTTCTTATGCTTCTGAGGTGGGGGACTGTCCGTTGTCTGGCTCCTTGGCACACTGGCTGCCCTGCTGCTTGGCACACTCCAGAACCCGGTTACTGCTGGCACAACTGTTCCCGCTGATGTGGTGGCTGAGGTGCTGGGTTGGGACCTGGAAAACCGGGCCCCAGGGGACCAAAGGGTTGGGGAGGTGAGGAGAAGAGGTCAAGGTTGGACAGGAAAAGTTTTTTAGACACACTGGGACGGGTAGATGGAGGGGGTTTGGGAGTGGAGGAAGAGGTAGTGGTTGTAGGAGGTGTACGTTTGCTGACTTTGGGTGAAGGTGCATGGGTTGGAGGCTGTCGTGAGGTGGATGGCTGTAGGGTGGGTGTGTGCCTGTGTTTGTGTACCTTGGGAGGTGGGCTCACAGACACACTGGGAGAGGACACAGGGGATGTGTGAATGGTAGTGGGGGTGGTGAGCGATGTGTGGTGATGGGTGTGCTGGTGATGGACATAGTGGATGAAGATTTAGTGCATGCAGGTGTGAGTGGAGACATGACAAGGAGGGAGGAGGGAGAAGAGGAGGAGGGGGACACAGGGGATGCAGTGGCTGTTGGTATGTCTGCATGGGTATGATGCTTGTGTGAGTGCCTGTGGGATGTGTGGTGCTTATGTTTGCCAGAGCTTCCCTTGCGTGTTGAGGTGTGTGCATGCTGGTCTGATGGTGTGCTTGGGATAGGCTGAGGTACAGGGGTTTGGGTCTGGGTGGAGGAAGTTGGAGGGGGGAGGCTTGACACAGGGACAATGGCTGCCATCAGTGCTGAGGCCAGAGTCTGAAAAGCTCGCTGTTGGGCTGCCTGACCAGAATGAATGCCCTCCAGGTATGCATTTGTCTGTTGCAACTGCCTCTCTACAGCCTAGATGGCATTCAGAATGGTAGACTGCCCAACAGTGAGGGATCTGAAGAGGTCAATGGCCTCCTCACTGAGGGCAGCAGGGCCGACAGGGGCAGGGGCTGAGGTACCTGGGGTGAAGGAGATGCCCAACCTCCTGGATGAGTGGCCACGGGGCACACGCTGATGGGCTGCTGGGACGGCAGTGCTGGTAGGGGGGTGGCACTATACCTGTAGATGCGGGGGCACAGAGGGGCCTGCCACCGCAAGGGAGCTCCTATCAGAGGAGGAGTCCGTGTCGCTGGTCTCAGCTCCTGTCCCCGCCGTGGAGCTCCCCTCGCCCTCCCTCCCACTGGTGCCTTCAGACTCTGGTGTCTCACCCTCCAGGGCCATGTGGGATGCAGCTCCCTCCTGCTCCGTTGCCACTGCTCCTCCGCCTGATGATGCTATTGACCTCAAGAACAGGGAGACCAAAAAAAGGGGGGGGAAACAGAAGAAACACATGTTGAGTGCATGCAATACAACTACCGTTGGCGGACACTACAGACACAGAAGACCTATGCACTACGCCATGCACTTAGAGTTCCCTAATTAATTACAGGGACATGGGGTACAAGTCCTTTGCCCGATTGAAGCACAAATGGAAGTCACACGGGCCTGACTAGGTGTAGTTGCCTCTAAACACTGGTGGGGTGGGGTGCCACATGGCCTGCCTTACGAAGGGACCTTGCCAACTAAAATTGCCCTGGCCTAGGGAAACCCACAGCCCACCTCCGACACCCAGACACCTCGTAATGCATGCGGAATCAGCTGAATAAAAGTGTACTCACCCCCTTGTGGCTGCTGTGATGCCCTCAAGTGCCCATCCAACTCCGGATACGCCACCGTCAGGATCCGGAACATCAGGTTTGTCATGGTGCGACGGGCACCCCTCCCACGTTGGGAGGCCATCCCCAGCTGGGCCTCCGCCGTCTTCTTGCTCCAGCGGCGAATGTCCTCCCATCTTTTCCGACAGTGGGTGCTCCATCTGTGGTGGACCCCCAGGGCCCGGACTTCCTTGGCGATGGCACGCCAAATATCCTTCTTCTGGTGGGCGCTGACCTAGAGGAATAGTACAGGGGAAAAGGAAAAGATAAAACCATCCGGACCGTCACAGTCATTGGCCTGCGTTCCTACCCTTGCCATGATGCACATGCACTCACCGTTGTTTCATGCATGCCTCATTCTCCCCCCCATCTTCCATCCACACCACTCCACACAGGCATTGCCCATACAGCATGCTCACAGTGTACTTACCTGTTTGTCTGGAGGACCGTAGAGTTGCGTGTACTGGGAGAGGACCCCATCAACTAGTTTCTCCAACTCCTCCGTGGTGAAGGCAGGAGCCCTTTCCCCAGACACATGAGCCATTGTCTCTTCCAGACTGAGGTCACAGCAGCACTTGCAGTGTAGGTCCTCTCCTGTCGAAGATCAGGTATCAAGTGAGTGAACAGACAGAAAATGGCAGTCACGTCCGCGGCGGTGCGTACTGTCACTGCCAGCGTACATCGTCATTGGCTCCTCAGACCCATAGGGTCCAATGTTAACCAATGCAGGATTGCGCCGCGGTCTTCAACCGCCTACCGCGACGGTGTACAACGCCAGCGCAGTAACCTCATATCCCCTTGCCTCACATTACAGGTCAGGCAGCCACCATTTCAGGGGGCCACATGGCATTAATTTTAAATGCGTCACACATATCTAGGCCTTGCATACACATTACGACAGGGACATAGCGGATTGAAAAATTTGTGCAATAAAGTAGTGTTTTCGTACCTCAGTGTTTGCTGACCCTCTGCTCGCTGTTCTCGTCCATAAGGCACGTCCAGTGGGGCAGGTGAGGAGATGGTGGCATCCTCCGGTGTACAGACCGCTGGTGGACCTATCGACATGTAATTGTCCCCTACAGACTGGACCGTGCACAATCCTTGAACTGTGTGCCCAGTTGGAGCCAGACCTGATGTCAGCTATGCGCCATCCCACAGGCATCCCCCCTCTAGTGCAGGTGCTGTCAGTACTCCATTTCCTGGCAAGTGGGTCTTTTCAGACGACAGTGGCCATAGCATCAGGGATGTCCCAGCCTATGTTTTCCAACGTGTTGTCCAGAGTGTTGTCTGCTACATCGTTTTCCCTCAGGTGGAGGATTTGCCAACAGTGAAAGGTGACTTCTATGCCCTGGGACATATCCCCAACGTCATAGGTGCCCCTGATGAGACACATGTGGACTTGGACCCCCGCAGGAGTGAACAGGTGTACAGAAACTAGAAGAGTTACCATTCCATGAATGCGCAGATGGTGTGTTTGTCCGACCAGTACATCTCCCATGTGAATGCCAAGTTTCCTGAGTTGCATCCCCAAGTCCGGGGCAGCACCGTATTCATCTTAAATTTGTTTTAACACTTCCAGTAAATTGGCAAATACTCTGCCCCAAGTGTTGACGTTTTATATTGTGGGAACCCTAAAAAATGGTAAGCACATAGTTAATATTCTATGCTTGTCCTGAGGTCCCGTATGGGGAAATGCTGCCTCCAGTGCATTTATTTTTCAGCTAACGAAAACAGAATCTCTTCTCCTTTGGCAGGTTCTTTACCCATAATAGAATGTACAGTCACAGGATTAATACCTGGCATTACTGCATGTGGTTGTGCTGGGGCAGCATATGCTGGGTTTGTAGTTAATGTTTGCATTACAAACTGTACCAATCGTACACATATTTCAGAAAGCTCAGTATATAAGCGGCAGACTTCAGCTTCCGTCAAGGTTGCTGCATCAGGGTGCGGTGTATATGTGGCCAATAAAGGCCACGTAGGACCATCATTTCTCAGAGGATCTAACCTAACATGTAGGATTGTATGTGGTAGGGCACCATCAAGCCAATTATTACGTTCTTGATAAGATAGAGGCATAAGCTCTATATTGTGCAGTTATGTTTGCAGGTGTTTATTGATTTGTGTTCCCATCAGCTGCTGGAAGTGTGACCCAAGAATAGAAAATATATGTTCTATAGGCTGGATGAACCTCAACAACAAATGTAACAGTTCCCCCCGGGCCATTAGGCCATGTGCCAATAAATGTGCAGTAATGGGTGGTTGCATATTGACTGCAATTGATACCCTTTGCGGGTTCACCATGATGAATGGTAAATTTTGTTCAGAGATAAGCACACCAAATGGGGATTATCCTTTTAGAGTTCAAGCGTGAACAACCTACATCATTAGTTAGGTACTCCCCACTTAGCGGAGGAGGAAAATCCTCAATACCACGGATGTCTCCATATATACAGTAGTACTGAGGTGTCAGTCAGTCAGAAAATCTTTAATCGGCAACTGACATAAAAGTACATAGAAATTCATACAACTTAAAAGTTTGAAATAATAATTAAAAGGATAAGCAAAGTATCAATTAAAGGAACAGTTTGACAGGATGGCTCAAAATAAAACAAGATTGAACTGCCAAAACAACCTAGGCTTATCTGTTTTGGTTAGCGTTTACAGGGATAAAAAAAAATTATAGTAAAAACAAATTTACTACCCTTCAGAATTATGCACGCTCATGTCAAATCTTATAATACAAAGCATTATCTAAAATTATAAAAGCAAATAAAATATTATTTAAAATTAGTAAAATTACCCAGAATATTATAACCGCTCCTCACTTAGTGCAAAATTGCAAATGCATTTCAGAACATATCTAGTTCTGTGATAGGCTTATTATAGAGCAGTATCAAGAAATTAATACAGTTTTTCCTTATAGCGATAGCAAATCTAATAAAGTTTAATACATAATCACAGATTTGAGTTTCAGACAGTTTTTGGACACATATTAGAGCATCCTTGTAATGTGTAAGCTTTGATTTACGAAGTAGGGGCAATATGAAAGCATGTCTGGGAATAGCATAAAGTGTACAAAAAAGCAAAAAGTGAGAGGTACTCTGCTTACATCTGGCGTCGCAAGGGCACAGTGGCAGATCTTTTTGCCGGATACATTGTTTAGGGAAGGCCACCTTAAAGTGAATCAAATTTGGTCTAGATGAGGATAAAAGAAAGTATATTTTTGGGCTTGAAAACCATGTTAAATAAAGTTCCACAGTGGATACAGTTACGATCTGAACATAAGGTTCAAAAGTCTTCAATTTCAGGGCACTGTGGAATCTTATATTTGAGATATGCTCAGTATACCGTGATTTCAGCAATTCTTTTGCATTTATAGGCAGGGACTGTGGGTCTGCAAACATGTTCCCAAGCCCCAGGGTTTGGAAAGTTGACTGCAAATGTGAAGGCCAAAGAATCCTATTTGATTGCGCCAGCTGTAGACATTCAATAAGGCATTCTTGCACAAGACATGCCACAGGATTCCTCCAGCATCTAATCCACAGCAGCAGAGATCGAGTCCTCTATAAACCGTAAACCCACCTCCTCATGGCAGATGATATTTGCTACGCTCTTCGGTACCATCAGTAATCTGCGGGCAAGTTTATTCTCAACAGGTTGAAGTGTAGGTGCTTTCACACAGCCCCAAACGCCTTCTGAGGTGTCTTTGTATGTAGGGAGACAGAGATACTTAGGAGGACCCGATAATTAGTGCCTAATGCGTAGATTGCACCATGTTGCGTAGGTTCTCATTATCCTAATGAGACTAATGGATTCGGGCAGCAGAATCACTTTTATTGCGGGGGACTGAGTCTGATCCACACCAAGTGACACCTGTCGGCCTAATCCAGGTTTTGTTCTGGCTAACTTGCAGTGCCTCATCTCCACCCAGGAGCAGGGATGATTGGACAACCGGGCACATGATACAAATGACTCTTCAGGGAAGTCCTGGTCACTCAGATCTCATCCGTTTTACTCAGTTACATTAGTCTTATGTACGCAAGGACAATAAGATTCAATAAGGTTTTATTTAAGTAACTGCATCTTAAATAATAAAGCATGTACTGCAACAACGAGTGCAATGAGGCATGATAGTAAAATCGTGACAAGAACAGTCAATCACAAAAATAACGCTACCATATTGTCACTAAGATCGTTAGGAATAGATCCTATCTAGACTATGTTAGAGCACAGCATGTTAAGCTCTAATTCTGCCCCTCAGGTTCCCCTGGGAAGACATCATCCCTCCTACCTACCTAAGCAAGAGGCCTGTAGTCTACATAAGCAGCTGCAGCGGAGCACTCAGCAATTAGCATACAGTTGTGGTCATCTGGCTGGAATCTCCCTGTAATGTATATTGGTCAAAGTAGTGTTTTTACAATAAAACAGCTGATGTTCCAAGAAAGGATCCCCACGTAAGAGTGTGTATGTTTCTGTGAACATTGGAGACAAAGCGTACCACTTTTTCTGGCAACCTATCTTACTGCAGCCTTGAGAAAAGCACAGCGTGAAAGAAAGGTCTTGTTTATGAATGCAGTGCTTGCCTAGGAGAAGAACAGCTCCATAGAGAAAATAAAACAAGAACGCAAATGTAGCTATTGTTGACAAAGCTAGAATAAAACATATCTAGGTTAAAGTGCACAGCGGCAGGCCTAGTTTTACTAAAATAACGTGCATAAAACTATAGCTAAAATGGCTACACAACAAGGTAACAGAGGAGCTAAGATAAAAATGCCATTGTCTTTTAGAGTATATGGCAGAGGAATTATTGGTGAACATGGCTTTGGATGGTTCAACTTCAAAATGCCTGTCAGATGAACATTGCTACTGTAGTTGTCCACATTGCGTTTTGAGTACATTTTGTATGGCAAGCCCAGACAGGATATGAGGAGTCACACCTAAGTGAAGACAAAATAGATAAGGATAGATGGCACAGGCTGCCAGCATTCTACTCATGGTAACACAGCTAAAGGCCTCACTCATACCATCTAATGCACCATTTTCCATATTGGATACATAGTCATACCTTTGCACTCTTTTATTGCCAGAAATTCCAAGGTGTGTTGGACATGGCTGCACGGTGTTGTCAGCAGACAGTACATTACACAGCCCACCTTCTGAGGCCTTACCCACAACAGCTCACCAAAAACCATCAACCGTGATTAAACTATGTAGCTAACACCTGCTAGTTACATAGCACACTACATGTGCATATGAGATGCACTGCATGCAGGTACACACCCCACAAACCCATCACATGGATATGCTGAGAGATGATGTGCATCAAGCTAACATTACTTGATGACATGTATGGACAGACAGCAGGCTATGTAGAGAGACACATGCTATTACTTCAATTACATGAAATGAGCAATGGACCATTAGTAAGTACAGGAGATATATCCAATATGTCTGTTTGATGTGAGACAGCAAGCTAACCTCCATCCATATTTCAAATACCTGAGTCATAGTAAGTATATGTGGCAATATGTTTGGAGTTGTGTCCTTGTCATATCATGTACACAGTGCTGAGGCACAATACCTGAACTTGCCAGGCATTACTCATTTTACATAGGTTAATGGAGATGGTATCAAACCCATTGCTGGCTGCCTTAGGAACCCCAATGATAACTTACTAGGGACATGTGTACCATGCCATGTGTATACAACTTCATTGTTCCTAATCATTCTCAGTATTATCATCGTTCTATCCAAATGTTGCCAGACAATGCAATTTCAATTGCCGACATAGGCAATACCTAAGTACTTTGGCTTTGTTTCATTAGAAGAAGGTAATGTTTTTTTTGGTATAGATGGTCAATTTATATTGTAAGGTTATTTTGGGGTGTGAGAGATGCCAGATCTGATCTTCTGAACTAGATGAAGCATAATAATGATTGACACAGTTCTTATTTAAGCTTTGTCTGATATATATTTCCTTCCGCTATAACAGCCAACATGACACTTGAGCAGGTGAAGATCCACCTTGTCCAGCTTGAACTTTACAGCTATATCTAGGATGTTGTGAAGGCCTACTGGCAAATGGCATGGCAGTTCATTGTGCATTCAGGAGAGGGTAGCCAGCACTTGGTAGATTAAACCCCAAGCCATAATCAGCCAGGCACCAGCCAGGATGTTGCTGCTAACCAGGGAGGTCTATTGGTTGATCTTCTGGGAACATCTGCCAGCACAGCCCCAGGCACCAACCATTGGAAATTTTTTGTCAATTTGAACATCTGGTCACAAAGGACCATTCCAACCTTTCTGACCTGAAGCTCCATGTCTCTGGTGTGGAGCACAAAGTGGATACTTTTATCCATTTGTGTCAAATGCTTCAGCATGTATGTATATATAAAGCATTTCTAAAGTCCACTCTGACCAAAAGACTGGTATCATGTCACTGTGACAAACTGCTTCACACAAGAAGGGTGATAAAGAAAACAACAAAAAGTAAAAATAAGTAATCGATAATAAATAAAGACTAATGTGGGGAAGCCACTACTTAAGGAAAAGACATGTTTTCAAATCCTTTCTAAAACTCAGCCGCTCAGGTGGACCTCTCAGGGTTAATGGAAGCGCATTCCATATCTGTGCTGCTATAACAGTAAAAGAGCGACCAGCAAGGCAGACTCTATGAAATCTAGATATGTGTAAAAGGCTGGCAGATGCTGAGCAAAGGGATTTCCTTTGAACATATCTTTTTGATTTATGCTGAGGCAGACCTGGTCCCAACCCCTATACTGCTCTAAAAGCAACACACATTGATTTAAATTGAATCCTCTGTTTGACTGGGAGCCAGCGCAGTTCTCTAGGGGCAGTTGAGGCAGGTGATCTGTGGGACATGTTCAGCACCAACTTTGCCTCTGCCAGTTAGACTCTTTAAAGTTAATTAATCAAACAATCTGGGGCACCTAGCAATATGGCAACACAATAGTCCAGCCTACTGAATACAGTATGTTGAAGAATTAATGATTTTGAAGATGCTGGCTGATGCTGCTGCTGGCAGCAGTGCCGCGTCCTATCTCCTGTTGGAGGACCCCCTGCAAGCAAGTAAGTCAGGTTCTCCGACACGATGGGGGGGTGGTTGTGTGCGTGAGTGGGAGTGTTTGTGACTGTGTGTGCGTGCATGTGTGTGTAATGCGTGTGTGCATGAGTGGTTGTGAGTGTACGTGCATGTTGTGTCATGAGATTGCGTGTGTGCCTGGATGTATGTTCGTGAGTGTTGCTGTGAGTGTGTATGAATGTATGAATGCGTGGGTGAATGTGTGTATGCGTGTGTGAATGGGTGTGCATGTATGTGCCTGTATGTGTGTAAATGTGCGGGGGTGTTGGGAGAGGAAGGGGGAGGGGGGAGAATTTTGGGGAGGAGGAGGGGCGGGGAAGACCGCTATCAGTGCCAGGGAAGGAATTGGTTTCAGTGGCAGTACGGAAACCACTGAAACCATGGCTCTGGGTGGGGTCATATTGCAATGGGCAGCTTAGTGACAGCCGCTGGGCTGGAGACTGAAGTCTTCAGCCCAGTGGTCATTACCGCTGTGGCAGTCGATGTGGTACATTGGCTGTTTGGCCATAATAGTGGAGTTAGGTACAGCCAGCCTGTTGGTGGTAGTACCTCCACTATTCCAACGACCGCCAGGGTTGTAATGAGGGCCTATGAGCCTACAACATCACCAATATGTATGACCATTTACAAAGGAGTGACATAGCTGGCTCTTATTGAGAGCTATGGGTCAAGCTGTACCCCACATGGTAGTAGTGCTATAATTGATGACATGTACCTACCCAGGTTTGCAACATAACTGGGCACATTCACGTCAGTATCCAATCATCACTGACTCCTGCCCTTTGTGGTGGCAGACTAGTTTTTCATGTACCTTGACAGATTCCATATTTCACACCTTCCAACTGAGAAATATGTGGCATGGTGAGACAATTTCACTTCACACTCACTGCTGCCACATGCTACATCTTCACCCAGGACCACATCACATGTAGGATGTTGTAACCCAATGGGTTCTTCTCTGTCATCCCTTCCCAGCTGCAATACAAATGTGACACTGTCAGACACAGCAGTGTATGTATATTGCTCAGGCTACCTTGCAGGACACATGTCAATTCTGACCTCATTGCTATGCAATGGCTCCCCATTCAGACACAGTGGCAGTTCACCATACTCAGCCAATGAGTACAATGGACCGCAAAACCAGGGGCTCACCAGGGTCACACATCACATTTGGTCCTCTGGTGTGCATTACTTGCATTTACCTCAACCAAGTCTACATTAGAGCATGGCATGAGTTCTGGTGGTCCTTGCCATGTCAGCTGACCCCTGTGTGGTCTCAACCCACACATCAGGACAGCTGTGTGCTATGCATTGTCATGCCAGTTACTATACATGTGGCTCTCAGCATGTTCCTATGTGTTGATACTTCACATGCCCCATTCCTGGCCCTGCTCTCTGGTGAGCTATTTCTCCTATGACCAGCCCATTAATTCCATGGATTTATATTCTAGATTTGTGTGCAAGGGGCCAAATAAGACATAGTGGCCTCATGGTGTAACGTGGCCTGCATTCACACTGTCAGGTTGCACGGGATTCAATCGTGCATGCATGATGTGTTATTCTAGTCCATGTTTTTTACTTTGTATCATGGGACTTTTAGCTCTGGTGACTCATTTTGTAGATTCCACTACACATGTCCACATACAAAGGTGGACCTGGACTGGTGCTGAATTTCACACAAGGAATACTAAAACATGACAGAGCTGGACTGGGCTGTGCAACATGTAACTGGGCAGTGTGACTGACATTTCTGTGCCATTTAATGGGACATGATCCAGATTCCTGCACACAGCACAGTGGAGTGCTGGGACATAGGTAGCTACACTGCACAAAATGACGTTTTGAGCCACATTGCCCCTCGTTACCCAGTAGTTCTGGTTGTTCCTCGTGTGCTGTACTGTTGTGTCTTGGTACTTCTGCCACCAACTCATCTGGGATGACAGCTGCTACCCACTCCTCCAAGGCATCCAGTTCCTCCTAGAGTGCTGGGTTCCCCACTCCTGTCTGCATTGCTCCCTTCAGGTTATCGGCCAGTTTCTCCTTGATCCAATGCCTGTAATCATGCCAGCATTTTTTGCAGTCAGTGACAGTCCTTTTAGCTTGTCCCACACTGTTGATCTTCTCCACAATGGACTGCCAAATGGTCTCTTTTCCACCTTGTTACAATTTAGAGGTGACAAAGAGCTGATGTTGGTGCTCTGTCACCTAAGTGATCAAGATGCCATTCTCCTCACTGAAAATGGACTTTCTCTTCCCCTAGGAGTCTTTCTGGATATCCTGTCTGGTGCTAGGATCATTGTTCTTGCTTCTGCTGTCTGCCCTCTGCTCCATGGCTGCCTTCTGTGTAGTGTGACTTTTTTTCACAGAAACATCATTTTGTTTTACTTGTTTGATGCATTCCTCACTCAAAAGGCCGATTAGCATTAGTTTACGTTCCGTAAGTCAGACCTTCGTCACTTTTGCAGGAGAAGAGTCAGATTTCCTTACGACATGGCACATATAGATGCACACTTTTTTATGAAGGAAGGATCCTTACGTCATGGTGCACAGTGTTGTAAATATGATGCATTCATGGTGTAGGATTCTGTCATACTGAAACACACATTATTTTGATGCATCGCAGCGATGCATAATTTCTTGTGAATATGGCCCAGCATTTTAAGATAAATGTACCAATCTTGCGAAACCTAAGAGGTTCATTCACAAACCGCAAGGGACCTATACTCATGGTGGGGGTCCCCTGAATAGTGGAAGGAGCACTGAACTTGTGGTGAGACCCCTGCAATGGGTAACTGCAGTACCAAGGTTGCACCATGACTGTGGGGCCTCTGCAGCGAGTACAGAAGCCCTTTGTGAATCTGGCCCTAAGGGCCAGGTGTATGAAGAAACCACTTTGCGATTCCCAAATAGCGTTTTTTAAGAAATCGCTATTTCTGATTCGCAAAATGGTATGTATCATATTTGTGAATCGGTAATAGCGATTTCTTAAAAATTGCAAATGCTATTTCCGAATTGCAAATAACGATTCTGAGCCCATTCGCACCTATGGGCCTGTAGGCCCATATTTGCAAATTCTTTGCATTTTCCAAATTGCAAATTCCTAACTGAAATTCACAATTTAGGAAATGCAAAA
This sequence comes from Pleurodeles waltl, assembly GCF_031143425.1. Taxonomy (NCBI): domain Eukaryota; kingdom Metazoa; phylum Chordata; class Amphibia; order Caudata; family Salamandridae; genus Pleurodeles; species Pleurodeles waltl. The sequence goes on from NC_090447.1 coordinate 234,326,075, forward strand.
TTCCAGGGTACTGGGGGCCTAAAGCTCCCTCTGCTGCACCCCAAAAAATACTTCAGGACATGCAAGGCACACACATGCCAAAGGGGCATGTGTGTGTTACATGTCATTTTTAAAAATGCATTTTTACTGCATTTTTTAAATGTGCACATGGTTACCACCAACTTTTACTTGGTGGTAATTGCGATTCCTTAATGCCCAATTTGCATTAAGGAAAAGCTTGATACATGTGCTTAAGAAATCACAAATAAGGATTCCTTATTTGCACTTTCACATTTAGAGAATAGCAATTTGCGATTCACTAAACGGGCTCACAATTTTAAGGAATCGCTATTTTAGCGATTCCTTAAAATTGCATAGTGAATGCCTTTCATACATAATGAAAGGCATTTTTGCATTCGCAAGCAACCATTCGCACCGTTTGCGAATGCAAAAATGCTTGATACATGTGGCCCTAAGTGTATTATACGCAAACTAAATTAGGTGGGTAGCTTTTAGATCTGGCAGCTTTGGTATGATTTCCCCCTAACCTTTTGTATTCAGACCTTCTGTTTTTGCTGACTTAAGTTTTTGCTGGCCTTAGGATTCTACACACTTTTCTACTGCTTACCAGCGCTAAAGTCCATGTGCTCTTTCACCAACACATGGTAACATTGGCATATACTCAGTTAGCATGATTAAATACTTGTTGATCTCTAGTAGAGTGCATTACACGTGCAGATCCTGTAAATTAAATGTTACTAGTAGGCCCACCACACTGATTGTGTCAACCACTTAAATAGCCCTCTAAACATGTCACAGGCATGCATTTCTCATTATTTCTCCTCAACATTCCTACCTACCCCTCTCTCCTTACTTCTCTTTGACTATCCCTACATCTTCATGTACCTACCCTTTCTCCCTAAGCTCCCTTTGCCTTCATCTCATCTCTCTCAATCCACGTCTCACTACTCCATCTCTAGTGCATCTCTCATGACCTCACATCTCCATCTACTATGCTATGTTCCTACCACTATATCTCTACCCCCTATGCCTTCTCTCTCTACGTCACCTCTCTCGCTCTCTGAAGCTCATTGCTCTGTTTCACTATCACTTCCCTGTAGCTGTCCACAATCTACTTCCACTTTCCCTAAATACCACCTCTCAACCACTCTTTTGGACAGATTTCTACTTGTCTTTTGTACCTCATTTCTCTATTGCTAATATTGCTCACTCTCTCTTGTCTATTGATCATACCTCTCTTTTTACCTCATTTATTTATTGCTTATTGTTCAAAACTGGGTTACTAGTTGACTGTGGTGTGAGACCTGATTTAGCAGCAATCATCATCCTAGTCAGAGTAACGCACAAGCAAACTCCAAATGTACCTGTGCTCAATCCCCCGGTAACTTGGCACAGGGCAGTCAGGCTTAACTTAGAGGCAATGTGTAAAGTATTTGTGAAAACTCCACACAAGAAGATCCCCAGGTTAGAAACATAGAGATTAATTAATACAACAAGACAAAAGTGGCATAAATCCAGTCAGTAGAACTGGAGTTATGAATTTTTAAAGAATAAACTGTAAAATAGTGCATAAAAACATAAAGTGCCAACCACAGTTTTCTGGTCATACAAGGTTGAATCAAAGTCAAATGTTCAGGCTGACTGCAATGGAATGTGGGTTGGGTACAGTCCCAAATTAGTCCTGCAGAAGGTTTACCTTCTCAAGTTTTGTGCCAAGTGAACCGTTCACATTGGAGAGTGTGATGAGGAGCAAGGAAAGTGTTGCAGCTGGCACTTGGTGTGGTGGGAAGAACAGGTCAGGCGTCATGGACCGGCTGGCTGGAGCTTCGTGTTGACAGCCCCTCCAGGTCTTGTTGATGCTGCTGTGTGAATAGACCCTTTGTCTGCCACTCACGCTGATTTTCATGTGAGGGGTGTGGTTCTGATGAGAGCAGGCCTGTCGGCATGCGCCTAAAGGCCAAAAGCTTGAATTAAGAGCCTTTTTAGCAACACCAAGGATCCTGGACCTGAGGGGCACTACTTGGGAGTCGGGACCTCACTGAACATGCATCCAGGAGCTGCTGGGGAGCATGTTATGTCCTTGAGGCTCAGATCAGGAGTCCAGCAGACTAGTCCCATAAGCAACTCTGGGTTTCTGGGTTCAAGATAGGTTGCAGGTCTTGTTCTTCTTCTCCAGGCAAGAGAACAGCAGGTCAGCACAGCAGGACAGCAGTTTCTTCATAGCAGCACTCTAGCAGAGTGGCAGTCCTTGTAGCAGCACAGCAGTCCTTCTTTCTGTCAGAGTATCCATAGGCCCAGAAGTGTACTGAAGAGTTGTTGTCTGAGGTCTTTATTTCATACTCTGGTGCCCTGGTTTTGGGAGGTGGGAACAGCTTCCATACAGTGTCTTTGAATTGCATGGAATTTGATCCCTCCCCTGCACCAGGTTGGCTGAAGATACAGTGCAGGGTCGTTAGGCCCTTTGTGTGAAGGCAGTGCTCAGGCTATTCAGTTGTAAATGTGGCTGTGCTCAGCTCCACCTCCCCATCCTTCGGCAGATGTCCCACTTAAGCACACCTAATCCCTCTGTTGTGTGGCTATCTGGAAGTAGTTTGCAAAGTCTAACTGTCAATTCAACATAGTCATGTGACTCAGGCCCGGCTATAGGCACAAAAGGGTTAAGGGCAAAATAAATGCCAACTTTCGAAAAATAGCATTTTCAAAATTGTGATAAAAAAACAGTCTTCACCACTGAATAGGGCTTTCCATCCCAATTCCAAAGACACCAAACAAGAATTGAATGTCTCTTCCTATTTGGAAATTACACTAATCAAATGTAATATGGCAACACCAATGTTATCCCTTGCAGTAGCGAAAAACACACTTAAGAGTTTATCACTACCAGGAAATGCAAATCTTAGAAGTGCATGTCTTTCTTTTCAAACATAATGCCCTCTGCTCTCTGGGTTACCAGAGGCCTTCCCCAGGAGTGACTTTGCCTAGTCGAAATGGAAGTTTAAACTGCACACACACAGGCTGCAATGGCACGACTGAGATGTAGTTAAAGAGCTACTTAAGTCCCCTGCAGAAACAGCCAAGTTCAACACTCATATTGCTACCTGCCTCATTCCATTCTATCCTACTTCTCTTTACCTAACTTTTTTACCACTTGTTTGCTACTTCATTTTACCACCTCCCTGCTCTCTCTTACTGTTATTGTTGCCTCTGCTTCACAACTCGCATTACCTTACTTCTTTTTTGCTACCTGAAGTCCCTGTCCTTACCTCGGTTCTGCCTTTTCCTCTCCTAATCGCTCTATAGCTGTCTCTACATTTCAAAGTACCTACCTCGTGGGCCAACCTCCACTTTACCCAATTGAAGGGTGTGTGCGGCGGTGGTTGTATTAATATGTGGTAATCATGTATATTTACTTTTTAAAACCATAGAAATTCACTAAAAAACCAAAGGTTACAGGGACGTTAGAATTAGGTTGATGTTTAAGCCACGAGTTATAGTTTCTTAATATAAGTATAACTATAACTGCTAAATTTCTATGGTTTTGCATGGGTAAAATGTCAACCTAACCCTAACTATAAGGTCCTTAGGACCTTTGTTTTTTCAATGAATACATATATCCCTACCTCTCTGTATCTTTCTTTCAAGCTACCTTACCTTTCTCTTTTTATCTGACAACTCTGCCTCACCTATATCTCTGTGTCATCTCTAGCTTTACCTCTTTTCTCCCTCTATACCACTATTTTCACAGTATAATTCTTAGCATGTTTCTGTCCATCTTCTGCCTGCTCCCGTTTTTCTTACTCCATAGGGTGCCAGGCCACTATCTAGTCACAAAAGTGCCCGGGGAGAAAGTGGAGAGGAGAGACAAGGCAAGAGTAGAGAATGAATGACTAACACTATTAGATTTATCCTGACAGAGCAGTACTTTGATGTTTTCTGTTGCAGCAAGAAAGCCAGTGTGAAGGAGAGTAATTTGTAATTTCGAAGATATTGAATTTGTGGTTATAATTTCAAGTGCTCTGTGCGCATGGATTTAAGACTATGACCTCACTAAACAGCCACAAATTCACACTTACTGTGCCTTCCCTACAATGGGAGGGACCGACTGGCTTGACACTGAAATCCCTGTAAAACATTGTTGGTGAAAGGCAAACAAATTTAAAATGCCTTATTAACGCTTGTATCATATTTCTTTCGGAATTATTTGACTGAGGGACTCCAGGCATTATGAGGTTTTGGCTGTACACGCACCACTAATGTACTATTCTAAATTTTATTGCAAAGCTAACTTGAATTAGGCGAAAATGGATAATAACTTACAAGTTGTTTCAAAAAGGAGTCCTCAAGTATTACTTGACTCCGGCCCCAAAATCTTAAAAAATGTCACTAATCCAGAGTCCTGTCAATTCCGCGGCACCTCCTAATTTAATGCAAAATGCCTGTTGCTGATGGCAATTGATATCACAGTTCTTCAAAAGAAAAAGCCCTAATTACTAAATGCGCATGCGTTGCAGCCACATAAGCAATGATGGCTTCTCCTTCTCAAAATATGGGCTATTGAAGAGCACTCTTTGGAAAAGCGGTCTTGTATATTAGTTTCACTGATAAGCAAAGAATGCCTTATTTGTATGCAAAGATGTATATATATATATATATATATATATATATATATATATATATATATACATCCTTTTATATGTTTTAGAATATACAGAGGGACAGACAAAAGGTGATTCTCTAATAACAAATATGTTTTTCATTTGGGCTAAACAATACAATACTACACACATCGTGCACTGATCGCATAATTATAACAAACTCAGGAGTCAGCACTTGGCCTTGAATTTTACATTAATCAAAAAATCAATTCAAATCATATTTTGTGCTGCAGTATGTGTCTTAAATCCAATTAAAACATGACATAACACTATTTTAAAAGGCTATCTTGGCACACAGCAGTTTTTTCACTATGTAAAATGTCCTTTGTGTATCATAATTTTAATTGAATTGATATATTTGGCATTGTCTCGGAGAGCTGGTATAAGTGTGGTATATTGAGTGTACCGTAAATACTTACCACTTGTTTCGGATAGTCAAGAACTCGTTTCAACATTTTGATGGTTAAAATAATCCATTGGTGAATTGTTCTGCAGCACTCAAAGACGGCATCACCTAGCAAACCAAACCAAAGAACTTTAATGGAAGTGACATATTATCATTACAGGAAAGGACCTTAGCGAATATATAACCATTTACGTGAAAGAAGATTAGCTCATTGAAAATTGGCAAACACCTATAGAAGGTTTCGAGCGTCTCCTTTGAGTGATAACACAATCTGCTATTTTGTTTTTGAAACACCGGAGCCAGTTGTATGCTGTTGAAGGTTGCTCTCTTTGTGGAAGCAATATTTTAGAAGTTCATCATTTGAAATATCCTCTAGCACTCAAAGTCAGCATCGCCTGACAAGGAGGAGTCTCTCTAAAGAGCTTTAGTAGAAGAGAAACGTAATAGTGTCAGGAAAATGCTTTAATAAAACTTGACTGCTCTAAAGAACGACTACCTAATTGAGAATTGGTCAGTATTTTACTGTAAAATGAAGAGAAATAAGGAAATGAAAGATGCAAGGACTACATGTACCATAATAGTATGGGACCTTAACGAGGGCAGCATTACTGAAGGAAAACACCTGTGAAAAGTTATGTGCAGCTTTATTTGATCGCTGTAAGAAACTGTGCTTCCATTTCGAAACGTGTGGTTTTCGGGATTTGGGTACTCTGCTGACAAGTTGCTATCCTGCAGGAAGAGACAGCAGGAGATGTCACTTTTTGAATTGTTTTGCAACACTCATATTCAGCACTCCATAACTCCATAACGAAGTTGAGTTCCTCCAAATAGCTCAAATGGGTGCAAAACGTCAGGATGTCAGGAAAATAATTTTATGAAAATGGGATGGCTTAAATGAGAAGAGATTGTCTCATTGAAAATTAGTCGGTATTGTATTATGAAGATTGAAAATGAAGTGTAAATTACAAGGACTACACCTACCACAATGCTATTGGGCCTTATTGGAAGCAGCCTAACTCAAGAAAACATGCCTGTGAAAAATTGTGGTGCTCTTGTGAGTGCTACCACATCTGTTTTTCATTGCAGAAATTCACGGGTGTGTGGGTGTTTTCCCAGTTCTTGATGGTATCACACCTAGTCATGTCCATAGCACACATATTCAAATATACACTCAAAATTCTGCAAATACAGAACTTCTGCTGTTCTAAGTTTAGATTTTTCATAAGTGCACCATATGAACTTGCAGTTCAGACAGAACGAACAGCATGAGTCAGGGTATGCAATATAAAGTATATAAATCGTTTTTTGCTCATCTATGTGGAAAAGTATTTGTGAGACAGGTCCAGAATTTCTGAACTTTTATTACATACTCATTTCTCTTCCCTCAAACAATATTAACTTGTGAGGTCTAGTCAGACCTGGAGCAGACATCTCTGCCACCCAGTTCATTGAAGAAACTGATTCAATCAGGCTTTGTAAATCTTGGATGAAAGGGAGCAGGTAGTCTGTGAAAATGGCATTACCATGATAATAAAGCTTTAGGTGATTTCAGGGTTTTGGTCTCTGATTTCATAACCACCAACAGTGTATTGAACATCATCACATGACAATAATATTTCAAAGAGAATTTTATGGAAAAAAAAAATGCTCTTTTTGCATGACCACCCCCACCCTTTTTGCTTACTTGTGCTGCTGATGTTTGAACTCTGCACACTGAGAAATTGCTGTCCATCTGCAGTGTACCTGCTTTGACCCCTAAAATATGGCAAAATTAGCTACTTATCTAAAGTCCAATTGACATATTTATTTTCTTATTAGGGCTATAATATAAGAACAAGGAAAATACAACAGTGTCATTGAATGTTAACTTACAAATGTGGACTACAGCACTTTGTCATCCACTAGGCTGAAGAAAAAAAACATGGCTTCAGGGCTATATGTGTACCCTGTCAGTCAGTCAGTAGCCAGTCAGTCATAAAAACAATTATTTGGCTTAAACCTTAAAAGTATAAAAATAATAAAATATATGAAATTCAATATAAAAACCCATACATAAGCAGATAATTATACAAACTTCATTAAGAATAAAGGGATTCCCTATTGCATAGTACATTCACCTACATAATTCATAATTCTAAATCTTAGTAACAAACTCTACATACATGATTCATAAAGTTATTTTAACCTTCAATCAATTTCAATTCCTTGTAGTTCTTTAAAAGTACTGCATGCTAAACAAATCATCCCACATACAATTCTAACGGGACTCAAATCCTTATAATGACATAAAGTGCAATCTCCAATTTAAAGTGCTCTACATTTGACATCTGGCCGCTTTTTAACGTGGCAAAATGTACACATTTCCATCAACCAATTGAAAAACAATCTATTTGTGCCATTTAAAATTCTTAGTTCATCTTCCTCCCTATGATGTACCTGGCACTGTAAGTTCAGTTAAGACCCCTCTTAATCCTATTAGTAATTGGCCTAGTGCACAAGTTACATAAAAAATCGCATGTCTATTAATCTATGAATAATCTAAGTGCTTGATCTCGGTTAATAATATTATATTCCTTAAAAACTGGTTTTAAAAACTTCTTACGCACCTCTAAAAACCAATAGCAATCTAAAAGTAGGTGTTGCATGCTGAATTTCTGTTGTAAACCACATGTGCATACACCCAAAGTATCCTTAAGAAACGATTTTGCTTTAGGGTTCATATAGCCTGGATTCAGCCCAATTTGGAATTTTAACACTGCATCTCTTAATTTTTGGTTAGGTAGGACCTCTATATAGCGAAAGCTTTCCGGGTTCCGCCATCCCCCTACCATAGCCTGGGTTGATATTTTACATTCTAAATACTTCAGGTCTATTTCTCTTGCCCTTTTCTTCACTGTTGCACGTAAACTTTGTTTCGGGATTTGTGCAACGAGCCACTGATTACCGGGTAAACCTAAGAGAACACAGATCTTCTCTAACCATCCTCTCACTTGTAGTGCCCAATATAATTTGCTTGTTGTTATTTCTTGTTTACACAATCTTGCGATCTTACAAATCCCCTCGTCTCTTACGATTAACCAAAACTTCAGTGTTGCTTGTAATCCCTGGTAAGCCCATGACGTCATTTGTCATTCTGCTCTTATAGCTTGTAACATACTTGATGGAGGTAATGATAGCAAACGCTTTACACAAAAGCTTTCTTCTATCTCCCAATTTAGTTTCCCTGCGAGCGTTAAGACTTCCACCCCATATTGAAACTGGGGACATACCATAGCGTTAAAAGCAGAGATAACTGGCTGGAGGGAAAGACCCCCATATTTACTACTAAATTGTTTCAATCCCCAGACTGATGATAAAGCTTTATTTTTTTGATCTTCGATATGATCTTTCCATTTCAAGTCTGAGTCAAAACACATACCTAAATATTTATATTTTTTTACCTTCTCTAGTTTTTGACCTCCCAGCAGGTAAGCAAAATCACTCTTCACTTTCCCTATAGACATAGTCTTTGTTTTTTCTAAATTTACAACCATTTTCTTCTTTTGGCAATAAGAGTGGAACACCTCTAATTTCCTTTGTGGACCTAACTCCGTCATATCCATTATCACAAAATCGTCGGCATATAATAAGCAGGAAACATGTACACCATTCATTTTTGGGCCTAGGCCTTTGACCTCCTGCAGCAACCCAGGCAAATTTGACAAAAAGAATGTGAAAAATATTGGTGCCAACACACAACCATGGTACAAACCATTCTTTATAGGAATCTTTTTTGCCAGTGAGCCACTCGTGTCTAAAATTACTTAGGCCCCAATTTTGTGAATGCAGGCCCTGAAGGAGATATAATAAATCCAAATCAATCTCTATCTGTCTTAGCATATGCCATAGCAAATTTCTATCTACGAAATCAAATGCAGTGCGAAAATCCACAAAACAGCAGAACAGGGTTCCTCGCATTTCCATTGATTTTTTTGCTAAAGACCACAAGCTGAAACAGTGGTCAATTGTCGAGTGCCCTTTCTTAAATTCACCTTGTTCTACAGGTATCAAATCATTTTCCATTGTTTAATTAACCCCAACAATATCTTTGTGAATCCCTTTTCACCTACATCTAAGAAACTTATCAGCCAATAATTGTTTGGTTGTATTCAGTCTTCCTTTTTATGGATAGATTCTATTGTGGCTCCATTCCAATTCTCTGGAAAATGTCAGAAATCAAGAATTTTATCAAATGTATCATTAAAAAATGTAGTCCACCGATCAATGTTTTTTTTATTATTAGAGCTGGGAGATTATCTGGGCCGGCCCCTTTAATTAGTTTAAGTGCTACAATAGTTTATTTTATTTTTTGTGGGACAAAAGCTAATCTCATATTCTCACCAATATTCCTGATGACAACATGTCCTTCCCCAATGTCGATACCATCATATACGGTAGACAGATATTTATGCCAATCCTCTTCTCCAACCAAACACCGCATGGTTCCTGATACTTCCCCTCCCTTACCAACTGCCAGATGCCCCTTAAATTCTTTGTTCTTATCACTTCGGACATTGTTTCCCAATTTTGGTTGATATGTTCCCGTTTCTTTTGTCTTATGAGTGTTTTATAACTCTGTTTTGCCTGACAGAGCTGCACTTCTATGTCGATGGTAGGTCTTTTCCTAAATTCCCTTTCTAGTCTTCAAACGTTTTGCTTTTTACACCTAAACTCCCAATTGAACCATACTTTACTATTATTAATCTTATATGCTTCTCCCTTCATCTTTCCCACTTGCTGTCTTTTTAATTTTGCTTTTAGTCAGTCCACCATTAACGCAATACCCCTATTATAACCTTTAAACACATCTCTTGGATCTTCCTCTAATGGAAGGTTTGGATAATTGACTATCAATTCATTAAGTGCTCCTAGGCTACTATCTGTCAAACGGGTCGTTATTCTACGAGAGTTCTCAACTAGCGCTATCACTGCCTTTTCTCTTTGATTTTTTATCAGTTGATTGTATTGTTAATTGAAGTGGCCAGTGATAACTGCTTTCTATATGTTCAGCTTTAAAATCCTGCACTTCTCCAAAGGACCAAGCATTTACAAAAGCATAATCAATGGGGCAAGTCTGGTTGCCTATTCGAAAAGTCTGTTTAGCTGGGCAATCCTTCTTCATACGACCAAAATCATACATTTTCCCGTTTGTATATATACATTAATTATTATTAACCGTACAGCTCCTCCAATTGCATTATAGAGATCCACCTGGCCTGCCAATAGTCACCGGTGTTTAGTCTTTATCTCTATAAACTTATTTGTTATTCTTGTTGAGGCTAAGGGTATTAAACCCCCTGATGGGCGACCTAACCCTTGTCGTGTTGCTCCCCTGAAGAGTCTCATAAAACCATCAACTGGATCAGGTTCATCACACAACCAAGTTTCCTGGAAACACACTAATTCATACTTTCCAAGCTCTCTTTTAAATAGGTCTTGTTTTAAATGCTTTTTATAACCTCCCATGTTCCAGGAAAAAATCAAATGGCTGTGCGGACCTAACTCCTAGTCCATGACACTCAATTCACCCCTCCTATAATTGTCACGAGGGTGTACAAGGGGCTCAGGGCAATTCCTCCACTGTGGGTCAATATTTTCAGTAACAACAGTTACACTTAAACTGCCATTATTTCCATCCACACACCTTCTTCGATTGTTATTGTGTAACAAATTACACTGCACTTGGTTAGGGAACAATCCTGCATGACATATAAGGACCCTCCCTTCTTGAGTCTTGCACCCTAACTCTCTTTGTTGTTCTAATCTAATACCCTCCTTACCTAATTCCGCCTCTGCATGCAGTACCAAACGTCTAATGCATTCATAGTAGAAGAGTGCTTTAGTCACCTCTTCCTCCTCCGTGTTTAATTTGAATCCAATTTGCTTTATATCATCTGACTCAATTTCACATAGACTTGGACACCGGGCCATAACTTCTAGAAGTCGGATAAGATTGAGAGGTTTTATCTTTCTATGCCTTTTCCTCCCAATCTCTCTTCCCCATGGTGCTAGATAGATCCACCTAGATTTACTTCTGCTAGGGCTCTCCCACTCCCTCTTTTTCTCGAGACCTTTAGGTTCTATTATTTCCATCTCCACAGCCGATCTATGAGTAACTTCCTTTCTTTTTCCTTGCTGGCTGACTCCTCTGTATGGTACGATAGGTATTTTATATAACGTGGCCCCTTGCTCTAGGGCTGCTACTTCCCACCCTTGTCCTTGATCGATCCTTGGGGTATTGGCCTGGTCTATCTTTCCCTCGCTCCCTACAGAAGTTTTCCTCCCAACATTCCTTTGTTTACTTTGCTTCCTACAATGGAGTTTATAGTGACAACTATTGAACCCATAACCCTTTCTCCCCCTGTTATGATTTCTCTTTATCACCAGCATTGGTTGTTTAGAGACATATACTGACGGTTGGTCTAAGGTCTGTATTTTATCTGTTTCCCCTCCTCCATTACTGAATTCCCGGGTATCATGGATATCATGAGTATCTGTTTCTTGGTCTCTTTTTTCTAGCACAGGACATACTAGGGTTGTCATACTGCTATTAATACATTTTAACTCTGCTGGTATCTCTTGTAATTGATTTTTATGTACTTTCTTCAAACTATTGTTTACAGTCAGTACTTCCAAGATTGCCTGCAAAGTCTTCTGCATTAGGAACATTACCTTACCTCTAATAGTGATTTAGCTGGTACAGCAGTAGTATCAAAAACAGATGCAGCTGCAGATTGTTTACCCAAAATATGTGTCAACGACAATATATCTAACTTTTTACAACCTTCTACAGTACCCCCAACCCCCTCCAAAAATCTCCCCCCTTTCCAAAGCCAGCGGTATCATCTCCTCAGAGTTTGTACTATCCCTTACTTGGGATGAGATGCAGGGGGGTGATGATTGCCTAGGTTCCATCAAACCCTCACACCCGCCACCCTCCTCTGACCTCCTCTCTAATAACAAGTCCTCTGTTCGCAATGAGTCTAAAATCGGGAAATCATTCCTCTCAAAATGCTCAAAATGCTTGCTTACACTCTGATTGGGATTGAACATATTACTCCCCTTTGATAACTGTAACTGTGATGTGTGGTGTTTTTTTAAAGTATTGCCCCACAAAATCTCTAATTGATGCTGTAAGAGGGGTTCCTGAGGATCTCTCATGGTTATCGACGACAACTTTATCCACTCAATTAACTCTATTGACTCTCAAAGTCTCCTCCTGTCCAGATGACTTGAGTACTTGCTCCCTACCTCCTTCTTGATTTCGAAACGGCGATGACCCTAGCAGCGGGTATTCCTCCATGAACTCCTTTGCCTTGAGACGTGATTTTAATCCCTTTTTTCCACGACCACGTGATCTCGCCTTACTCGCCAGCATACTGTGCCCTATAGATAATATATATAATATAAGTACTGTAAACAATATATATATACTGTATATATGTGTATCAGGTGGTATCAAGTAGTATATGTCACTTGTGAGGGCGGTACTCCCCACACAAGACCTCAAAAAAGGCACAGGGACAGACTACACCCTAGGCTTAGACTTGCCAATCTGTTTAGTGCTTAGTTGAACATTCAGGAGTTATTGTTGTATTATTGCTGAGATGTAACTGTAGCTCTTCTTCCTCTGGGTAACATTTCCCAAACTTCACAAGACCTACTTGTCTACTTTCTTGAATTCTTAGATGCTTGAGTTCTTAGACAACATGCGATGAACACACAGAGCGCACGGGAGAGAGGGGGGAGTCAAACCCTTGCGCGGGACAAGCCTCACTGGCCTAATACCAGCCGCCTCCGCCCCACCACTGGGGGAGCTGCAGCACTAGCTACTTCCAACCAGCTCTATCCCGGGACCCCACTCCGCTCAGGCTCTAAGTATTGCAGAACTATTATAACCTGAGCTCCAAAGGACCTACAAGACAGACAAACAAAAACTTATTCTGCCCAGATTAGAATATTTTCTGCTCCGTATTTTTCCAGAGAAGGCCCTTGTGGGAGGATACTGACTCCTCCAATGACGGTGGGTTTAGTGGTTGAGTTGTGACTTAATGGTTTAATAGTTTCAGAGTTTAATAATCTAAATCTTTTTTATAAATAAATATTTATTGTTTGAGGAAATAAAACGTGATATCATGTACAACTTTCAACCAAGCAACATACAATACTGTATAATATAATACTATGGGAAAAGGTAGGCAAAAACAAAATAGGGTTGAGTCAACTAAATTAAAATAAAGTAAGTGCTCCTTGTCCGTGAGTGCTGAGTGGCGTTTGTTGTAGGTGTTTGGGTTATTCTAGCTAAAAAATTTAAAGTTTAATAAATAAAGTTTGTTTTTTATTTTTTTCCTGCACCTTCAGCACTTTCAGCAACTTGCCGCTCCCCGCTGCTTGGCGGTACGATGATACAGGGGGCAGCGGAGCACAGAAAGACACAGAAATGGCCTTGCTCACAGGCAGAAGCGGAGGTCACCAACGCCAACACCAACTCAACTCCACACCACGAGGCCCCCGTAGACTCCAATAGCCAAGCCACGCTCCGACCTCAAACGTCCTCGAACACCTCTATTTTATCTTTTAGCTACAGCTTTCCTTTAACAACAGTCCGGCAGTTCAAAAAAAATATATATATATTTTTTTAATCCTCCTGCGGCTTCATGGGTGCAGCCCAGATCAGTAGGCTGCAACACAGTCTCTCCGATGGCGTCTACCTGGCCCCCCGGCCCGCCGGCCTCCCACTCCTGTCGGGCCGCCGAGGATGTTGACCCTTCATTGGGTCGTTAAGTGGCGGCAGCACACTGCAGGGAGGCAGTGGAACACCTCGTCCGCGTCTCAGCCACGCGCGCTCACTGAAGCCGGAAACCGGAAGTCTGGCCATATTCTCCACTCTCCAGCCAAATCCAGACCACCTTGTATAATGTAATAAGGTGCTTGTGCGAAATGCTGTTGGGCCAAGTTCTTCACTGTATAAACTGTAAATAATGAAAACCATAAAATAAAAAGTCCACACCGTTGTAAGATGACGGAACCAGTAACTGGTGTGTATACTGATTGTTGCAGCTTTTAGACCTGTAGATAAACCCATTAGAATAACCCCTTTTGAGTGAACCCTAAAAAACTAATTGTAGACAGCAATGCAAGGTGTATAGTATTTAAAAGATAAACATATAAGGATTTAGGACCAGATTTATCAAGGAGGCCTTTTGCGAGTCGGTAATATCGATTTTTAAGAAATCGCTATTTCGGATTCGCAAAATGCAATGTATCACATTTGCAAATCGGTAATAGCGATTTCTTAAAAATCGCAAATGCTATTACGGAATCGCAAATTGCGATACCGGCCCCATTCGGACCTATGGGCCTTTAGGCACATATCTGCAAATTTTTAGCATTTCCAAAATTGTGATTTCTTAACCAGAAATCGTAATTTTGGAAATGCAAAACCCCAGGGTGCTGGGGGCCTAAGGCCCCCTCTGCTGCACCCCAAAATAATTTTGTGCAACATGTAAGGTTCACACATGCCAAAAGTGTGCTTTACATGTAAATTTTAAAAATGTATTTTAAATGCATTTTTTAAATTTGCACATGGTTACTACCAGGTTCAACCTGGTGGTAAATAGCGATTCCTAAATGCCCAAATCGCATTTAGGAATTGCTTCTTACATGTGCCTAGAAATCGCAAACAAGGAATCCTTATTTGCGATTTCTTATTTAAAGAGTCGCTATTTTAGCGATTCCTTAAAATTGCGTTCATAATGTCTTTCATACATTCTGAAATGGCTTTTTGCATTCGCAAACAGGCATTCGCACCGTTTGCGAATGCAAAAAGCTTTCATACATCTGGCCCTTAATGTTGGTGCATTCCTCTAGTGACTTGTCGTCAAAAGCTAATTTCATTGTATTGGGCTGTAGGTGCTCCTTTAGGAAAAACTTAATAAAATGTTTTGCTAATATAATAATTTCTTGCTAACTTTCGTTTGGGAAAAGCTACAGAAGCCGTTCAACTACTCTGTTTAATCTTTTTAAAAAATCAATTTCAATGGTGAAAGTAGATATTTTATAAATACACAGGAAAGGAGTCATTTAGAAAGTTAGATTTTTCCAACCTGAAGCTCTAGGAGGCTAATTAACATTACCCCACAAGTAACTGCACCTGTCAATGCTTTCTTCTTAAGGTGGTGGGAAAACTCCTCCCAGTACAGAAACAGTGGCCCGGGCTTTTGGCAGGGAGGCCTGGGTGCGAAATGTGGGACTGTACTTCTTTCAGTAAAAGATCTTGGGTGGTGTTCAGGAACATCATTACCTTGAAAGGGACCAGGGTGAGGCCTGCCAGTTAAAAGTAAATTGTAAAATGAGAGCGCTAGGAAGATAGGCTTTATGATCCCTGAACATAGTGTAACCATCCTGGTATAATCCCAGTGGAAGGAGGAGCTGGTCCAAGTTGCAGTTTGCTGTGATTTTTTAGAAGAGTACTATTCATATCCCTGATAGGATCAACAGCTTGCTTCAGGGGAGAAGAGATTTGCCACAATGTATTTTATGTAGCATAGAGCACTGTTAGATTTCTTACAGTATGGTAAACTGGATGTAATGCACAAGGAAGAAGGTTTGACCATGAAAATTGTATACGATTACTTGAAATGCTAGAGTTATAGCTCTTGACTTCTCTCATCTAGTTGATTTTTCTACCCACAATGCAGGGCCCACTTTGGATGTGAGTTTCACTAACCATCACATATTAGAACTAAGCACTAAGAAAATCAGTAAGATAGTGTTTCGGATACTAAGAGTACTTACTGTATTACAGAAATCCTGCCCTTTATCAGAACCCTAAGTGAAAGATGTGCTCCTGATTTATAAATCAGGCATGCTGTCTGATACTTGTCCCACACAGATCTTACACCTATCACCCGATGTCATTACTAAGAACCTCACCTCACTCTGTAGTTAAGTGATATAGAGTGCAACTTTCCCTCAAGTCTGGAAAGAAGCAACTATAATTCCACTTCGTAAGAAACCATCCACAGACTCTAGAGCATTGACAATCTATAGACCCATTTCATTGTTGCCTTTAACCAGCAAAATCTTGGAGAGAGCCGTGGAGGCTTTCTGGATCAAGAAAACTCTGCTACTCTAATGGATGGTGATTCACCAAATTGCAAAGGTTAGCAGAAGTGATGTCACATTCCCTTTGGCCCACAAGATGATGCCACAGGAAGTGACATCACAAGACCTTTAACCATGTTACACCAGGGAAAGTGACCTTTGACACCTCCCCAATAACATCACAGGAAGTAAATCACATGACCTTTACCCTGGTGCCATCACTGACATGTGGTTGGTTGTGTCACACAAACCAATTGGAAAACCTCTAGCAGATACAAATTAAATACTCTACACAAACCTTCATTTTTCAAACCCTATCGAAATGCTCTCTCACTCAGTGTCAGTACTAAACTATATTCTCAGATAAAGGGCTAGCATCAAGTAAAAACAATGGAAAATGCACCAAATCGCACAATATCAAATCAATAAGATGCATAATGAGACGGTCAATTGGCATAGAATGATCAGCACAGGTGAACTTTGGTATTATGTGTTGTATAATTGGAAGGCCAATGGGTACAGAATGTTCAGCACTAGTGCACTTTTCTATGTGAAATTAGAACAATTGATGTCCCTTTCCATACTGCCATGATGAGGATGCAACTAGTGAACCAAGAGCCGACTATCATCTGTTTCCTAATAAGTGGACTACTAGGCAGCCTAAGTTGCTAAATATGGAGAAATATTATGTTTGATTGCAAGAAAGGCCTTTGGACAGTCAAGCTAAACTTTCCTATTTCATGGTACTCTCAATGTGATGATAAGAGAAAGTGAGGCACAGTGAAATGCGTTATTGCTAAGGATCACACAATTTGGTCAAGTGGAGAAGGCAGGATTGATCATTGTTTTCCTAGTTTCACGTTGTACAAATTAGCCACTGGATTGGTATCTCTTTTTTTTAAATTTTACATCAAAGGTAATGATGTATCTTTAATTCTTTCTCACATTAAAAGGCTTAAGAGTAGCTAATGGTAATTCATACAATTACAATTCAGGGTTTTAATACAGAGAAACTGCATGTTGTGCCAACCATGCTATGCAGATGCTTCTTCACATACCCTGCTTTTTGTGGAGTGCCTTGTGGCCTACACAAAGTGATAATGTACATTAGTATAATTCAGCCCACAGTTTTTGAACTGGGGTTCTCTGTAACCTGATGAAATCCCCAATCAAGGAGCCGAAGAATCACTTCATTACTTTAATGGCCTAACATCTGGGATCCCCTGCCTATAGTTTGCAGGCTAGCATGACCTCTCTAATAATAAATGCACAGGTAGCTGTGTGTAAGGGTGAAGTGTGAAGTTCCTTTGTATCAGGCTTAGTTGCGTGCAAATTAGCTCTTGCAGGGAGCACAGTTTTCCTGTGCGCATTTCCCTTAGGTACACCTGACATTACAGAAATGTTTGGAAGTACTTTGGGGATGCCCAAAGTACAGGCACTACAAAATGGACACAAAATAGGTATGTCCCCAATTTAGATTGCCTTGTGGCGGGCACACTTGGAGGAGCATGAGCCAAATTCTTATATTTTCCAACAAGGATACACACATCAGCAAAATGAAAATGTTTATCTGTTGTGATCTGAAATTTCATGAAACTAATTTTTGGTTTGGGAGAGCGTGGATTGATATGGGAAGCTACAGGTTAAGGACTGAATATTTTTTTAATTCACATGTTTTGAAGTATTTTGGTCTTGATTTTTTTGAGCTGGTTGAAAATTACATGGTGGAGGATTGAGCTACTTAAACAAATCCTTTATATTTAATGTATTATTCCATCTAAACTGATAATTTTGATCAGTGAGTTAATCTTCTGCTACAGACAAGAATAGCTGTGGAGATTATTGTACAACCTGAAAATTACAAATTTTAATCCCATTTGGCTAAGACTTTGATTATTCGGATGTTTTAGAGACTACCAACAATGAGTTATGATATTAACTCCTGCTACTTAGTGATGTGAACATGCATTCGTAGGATTTCTCAGTGGGTTAGTCCCCTGTTGCAGAGTTTGCTGTACATTTTGCATATTACAAATGTGCATGCCAGTGCAATTAGGGCAGTCTATCAGCATCCTGACATCAAGTTAAAAAGTACTTCTGAGTGGAAGTAATGCTGCCTGGTACTTACAGTGCTTTTAAGTAATGTTCATTTGGCAATACCTGAAATGCCCTTACATAGACTTCCTTCACACTATTTACAGACCACCTGTTGACAAAGCTTACAAAAGGTGCACACAATTAATTCAACCAGGTACTTGGCAATCTTTTTCTGAGTACGCTAATGCTGAAATGTGGAAGTGGGAATTTGAGTTATTTTCCGATGTTTTAAATATTTGAGCACCAGGCATATGTTTCCACGAAAAATATATTGCCATCCATGGAGTGGTGTTTCATAATCAAACATATTGATGCACTTTTTCTTTGAACCAGTGTTGTAAATTTCTTTTCTGATGTAAGAGTTCTCCAACGACACCCTATATTTTGCGATATAAGCAACATCACAGAACGATAGAAAGTCCTGACTAACATACCCGAGACACTGAAAAGAGGAAAAATAATAGCATTTTGGAACGAAAAGTATTTACCTTTCAAGGCATTACATACTTTGCAGCCGGAGATAAACTTAAACAAGAAAAACAAAATTTCTGATTATAGAACATGTAATACTGTAGAGGAAAGCAGAATGAGAGATTGTAGGCCTTTTTGTTAATTGTTTAGAAATATGAAAAAACGGATAAAGCATTATTAGTTCTTACTTCTTTGTTTTAGGAGGTTTATCTCTAAAGCACGAATAGTCTTGGTTTCAGTCTTTTTAAATGCAACTGTGAGTTAGGTCCCACTGCTTCAAACCAACGGCCTACCTGCACTTTAAAAAGTAAATACAGTGCTTGGCAACTCCGACCGCAGTGGCACAATGTAAATAGGACACACCACTGAGGATGCACACCACAGTCTAGCAGTGCTCCCCTCTAATGATCATACAGTACAAGGCAGACTGCTACTGCCGAATGTAATAGCTCAACGTTCCAACGAACAAGTGTACACCAAAGAGATGTGGATCCTCTCCCCTGAGCTTTGTTTTCTAAATCAAGACTAGAGGTGGAGTGCAAGGATACTGACCTCCAGCATGCACGAGGAAACGCAGACTGCACCAAGAAATGTGACTACCTGTGGCACAGCAGTCGCAAGCAAAGTAACAGGGGTTGCAAGCAGTTGCTTAGGGGTCGCTATTGTGACCACTGGTTAGCATCATTTGACTTCGATGGCTGCCTTGATCCTGCCTTGATCCTGTCAGACCTTTCAGCTGCTATTGACACCATTTTCCACTCCTTGCTAGTGGGCTGTTTATCTCAGTCTGGAATTAAATCCAAGACTCTTAAGTTACTCTCATTCTTTCTGACGGAGAAACCAAACTATAGCATGTAACTCATCTTTATCTTTTTTGCTACCCTATGGTGTTACACAGGGCTCATCCCTCAGCCCATTTGGCTGTTATTTTTAGCCTATGGATTCTTGGTTTCATCACATGCCTATCATACTCGGATCATTATTATCTCAAAAGACTCACAAGTAGTCACTGTAAATTTCCATGAATGTTTGAAATTGGTATGGATTTTGATGAAAGCTTAATATTTGACAACTGCTAGCGCGCCGGGTCCTTAGTAATTAAACTTACAAGGGGACACGTATAGGTCGATGAACCTTTTGAATCGCATGGAGTATCCTGGTCATGCAGTGACCACTGAACCAATAATCAACATCAATAAACAAGATAAACACTTTATGAAACCACAACATAAACCATACTAATAAGAAATGACCACTACTCATGGGAAGGGTTAACAAGTTTTATTCCCTATTACTTACAATTCTAAGTCATCTGTTAGTTCAAAATTCATTCAAATCAACTCTTTATTAATTCATCAGTTAAAGATATTATCTCTTGAAGAAAGCATATGCAACAAAGCAACACCATAAGCTATGGATATCAGCATTAATAATGTAGTTCAGCAATAAAGTTTGTCTCTCATTTGTCACTGTCCACGTCACCCCTAACAGCCTACCTACCAAGATTAGCGTTAGCATGGGGGTCTTCATGTGAAAACAATTTAGGTAAAAACATTAATTTGGAAAAATCTAAGAGTGAATCTCTGTGAAACAGCGCAGTTGGTACCTAGAAGAAAAGGCACAACATCGTTAAGTCACATTTCATAGCTACCTATCCAGGATGGATCAGCAACAAGTCAGTCTTCGTCTTCAGGTCATCAATAGTCAGCTACAGATCATGCTCACAGAGTGTGAGCCAATTATCAGCACCTCGGACAGCGTCTCTTGACTTCATCAACTTTTTCTTCTCAGTTCTGAATCCTCACCCTTTGTCATTACTTTTTATTAGGGTCTCCCAGTACATCCCACTAATTGCTAATTGGTCAGTCTATCGTAAGTTATGACTCTAACCTATAGTTTTTGTTTACCAAATCTTTGAGTTTGCATATGTCTTGTGTCCCATAAAACTGATTGGTTCCTCTTGCGATGAGAACATCGTCCAGCTCTTCAGGTAACAAAATTGTTGCAAATGAGTCTTCAGTCAGTGCCTCTATTGTTCAAGTCCTGGAAAAGTACATTTAGCCTACACTACACATAATTGTATCAAATTGTCTTCATCATCTCCTGTCCATTGGTACATTTGCAGAGTGTTCAAGCTGAGCAGCCTGAACTCCGTTCAAGGTTGCAATCCCCAGTTACCAGTCCTTTGCAAGGCATTGGAATTTTCCATGTTCAGAGCAAGCGAGGACCAGAGAAACCAGGCCCTTAGTCCGGCTAATTTAAGAATATGAATTAATATAGAACATAGGTTATACATTTCATTATGACACAGTAGTGCATTTTTCTTACACGTTTTTCATTATTTTTCATCTTTTAGTTCTTTTAGTACACATGGTGATCACTCCCCGAGGGCACATTTTTAAACAACACATTATTTTTCTACAATTAATTTCTCTATGCATTTTTCTCATTAATAAGCACACCCATAAGTCATTGGAAATGTCTTAATTAACATATCTGCTCCATCAGTCCCTCGCTTGATGACTAAATGTGTCATCACATCTTTATTGTCAACACTTTACAAATTTGTCTCAGATGTATTTTGCCTTCTTCTTGAGTTTTCCCTATAAATTTATCTCCCAGGTGGTTCTTCCCTCCTTTGATCATTCTTAGATTACCTTAATTTTATCTTTTTTCATAATTTGCATGTACCCTATAATCCTAATATGAAAACAATTACAACTAATATTCCCTGGACGATGTTCCATTATAGCCCATTCCAAATTTGATTAAATCAATGTCCCACAGAGGCAAATCCATTTCCAACTTTCTCCCAAACCTCTGATTCCTTCAAATCCTTCAGATCTTTACTTGAATTAGTTAAGTTCGTAATTACGTCTCTTATCTCCTTATCATTCTCTGGAATGTAGGAGCAACAGTGCCTGGCATTAATCCTTTTACAGACTCTGCCTCTTTCCTGAAATTATGTCTAAAGCAAGCCTATTTTGAAGCGTCATAGCTCTATCCGCAGCCAATTCAGTATTTAACAGGCGCATTGTCCCTGTAAAGTTTGTCAGCATGTTATAATAAACATAAATAGTAGACAACTTTCGTATCTTGATTGCATTCAGAATAACCCCTACAGAAGGAATTATTGCACCAAAAATATCTCCCACAATTGCAGAAGAGGTTTCCCTCCTCTGTCGCTCATGATGTAATTCAGTCACTTTCAGAATTTTCTCTAAATCATCCATCTGATAAATCTTAGGGAAAACTATCCCTAAATAGCATGTCCCATGCCATCCTCTAGGAAGATGGTAATAAGCATTAAGTTCACAAATACAGTAGATCCCAGGAATCACAGGGTCCTGACCATTCAGGATAAAAGTCTATTTACTCTGAAACAAAAAGACATGCCTACATTCACTCGTTCCGACAAATAAAGTGTCAGTGCATGATTTTGGCCTATATATACAAAGTTTCCCTACATGTAATGCATCTAAAGATAATTTCCCTTGTGTTTTAATAGCAGTGTAAGCATAATCATTCTTATAAGTCTTTTTCTCAAGACCTTTCTCTAACTTCTCCTTCAATGCCTTCCTTCTGTCATCAGTATGCCCTATGAAGCTCTTTTCTGATGGGGATAATAAACAAGGTAAGTTGTTACGGTGTGCATAAGCAGTTCCAAATGTTAGTGTTGGTTCGAAGAATCGCCTAATACTATATAATGCTCCTTATCTACTTTACTCAAATATCTAATAATGGGTACAAAAGAAAATACTAAGTCGTGGTTAGAATAGAAATACTGAATATACTCTTGATTATAGAATCTGGTTAGTAGCAAACTACAAGTTATGCCATACGTTAGGGGTAAGCTGTGGTACGTAACCCCTTCTCCCGCAGAGGAAGGAATTTCTGTACACACAAGACAATTCCTTGCATCCATTACCTCCACATACTCACTCAACAACCAATAGAACACGTTAGAAGAAATCTCTCCTTGAGCATTAGTGTAGTAATGCAAATATTTTTCAAATAGCTTGAACCTCTCTAAAGCTGTTAGTGGAGTAGTCTCAAGAACAGGAGTAATAGCAGCTTCATTCATCTCATGAATAGACATACCCGCAATCATTATGATAAACATTATTCCACACATAATTGCCACTCCAACATTAAAGTACCTACAATATCCAATATGTTTTAACTCAATTATTTAATTCAGCCATGATCTGTTAATCAGAAAGTAGAAATAGCTCTTAGTTCAAGTGCAACACGAAAAATCAAAATAAAAAAAAATAAAAAATGCTTCTTTTCTCACAGTTCAAATTCACACACAGAAACCCTTTTCTCCCTTGTCACAAATCAGTTAGCAGCTTGTCACATCCAGGTTTTCAAATGTCATATCAGGTTATCAATGTCTTTTCTGGTTTTATTTCAACAGCCTCTCTTTAGATTTTTCTTCAGATTAGCTCAACAACTCAGTCTATTGCTTCCCTTCAGGTTGCATCAAAGTACTGATTCGGAACTTCTCTGTCAAAGCAAAAGGACATGAACTCGTTTTGCCATTCACTTGTTGCTGCGTATGCCCACTCAGGACCTGCGTATCTTCGACTTGCTACTCTCTTTATTTTCAACCTTCATTTTCCTCCTAATTCTCCTTCACTTAATTTGTCTTTTCTCGTAGCATCCACTTCTTCTGCTATTGGTTCATTTAGAACCAATTCTTTCTTCTTTCCAAATTGCGATTCAGGCCAATTGTCTCCTTTTCTTGTTCCTTCTGTCAACATTCTCTTCAGAACTGGACTCTTCTCTTTTCCTCTTTCTATGGTGTTTTCTCTTGATGGACCTGCAACGGGTTCAGAGGGAGTTGGACCACTTTGACTTTGTTCTGTCTCAACTCTTTCACCGTCTTGATCTAGCACTTGCTCTGCTTGTTTTTCAGCACCGTCTGCTTCTGGGAGAACCCCTGGGGCCAGATGTAGGTAGGTGAAAATTTGTGACACCAATTTGCGAGTCGCATAGGTGTCGCACCATAATTTGCGACCTTGCTTTTAGCGAGGTCGCAAATTGCGAGAAGGGTGTTGCAAATTGCGACTGACTCGCAAATTGCCTGCAGGTGCTGCACAACAGTTTGGAAACCCACTTCCTGGATCTTGGTGATGACATCAGAACCAGGAAGACATCAAATACACCTGGGAGGAGGGAGGACCACACCCTTTCCAAACTGCTGTGCAACACCCAGGAGAGAGGACCTGCTGCCACAATGGAGTAGACATGCAGTGCTGGAAGGAAAAGGAAGGTCAAATTCTCTGATAAAGAACTGGAGGTGCTGACAGAGGAATGCTGCCTGCACTATGACAAACTATTTGGGAAGGCAGCCATGAGTGTCCCAGACACTCAAAAGAAAATGATTTGGCAGCAAATACAGGAAAGGATAAATGCCATAGCGGTTAGCCACTGCACCCTTGAGGAAATCAGAAAATGGTGGTATGACCTGCGCTCCAGGACGAAGGAGAGGGTGGCAGAGCAGCTGAGAGAGATGAGGGGCACCGGAGGAGGCCCATCCACCGTCCCACCACCCACAGCCATGGAAGAAATGGTCGAACAGACCATGGAGCCAGAGCCCGTCATTGGAATGGGAGAAGTGGACAGTTCTGCACCAGGGACATCCAAAAGTAAGTACCATGAGATATGCATGTACACCCACAAATGCAGTATACACACTCTCCCAGTACACAGCAGCAGGCACCACCAGAGTAGCTCCATTCCAGTCTAGTAACCTCTTGAATAGTGCATTATGGGAAATGTAGTACAGTAGTAAGAATATAGGCAAATGTTTATTATGAGGCATAAAACAGATGTGAGAGACTGACAGTGTATCCCCTATGTCCCACAGGTCTCCCACAAGACACCCCCAGCAGCGACACCAGGCAGGGAGGAGAGCATGGGCCAGAGACACTGCAGGAGGCTGCTACTGAAATTCCTGGACCCAGCAGGACACCACCAGAGTCCTATGAGGAACATGCACATGAAATGGGGGCAGCTGACACAACCCCAGGGCCCAGCCCCACAGCAGTTCAATCAGAGCCAGCAGCAGGACAAAGGCGCAGATGCCAGCACAGAGTTCTGGCGGTGCCCCAGGAGGAGGTGGGGAAGCAGGCTTTGCAGGAATGGAGGCATCCCTCATCAATGGTCAGCGCCTGCAAAATAGACAACTGAGGTCAATATCAAGAACCCTAAACAGGATGCAGAGCAGCATGACCACTGGGCTGGCTGAAGTGAACAGTTAGTTCACAAGGATGAACGATCATTTGGAGGATCTCACCCAGGCCATCCGCCAACTGGTGACAGAACTGGTGGCAGACCAACAGTATGCAAGGCGCAGGGAGCGCCACACAGTGGCACGATTTGACTGCATGGCTGCATCCATTGGGCATCTTGCAACCAACACAACTGGCCTGTCTAGACGGACAGTAAGCCTACAAGTTGAACTTGGGCACTTTGCTGGCGATGTGGCACGTGGACTTGGCCGCATCAGCCACGCTGTGGACCTGATGGAGAGTTGGCAGATGGCAAGGGGGACAGGGGAGACCCCTCAGGACAGTGAGAAGGGGTCTAAAATAAGTAGTGTGCCTGCTAGTGAGTCCTGTGTGCTAAGGAGTGGAAGTGCACAGCAGGGGTCAGGGGACCCACCAGGGATGGGCCATGCTGGGCGCTCAAGGAGGAGGGTGTGAGACACCAGACAGCTCGGTTCATGAGGCACATAACGTATAATGTGTCCTCATCACATTTGGACAAGTACAGACTTTAACAGACAGCACTTTTTTTTCCCCATATAGTTTAGAAATAAAAAAGGTTTTGTTTGTTTCACAACACAACTGGGCTATGTGTGTCTGAAATTAGTGAGTGTGGTCATGGTTGCTACATACCTGCCAAAGTATTGGGTTGCAATGTGGTTCCGTCTCTGTCTGCCTTGATTTGCAATGCTTCTATCCCCAGGCTGTCGGTGTGGTAGCTCTTGCTCCTCATCCTCCGAATCTGTGTCTTTAGGGGGGAGATGTAGCCCACGTTTGGTGGCAATGTTGTGTAGGATCGCACAGGCGGCGACAATCTCGAATGCTGTTTCTGGGGCATACTGGAGTGCACCTCAACTTTTGTGGAGGCACCAGAATCTTGCTTTAACAATCCAAAGTTCCTCTCAATGACAGTTCTGGTCCGCCGATGGGCACTGTCATAACGCCTCGAGTTCTCATTGCCAGGTGTTAGGTCCAGGGTAAGTATCCATGGTCTTAGAGCATATGCACTGTCACCTGTTTGCCAAAAATAAGCAATGTTAGCAGGGCATGAAAGGTTTCCACATTGACCTGTATGTAAGGCTTCAGGGTGTAGTCAGCAATACCTAATAGATATCCATCTCCAAACTCCCCACATTCTAGGCGTTGGTGTATCCCACTGTGCCTGAATATGTATGAGTCAAGTGCACTCCCTGGAAATTTTGCTACAATGTCAGTAATTACATTATGGGCGTCACATACCACCTGGATGTTTAGTGAGTGGGTACATTTCCTATTGCGGAACACATATTCCAGATTTGCAGGAGGGCAGATTTGTATATGTGTCCCGTCCACACACCCTATTACATGGGGGAAGTTGGCAATTCTGTAGAAGTTTAACTTGGTGCTGTTAATTTCTGCCTCATTCCTGGGTAGTATATATATCTAGACATGTGTGTGAGTATGGCATCTAGGAATGATCTGAAGAATCGTGAGAGTGAACTCTGGGATACCCCACCTGCCACTGCAATCACCCCCTGATAGCTATCCGAGGCCAAGAGGTGCAGTGAGCAGAGCACTTGCACATGTGTAGGGATGGCGCAGCCGCACATTGTCTGTCGTTCAAGCTGCGGATTGAGTAGTTCAATTAATTTAAGATTGCAGCACTGCTCAATCTATATTTGTCATAAATCTCCTCCTCTGTTTGTTAAAATAGTGTCTGCCTGGTTCGGTATATCCTCTCCTGTCTGTGTCTTCCTCCTCCTCTGCTGGGCGGCGTGGACTCTCCTCCTCCATGCTATCACATACAGTTCAGCCATTTTGAGTAACCCAGATGACTTCTGGGTCTCCTTTTATACTTTGCTTATGGTTACCACCTGCTCTGAATCAGTGGTAATCTGCAATTTGCGACTGGCTTTTTCATATGGTTTGCGACTCGCAATTTTTGCGAGTCGGTAATGGCTCGCATTGCTATT
The DNA here is from genome assembly GCF_031143425.1 of Pleurodeles waltl. Lineage (NCBI taxonomy): Eukaryota > Metazoa > Chordata > Amphibia > Caudata > Salamandridae > Pleurodeles > Pleurodeles waltl. The sequence continues at coordinate 234,353,076 of NC_090447.1, forward strand.
TGCACTTCGGAACTGGGATTTTTGCATCCCATTTCAGATTTTGCGAGGTTGCAAATAGTAATTCGGGCCATTTGCGACTCGCAAATGTTTGCTACATCTGGCCCTTGCTGTACTCAGTTCTCCAACTGTATCTGTTGAGTTGTTAGACTCTTGCTCACCCTCCTGTAATTCTTCACTTTCATCTCTTACATGGGTGATTGACCCAACTTCCACCAGTTCAGGATCAATCTCAGGTTCAATCTGCTCTTGTTCCGGCTCAGGTACAGCCACTTGTTTCGCTGCTATTGGTGCCCTCAACAACACTTCTTCATGCTCTTGCGGACTCACCACTTTCTTTGTGTGGCTTGTTGGTATCCAATTCGGCTGTCCTGCACACTTCACAGCTGTTGTAGTTGTCAGCGCCACCTGGTATGGACCCTTCCAACGTGGCTCTAAGCAAGTCTTTGAACATGCTTTTTGATTATGACCCAATCTCCAGCTCTCAGATTGTGACCTGGATTATGGATGAGTGGAAGGGTAACAGCCTGCACCTGCTGAGAGAAAGATCGAACCACATCAGCCAGACCTTTGCAGTAGTCCAACACCATATTGTCTGTAATATTAACAAGTGCATTGGCTGGAATTGCTGGTAACCTCATTGCTCTGCCCATCAGAATCTCATGGGGTGACAGTCCTGTCTTTCTGTCAGGTGTATTTCAAATTGACATGAACACCAAAGGTAATGCATCTGGCCATTTCAGATTTGTTGCGGCACACATTTTGGCAATTCTTGATTTCAGTGTACCATTAATTTGCTCTACAAGTCCTGAACCTTCTGGGCAGTAACTGCAGTGCAACTTCTGCTCAATGTTTAATGCTGCATATAAGAGTTTGATCACTTTGTTATTGAAGTGTGTTCCCCTATCTGATTCTAAAGAGATCGGAAATCCAAACCGTGGTATTAACTCTCTGAACAACAGCTTTGCAACCGTGATACTATCATTCCTACGTGTGGGGTATGCTTCAATCCAATGACTAAATACACACACAATTGACAGCACGTACTTCAATCCACCACATGCAGGCAGTTCAATGAAATCTAACTGCATTCTGCTGAATGGTCCTCCTGCTCTTCTAATGTGGCTCAAATTTACCACTGTCCCTTTCCCCACATTTAGTTCCTGACAGATTACACATTGATGACACACTGCCTCTGCTGCTGGTCTGAACTTTGCAATAAACCAATCAACCTTGAACAATCTAACCATGGCATCTCTTCCAATATGTGCTTGGCCGTGATAATACCTGGCCATCTGAGTCAACAAACTGTTTGGCAGCACCACCTGACCCTCCTCAGAAACCCAAATCTCATCTGGTCTTTAAACTCATTTAAACTTTACACAAAGCTTTTTCTCTTCCTTGTCAGCATTTTCCTGCAATAATTTCAATTCCTCTAGTGTGTCAATTATTTTCAAAGCAAAACTTGCACAGTTATTTTCTTCTTCAGGTATTAATTCCCACTTATCTTTGAATGATATACAGTTCAATGCACAAAATCTTGCGACTTGATCAGCATATCGATTTCCCAAGGAAATGTAATCCTGTGTCTTCTGATGTGTACTACATTTTACCACAGCAATTTCTTCAGGAAACTGAATTGCATACAAGAACTCTTTTATTTGGTCGCCATTTCTCACTGGAGTTCCAGTAAAAGTCATGAAACCCTGTTGCGACCATAACTGGCCAAAATCATGAACAATTCAAAATCCATATTGACTGTCAGTGTAAATTGTGACTCTTAATCTTGCAGAAACATAGCATGCTCTGGTAAGAGCTACTAATTCTGCTACTTGTGCAGAATATACACCTGGAAGCCATGAAGCATCTAATGTGCCTGTGATGGTGCACACAGCATATCCTGCTCTCAGTGTGCCTTCTCCATCTCTGAGACACGAACCATCAACAAAGCCAATTTGGTCATTTTCTTCTAATCGTGTGTCTCTAATATCAGGCCTCGGTTTTGTTCACAGCTCAGTCACCTCAAGACGATCATGCTCGAAATCTTCCTCTTTTTTAATTTCAACTGTGTCACTTGGAAGCAAGGTCGCTGGATTCAATGCTGTAAATCTTTTCAATGTTACATTTGGAGCACACAATATGCACGTCTCATACCTTGTCAGTCTTTCACCCATCAAATATTGAGTTAATGTCCTTGTCAGTAAAATCTCAACAGAGTGTGGTACCATTACTGTCAAAGGGTATCCCATGACTACCCCCTCACATTGGGAAAGATTTTGACCAACTGCGGCTACTGCACATAGACAACCTGGTAAAGCTGCTGCAACCGGGTCCAAGGTAGCTGAAAAATAGGCTACTAGGCGATAAGCACTTCCATGGACCTGTGTCAAAACAGACAAAGAACAAGCATCACGTTCATTACAAAACAATGTGAAAGGCTTTGTGTAATCAGGCATTCCTAATGCTGGAGCACTGCACAAACTCTCTCTCAATTCAGTGAATGCCCTCATCTGGTTCTCATCTAGGGTAATGGGATCTGTAACTTCCTGATGTGTCAATTGCTGCATGGGTTTGGCAATTTCAGCAACATTTGGAATCCACTGTCTACAGTACCCCACCATTCCCAGAAATATTCTGACATCTCTCTGTGAAGTCGGGGGACTTCTCTGCAGAATCATGGTAATTCTTTCTCTGGAGATTCTCCTCAATCCCTTTTCAATCTGATGTCCCAAATATTTCACTGACTTTTGGCAATACTGCAATTTCACAGATGAGACCTTATATCCAAATTCTCCCAAATGATTCAATAAGGCAATCGAGTCATGTTTACACTCGTCCCTCGTTCTGCATGCCATTAGCAAATCATCAATATTGCACAAGAGTTGATCGGCATGGCAGTTCCAACGACTTCAGGTTCTTTTTCAAAATCTGATTAAACAGTTTTGGTGACTCCGTATACCCTTGTGTAAGCCCGCACCAGCTGTAGACTCTGTCTAGGAATTTGAAACTAAAAAGAAACTGACTATCCTCATGAAGAGGCACAGAAAAGTATGCCTGTGACAGATCTACTACTGTGACCCACTGTGCATCGCAAGGAATCTGAAACAGTAGCACTGCTAGTTTGGGCACTACCAGACAACATTTAAGCTGGGCTTCTCAGCACTTCTTTCAACACTCCTTGTTTTAAAAATTCTCCAATTATTTGTGCCACCTTCATTAAAACATCTTGTGCCATGTTATACTGTGGAAGCTGCGGGAACACTGCATTTGGCTTCAAAGTGATTTTAATCGGCTTCACTCCCTTAATCAGACCAACTAACTTCCCTGTCAAATCCCAGACCTCTTCCTTCACTGTCCCCTGCAAGTCTGCATGCAATTCTTTCACAGTAAACATTGGGAAAAATGTAATCAATGGGTATTCTCCATAGGCATTGTTAGTCTTTGTTTCAGTTGCTTGTTCTTCTTCATAAGCACTATTCGTCTGGACCTCTATCCCAGTATCTGAACAATTAATGGAACATGTTGTCTTACGCAGTAAGTCTCTTCCCAATAGGGATACAGGACTTGAATCGCACACCACAAATCTATGCAAACCATGATAATTTCCAATTTCAAACTGCACTGGTTCTGTGATTGGATTGGTTAACTGTCTGTTCTCCAGACACACAACTTGAACTGTCCTGCCTGAAAGAGGTAAATTCGGGACTTCTATACTTCTTACTATAGAGCGTGTAGCTCCTGTATCGACCAAGAATGAGACCTTGTAACCCATCACTTTACCCTTCACAAAAGGCCCCCTCTGATCTACTTCTAAGGAAGCGGCAAGCATACAGGCTCCTTCATCTGAATTGTCACTCCTCACTGTAAAATGGAAACTGATACACTGTTATTACTATGGTCTTGTCTTTGACCTGTGACCTGCTGAGTAAACATAACCTGTTGCTGCTCCATCGGGGCTTGAGGTATCTGGATTTGCTGTCCAGGTATCATAGGGATCTGCTGCTGTACTGGTTGTAATTGGGTAAATTGTGCACACGGCACCTGCATGTGCTGCACCGGTAAGAAATTCTGTCCTCGATAACATTAGGAATTAATCCTTTCATTCTTATAAATTTCACAGTTTGAAATGTACTGACATCACCTTGCTGAACAACACCATCCTGCACCATCAACGGACACACCCGCTTCCAGTGTCCCACGTTTCCACACAAATGACACTGCAACATCTTTTTCATTCCCTGCATGTCATTCTGAACAACCATAGTCTCTATGTCTGGACTACGCATCATGTCAATTCCACGTCCTCTACCTCTCTTTTGAGGCTGAAACAAAGCTGAAGCATAACAGTTTTCTGTTGCGGCGGCATAGGCGGTACTATGGCTCCCTGCACTCCAGTCTGGGCTGCTTTTATTGGCATCATCATTGCTTTTTCCTTCAACTTTTTCTGCTTCAATCTCATTGCCAAAATACTTTGCATACTGCAACACCACATCAATTGATTTCGCCTGCCAGCAAATCAAATGCTTCTTAATCATCTGCCCTACTTCTGGTGTCAAACCTTTGATGAATCTGAACACAAAATGCAACATGTCCTTCGGCTCAATTGCTTCCTTACCACTGTACTCCTTAAGTGCTTTCAACAATCTTTCATAGTAGGTATGTATTGACTCTTTAGACTCTTGGACCGTTCTATTAATCCACTGCCAATCAATGTTTTTGGGAGAAATCCTCTTCATCAGATACTCAATCACCTTGTAATAATTTTTCATTACCTTGGGTGAAGGAGCACCTGTTACTCTATCCCTTTCCGGTTCACTTTTCTGCCAGTCTACTGCTCTCTTAGACTCGACCCACAAGTCTGCTGGCACCACTATCTCCAATAGCATGTTCAAGTCTTCCCACAAACATTTGGAAAGCTTCACAAATCTTTCTGTCTGTTGATACCATTCAACCGGCTTCTCTCTCAATTTTGGATAATCATTTGTAAATTACAATATATCACTCCTGTGCCATGGAACATGAACAAACTGCCCTCCTGTAATTTTTCTCATCGGAAGCATCTCAACTGATTCTCCCCGTCACACCTTCAGCACCTTCTTGTGAATCCTGTTTTCATTTATCTTTTTTCTTTGTTCATCTACCTTCCCACTTCTCTAATGCGCCCCAAATCTGTGCACTCTGCAGCAATTCTCTCAAGTGTGCCTTCATTCAGGATGATCTCATGTGTTCGAAATCCTTTGCCTCAAAATCTAATCTATAGCTGCGGATCAAATGCTTTGTTTTCTCAATATCAATGTCATGTTTTTCTGCTATCACTGCCAATTTCTGATGTATTGTACTCACTTCTCTTGTAACCTTGTAATAGGTACCTCAGCTCTTCTTCTGTGTAGGATTCTAATCTGTTCACACCCATTGTTCCCTCAACTAATTTGGTTGCTTCTATATTCAACCTCACACGATTTATCTGATCTTCGCCCTTGGATGCATTCTACGGTGTGTTTAGACTATCTAACCACACACTCAATTGCTGAGCTGACAATCTCTGTAATTAAATGTTGCTCGCATTTGGCACCGGTAGCTGTTGCACCACTGCACCTGAAGCATGTGGGGTCAAAAGTTTCAAACTCTGACTTTCATTCGGGCCATTTACTGCATCTGGAAGTGCTACAAGTGGACTAAGATCCATTAATGGTGTAGATCCATTGAAAGTTTGTCCTGCAGATGACATCATCTGCACAGGATCACTCACTCCCCTCCTCACGAGACTCTGTGACAGTTCATTCTGTTCGCCTGCGTCTGAATTCTTCTGTGCAAATAAGGGTACCGCTGGACCAACAGTTATTGGTAGCGATATTGCATCTGGAGCAGCCCTAACACTTGCACCTGGCGGGAATGCTACCCCCATTGCCTGATTCATGACTGGTGAAATATCTGATTGCGTTCCTGTCAGTGGTGTAAACTTCGGAAAACCCTGTGCTTGCGCCGAAGGCAATAACATAGGTGTCTGGTCTCTCTGAACCAGCATTGACTTCGGAAGCACTTGCTCCCTTGGCACCATTATGCTCGAAACTGTCTCAACAACTGGCACATCTGCATAGATGCTCTGCACCGAAGGTGGATGTATCTGCGCTTGAACTACAGTAGTAGAACCTGTATTAGGTGGACTCTGTACTACATCTGGTATCTGTCTGCCTTCTGCCTGTACAGCTTCTGAGCAAGCGAGGCCCAGTGAAACCAGGCCCTTAGTCCGGCTAATTTAAGAATGTGAATTAATATAAAACATAGGTTATACATTTCGGTATGACATATTAGTACTTTTTTCGTATACGTTGTTCATTATTTTGCATCTTTTAGTTCTTGTAGTACACGTGTGATCACTATTATCATTATTTTTTTACAATCAATTTCTCTATGCATTTTTCACATTAATAAACACACATAAGTCATTAGAAATTTCTTAATTAACATATCTGGTCCAACACAACAAATGGTGAAAAAAAGGTCTTGAAATTTGGAAGTGATCCAAAAATATGGTCAAGTTTGTAGTGGCCATCTGAACTTGGAGATCTCCCCTCACCAATCAATTCTGTGAGAAACCTGGGACTAATATTCAATAAATGCCTTTCTTTCACCTTACATATTAATCAGGTGTCAGCATTGCGTTTTTACATCTTATTTTTGCTGAGAAGAATATTCACTTTTATCTCAGTCTCATCTCACAGAACAGTGATCCAAGCTCATCTCACAGAACAATAATCCAAGATCTTATAGGGTCATGTCTCTGTCACTGTTTATGCAAATCAATCAGATGCTGTGTTCGAGATTGAGGTTGTTCAAAGTCTGACAGCTCATGTAGTTATTCTCATACTTACACATCTTCATTGGTTGCAAGTCCTGAAATGGCTATGTTTCAAGTCTGGGCATGGATAACAGAGCTCTACCTAAGGCTGGGCTAGTTTCCATCTGATGAAAGATTGGCTGACATGTTCTGAGCAAATACCTTAGATCTTCCAATAGGATGGATGTTGTTCTTCCTAGTATTAAATGGAGCACATGAGGTGAGAAATTGTTTTCCGTCCTCACATCAAGGGTATGGAACTCACTATATATTGAGATACAAGTAATTGAACATACCCTCTGAATGCAGCAGGTAGAGGGTTGGGTTATCCAGTGCTCCTTGCTGCAGCAGGAGCACGGCCCGCAGCCTTTCTGGAAAACTCAGGCCCATATTTATACTTTTTTAGCGCCGCATTTGTGTCATTTTTTGACGCAAAATCGGCGCAAACTTACAAAATGCAATTGTATTTTGTAAGTTTGTGCCGATTTTGCGTCACAAAATTACGCAAATGCGGCGCTAAAAAAGTATAAATATGGGCCTCAGTGTCTCTGGGCTCCAAATTAATGGATCTGGAAATTTCAGACCCAATACTTCCATTCCCTGAAATACCATTAAAAATTGTGTTGTTTCACCTTGTGGTATCACTTCGTAGGAAATACCACAACTCAAAATGAGAGCCTAGGCCCAAAAGCAGAAATCTTGGCAGTGTGAAAAGTACCTGGCTGATGAGAGGACACAAATTTGAACTTTCCTGTTCTGAGTCTTATCAGTAAAAACCCAAAAAGTCAGTGGGAGCTCATTCGGTGGCTATGTAAATTCATCTGTACCACATACAGCCTTCAACCTTCCCCCACCAGAGGATTTCAACTTCAGTGAAAAAGACTAAGGGGCAGATGTTCACAGCTTTTTACACGTCGCAAACAGCGAATGTCGCTGTTTGCCACGTGCAAAAAGCACATTGCGATGCCCAATCCCTGTTTTGTGAGTCGGTAACCTGGTTACCGACTCGCAAAATGGGACTGCGAATCGCAATTAGGAATGGGTGTTCCCCTTCCTAATTGCCAGTCGCAGCACAATGCTGTAATATTTGTGACCGCGAACGTGTCACACTGGTGGTAACCCATTCGCAAAAGGGAAGGGGTCCCCATGGGACCCCTTTTCCTTTGTGAATGGCATGAAAAACATTTTTTCAGAGCAGGCAGTGGTCCTGTGGACCACTGTCTGCTCTGAAGAAATGAAACGGAAACGTTTAATTTTTAAGTTTTGTAATGCAGCTCGTTTTCCTTTAAGGAGGCCACGATCCCTGTGAGTGCCGCCACTCGCAAGGGGGTCGCAAATTGTGACCCACCTCATTAATATTAATGAGGTGGGCCTTTGCGACCCCCTTGTGAGTCGCAGATGGTGTCAGGGACACCATCCTACATTCTGGATTACGACTCGCAAATTGCGAGTCGGTCTGACTCGCAATTTGAGAGTCGCAATGCAGATTTTTCCTACATCGGGCCCTTGGTCAAAAGGTAAAAAGCTTTGTCTGAGACAACCACCTAGCTCCTGTCCAGCCACTGCTTCATAGCTATCAGCCTGAAATTGTACTTAGCTCCTAGTCAACCACAGATAGTGACTTCTAATTGGAGCTTCAGCTTTTCTTGATACTTTTTGCCCTAAAATGTAAACATTCACATCTAAGGTTCACTGGATTGAATTTTAATCATTTTTGTGTCATTTTTGTGTCAGTTGTGTATCCCATTCTCTCCATGCCAGAAACTTCAAGTTAGCCTGGGTGATGGGAGGTGATACCTAAAAAACTTAATCCAGGGTGCTTGTTTACGGTCCACGGAGGACTCGACCTGGCAGTTGAGGCTGGACTGGTCCCATGTTTGACATTGTTCAGCATTCCGTCCACTAGCTATTCATTTTGCATAGAATCACCCAATCGATGGGAAATGGGTTGAACAAGGCCTTTCACAAATTCAAATCTGACAGCCTCCTTCTTGAAAATGGTTAGAGTTTTACTCCAGGAAGTATTTACCCTTCTCAGATTATTTGTGATTTCCAGTGTATTCTAAAGAGAATGCATTTGTATTCTCAGAAGCAATGCATTACACCCATATGAGAACTGCTACTGCAGCGGATTAACTACTTTTATCATTTGTAAAACCATCCCAATGTTTTCTAAATATTGTATTTGGAGGTATTTTATTCTTCTGCCAATAAGGGAAGGCCAATATTGTATTATAGAATATGACGATTTTTTTTCATGTACTGCAATAATCGTCACTATGGATTTATTCATTAAATACACTAATGTATGTGCTGATACACCTGTATTCTTAATTCATTTGAGTAATTGTTGGTTTGAGATATATCATTTATTGATTTTATATATGTCCTAACATTGCAGATTTTCTATAAACTTCTTTAGTTAATTTTTTTTTCAAATAAGACCCTTGTTGGCACCTTTTTACTTTTTAACTTTTAGAAAGTTCGTTTTTTCCTGCTTCAGCCATTTGATGCCTGCCTCTGGGTCACATGACGGGATGTGAGTGACAGTTGGGCTTTGTGTATTTTTTCCCTAGACAGCCCCATACAATGAGGAGATAAACTGTGACTGGATGGGCCATCTCTTTCAGGATGGGAGGGAGAAACTGGGCCAAGCCCACTTACACTTGAATAGGCTGCTGAAACAGATATGTTAATTAAAAATATTATGCGTTTTGATTAACTAGAAAATTATAGAAATAATTAACCATAGAGAAAGTAATGTGCACGTTTGAAAATGTACCCACGGAGAGTGATAACCAACATTCACAAATTGTACTAAAAATGATTAAAATTATGTGAAATGTTGAAAATGCGTAATAATAATGTAGTAATATGTCATATTGAGCTATATAAAGTATATTTTGCATTATATTATAGAGTTAACTTAGTCGAAGTTGTGGCCTAGTTTTACCAGGCCACATGCAGAAGCTGAATAATCATGCAATGTAGAGGAGCTGATGTGTTGAACTGACCATGAACCACTTATGTTAATAAAATCTGCTTAGCTAGAATATTCTGCAATGAACCGACGGACAGGAGATGGGGGAATCAAATTTGTATTAAACTGGGTGTAAAGCAGACGAGATGTACTTTCCCAAGACTCAAACAATAGAGACACTGACTGGAGAATAATATGCAACATTTTCAATACCTGATGAGCCGGATGATGAGGACATCGTACAATGAACCAATTGACAGCCTGAGGGCGACAAAATATTAGAAGTCATAGATTTTTAAAACAAAAGACATTGGCTAGCGTCACATACGGTGACTAATTAACCAATTAGGTTTTGGGGGATAGGCTGAGTAACTTTAATATAATGTTGTGACAAAGGGAGAAAACTTCAGATCTAGAGGCAGAACTGATCGTGGAGAGAACTTATTCCAAAATTGATGCGATATTGCGGAGAAGAGATTCGAGATTCTGTCTCTGGGCTCATGCTCTGGAGAGCCTGATGCGATGTTGATCGATTTATGACCTGAAGACGAAGACTGACTTTGTTGCTGATCCATACTGTGGATAGGTAGCTATGACAATGTCACTGATTGACTTTTTTGTGCCTTTTCTTTCTAGATACCAACGGGGCTGTTTTTATAGTTTTTCTTCTAGCTCGATGTTTTTCAAAATTCATGTTCTAAACTATTTTCGCATGAAGTCCCACATGCCGATGCTAATCTGAGTTAGGTAGGGGCGCTGAGCGGAGGACAGCTGACTCTCGTTGCCCAAGAAGGAGGGGCTGCACCAGGGCTGGGAAGCCCTTTAAAAACTGCCTCAGCGCTCCCGCTTGCTCGTGGGACGCGCGCTGAGCGGAGGACAGCTGACTATCGTTGCCCAAGGAGGAAGCGCTGCACCAGGGTGGGAAGCCCTTTAAAAACTGCCTCAACGCTCCCGCTTGCTCGTGGGACGCGCGCTGAGCGGAGGACAGCTGACTCTCGTTGCCCAAGGAGGAGGGGCTGCACCAGGGCTGGGAAGCCCTTTAAAAACTGCTTCAGCGCTCCCGCTTGCTCGTGGGACGCGCACTGAGCGGAGGACAGCTGACTCTCGTTGCCCAAGGAGGAGGGGCTGCACCAGGGCTGGGAAGCCCTTTAAAAACTGCCTCATCGCTCCCGCTCGCGGGATGCACGCGGGACACGCCCGGGCAAAGTCCGGGCCAAGGGCGGGCCCATCCTTGCCCGTCATTGCCAGGAAGAGGCAGGGCAGGGCCTCCCCCCTGACATCCCCCTAAAGATTCTAGGATAGGCAGCATATGGGAGTGTTGCTGCCTGGAGGTAGTGTTTGGCACTTTTATCCTTTTCTTTTTTTAGGGAATGGATTCAACTTCAAGTTGAGAATCCAATTTACCAGCTCCTAAATTATTGTTATCAGGTTAGGCTAAATTTTCATATACTGTTGTAGTGATCGCACCTTTCCTTTCTTCCCCGCATATTTTTGGGACATCAAACTTGGGAAAACTTTTAATTCTAACTAGGATGGGGAAGAGGAAAGCTTGTGGTAATCCCACTGAGCAGGGAGGGGCAAAGAAAGTACCTCGGCACTCTGCTGAAAACTGTACACTGTCTCAAATTGACGACCTTATAGAGGAAGTCGAAAGCTTGTTAGCTACCAAGCCTTCAAAATCTCACAAAAAAGGTGCTAACGATACTACTAAGGATATAAAATCTTTCTTTGCCCCTGTGGGTAGAATACCACAGGCATCTAATTCACAGGGACCTAATCCAGAATTCAATAGGTCAGGAAATCTCAATCATTCAACTGAGAGTTCTAATCTGTGTTCGCCTGCCCAGTTGGGTGCTGTATCCCCTCTATTAAATTGTACTAACCGCTTTTCACCTCTCGCTTCATTGGCGCCATGTGACCCTGAGAGGAGTATCCTAAGGGAGAACGAGGAGACGCTAACATCTGCATCTACTCAGAGGGGACAACCAGCGGAACAACAACTAGTACAAATAAGAGCTGAAATATTGAGTCTCAGAGAATACATTACATCCTTTAGCCATATGATATATGAGAAGTTGGATGGCATCTCTGCTATAGTTGGGGACATAAGGAAATCAATACCCAAATCTACCTCTAACTTTCCGGCGAAGAAAACTCACCTAGCCGAACTATCCATGACAGAAATGCGAAGGGGGAAAAGGACCGAAGTGGTAATTCAGAATCCTCATGAGGGCCCAAGCACTCCTTCTGGTGTGGACACTTCCAATAATTGGGAGATAACCAGGAATAGAGGTGCCAACTGTGAGACACATAGACTTCAACTTTTGGATAAAAGGTCATCAGACCCTTGGAGTAATGCCCCCCCAACTCAGATTAGACATAGTGGACATGATATATACATGACAAATGTTCCTAAGCTAAGCAACGGTTATAATGAGCCAGGGGATTCCCTTATAAACAAAGTAATCCATTGGATAAGGGGGACAAAGAAATGTAGATCTATCATAAGGGATGACATAGTCACTGCACAAAGATATTCAAGAGCAGGATCATCAACAGATCTCATAGGGCTTAAATTGAGGAGCCAGACCTTAGTTAAGGGCCTTCTGTCATTAGATTTAAGAATGAGACCTGGTGCTTCGTCACAAGTGTCACTTACCCAAAAAATCCCTCAATCATTGGAAAATCAGTTCCCTCTAGAGAGACATAATATCCCAACAACTCTGCATACAGACACTTCTAGAAGGATCCAAAGGAATTCAAAGTGCAGTTCAACCTCGGAGATAGATTGACGTGAAGCCCTTATGATAAAGGGTGGGAGAGAGGGTAGATTCAGCCCATACTTTACTACAGCAAGTAACCAGATATTGTACACTTGGAGAGTGGAGCCAAAAGTACATTGTAGTGCTCCACCAGAGGGGATCGTGCATGGCCCCATGCCTCGCTTAAATAATAACGGAGAGAAACAAATAGGTAAGGGGGACGAACTCGACCCACCGATTAGGCTCTTATCCTGGAATGTGGCAGGGCTGCTCCAGAAAACAACTATCCCTGACTGGTGTAGTTTTATAGATCAACACCATATTATTTTACTTCAGGAAACATGGGCTTCATCTGTGATTAATAGAGAAGGTTACTGGACCTTCCAGAAGACCGCGCTTCCTTCATTATCTGGCAGGGCAGCGGGGGGCTTGATAATTTGGTTAAAACATGATTTGTTTCCTAAAGTTAGGGAGCTAGTAACCCCCTCAAGGGATTTGCTAGCTGTTGAGGTTGAACTTAGTACTGCTAGAGGGTCCTTTAGTATAGTAATTGTAAACATATATGTCAGGCCTGGCATTCATAGGACCAAGACAGTATTGATTAACATACTAACAGACTTTCTTAATTCTCTACCGGGTGGGCAGGGCCTAATCATTGCAGGAGATTTTGATATGCATCTGAATTGTATTGATGATATCCAGCAAAAAGGAATTCAGTGTGCAGAAACATGGGATAAATCTGGGCCGGTCAAGGTTATAAATAAGAAAGAACGGGGAGCGTTAGACTTATTAGAAGACCTAATAGTAATAAAGGGGCTAAGAATAGTAAATGGGAACACCAGGTTAGATACCCTGGCGTCGCCCACATATAGGAGAGGATCATATTCTAGTCACCTTGATTATGTATTGGTAGATGATATTCTTTGAAAATCGCTCATAGATATGGTCGTTCTCCCTCGCAGTGACAGTGATCATTATGCTCTGAGTACCACCTTTTTTTCTACTCTATTCACCTGTAAAACTATGACAGCATGGGCCGAAGGTTATGTCCTAGATAAGACAAATGATTTTAAAAATGTGAAATGGGAATGGGTGGAGGGTGATATTAATTTTCAACTATTAATTTACCAAATAGTTGTAAAAACACTGTCCCCACTGAAGCATGCAAACATTATATTGGTGGACTTGATCAACTTGCACGGCTCCTTGACCAACCGGTTAAAATCGCAGTTTCAGGTAGTAAGGAGGCGGACATAGAATGGGACAAGATCGATAAGCTGGTTTTTCGACTCCTGTCGCCAGGCCAAATCACATCTATTGGGAGCACTGAAGGCAGGGAAGCCCAGAGAGCTAAGAGAATTTAGGACTGCGTATAAAGTTGTACTAAAAAATGCAAAAAAAGAGTGGGAAACCAAATACTGGAATAGGTTGGTAGAGGCACTTCATGGGAAGGACTCCAAATTATTCTGGAAATTAGTGGCAGATAAAGGTAACTCTCAAGGTATGGAGAATCACCCTGGAATCCAGCCAGAAATTTGGGTGACACATTTTAAAAACGTATATAGGAAACCTCTTACCAGCAGTGCAACTATATCTCTATCAAAACCCAACAATTCTTGCCCTAATTCATTAAATTCATCAACTTTTGGGGGACTTCCATCACCTAAATTTGCCCTGGACCTTTTCACCCTGAAAGAAACTACTCTGGCTCTTCAATCTGTCCGCAAAGGGAAGGCCCCTGGGTTGGATGGCATCCCTGGTGACCTATTTCTGTCCCGACCTACAACTTGGTCCCTGTATCTAAATGCGCTTGGCAACGAGATATTGAGGGGGGGGACTTCCCCCCTCGTGGCAAGGAGCAATAATAGTCCCTATCTATAAGAAAGGGCCAAGGGAAGAACCTACTAATTATAGGCCTATCAGCCTGCTTGATGTTAGTCAAAAAATATTTAGCAAGCAGGTATTGAATAGATTACAGGTATGGATAGACGAATCCCATATTCTTTCCGACTTTCAGGCAGGCTTTAGAAAAGGAATGAGTACAATAGACCAGGTATTCAGATTTAATCTCCTTTGTTGGAAATACTTGTCACTAAAGAAATGTCACCTGTATGTAGCCTTCATTGACTTAAAAGCTGCTTTTGATATGGTCCCAAGGGACCTATTGTGGAATGTGTTGGAGAGCTACAACTCGATGGAGAACTATTAAGTTTGATAAGGTACTTACACGAGGGGACATATGCTAAAGTACGCTGGTCCCAAAGTGGTGACTTAACACAAGCTATACCTGTTAATAGGGGGGTGAGACAAGGGTGCATCCTGGCCCCAACATTGTTTAACCTCTACATTAATGGCGCGGCGGACCAACTACTAAACTGTAACCATGATGCCCCAAAGCTAGCTGGATCCTCTGTTCTCATTTTAATGTTCGCTGACAATACTTTATTAATCTCGAGAACACCTATGGGCTTGCAAAATGAATTGGATGCTTTTTACCAATTCTGTTTTAAAAGAGGACTTGAAATGAATCCAACCAAATCAAAGTTCATGGTTTTTAATCTGCACAAATCTTTTAGGGGGAAAATGACTATAGCAGGCAAATTAGTAGAGAGAGTCAGTCAATTTGATTATTTGGGGATTAGGCTAAGTGATGACCAAGGATGGTCGGTGCAGATTGGAAAGAGTTTGACGGCCCTTAGGCAGAGGTCAACAGTGATAGGGAGGAAAATTGCCAATATCTCAGAAGGGGAGATATCACCTGCTATTACTGTTTACAAAGCAGCGGCAGTTGCAGCTTCAATTTATGGTGCTGAGCTTTGGGGACACACTAATTCTAGGTGTTTGACTACAGTAGAAAATCGCTTTTTAAGAAACTTCTTACGACTGCCAATGAGCACCCCTCTAATCCCCCTTAGATTTGATTTAGCTCTGAGCACCCCTCTAATACCCCTTAGATTTGATTTAGCTCTAAACGACATAACGTAATTGCATTAAGACCACTCAAGTATTGGGTTCGGATTTGGACTTCTGAGCACTTGTCCACTCTCCAGATAGCATTAGAAGAGTTTTTAGTAGATGATTGTGCATTAAAGATTCCTTGGTTTAGACACATTAGAGATATGTGTAAACTTCTTAATATGGAAGAGGTGTGGAGTGCTCCTCAGAATCTGACCAAGGAAGCAAAAGAGCGCATAAATAGGTGCTATTGGGAGAATATTTTGGTCCAAACATGGTATAATAATAAAGGTAGTTGGACCCTCCAGTTTTTAGACCATAAATGTAGTCCCAAATTTGAGGCCTATATGGACAATGTTAATCCTCCCTATGCCAAAGCGCTCTATATCAAGTTCAGGTTAGGGATCCTCCCGCTCAAGTCATTCACTGCGAGATGGAGAGCGGAGGACCGGAATTTAATATTTTGTCATTTTTGTTAAAAAAACACAGAGTCACTCGCGCACTTTATGTTCTTTTGCCCTAGATATGTGGCCCGAGGAAGAAGTGGATAGCCCCGTTATGCAGATTATTGGGGATAAGGGAATGGAATATAGCATTGCGCTTAATGATAACTGATACAAATGATAAAATAGTTTTTTCAGTTGCAAGATATCTGCAAAGTGCATGGGCTATAAGAACTAAAGAATTGCTATAATTGTATGTTTTAACATATTGGTATTAGTTATTTATTATAATAACTTGCTATTTGATTTGACTGGAATAAGATAATGAGCCATTAACCTTTTATATTTAATATGATAGGATTTTAAGATTTTAAGAATAATAATGTTTGTATTGTACTGCCCTAAAATTATGTGATTTTAAAATTCATTTAGGGTTTTAAATGTACAATGTGGTATTTCGCTTATTCTTCTTTTTTACAAACTGATATGTTGTTTAATTATGACATGGTGTCCAATTGTTCACTTTTATGGCTTTTCAGCCGAAATAAAGTATGTCATAGAGTTCGGTAGGGGTTCTATTCTGAGACATTGACGTATACAATCACAAATGATTGATGGACTGATTTGCTGAACTCTGCCATTCATTTGAACACATTCTTCTTTATTGGCTTATGTTGAGGCATTAGAATGCATGTTTTCTGAAGTTTTGATTAGGTTATGTTATTGGTGGTCACTAATGAATTGACACTGAGTGAATTGAATAAAGTTTGAATTATACTTATGACTTAGCATTGTAACAAATAGGGAAATAAAATTGACAAAACGTATAAACGAGTTGTGGTTATTCATGAAATGTTGATGTTAATGATTGCTGATTAAAGTTTTGCTTATTGATTATTGATTTGTACATTGATTATTGATGGTCATTGATTACTACATAGCTAGGATACTCCATGCGATCCAAGCGGTTCATCGGCCTATACGCGTCCTCTTGTAAGTTGACTTACTAAGGACCAGGCGCGCTAGCAAGCCTGTGTCCTGTCTCTACACAAAGGGCTGCATGTTCACTGTAGTTAGTCTGACCCAGGGTAAGGAAGTCAGGGCACCTGTACACTTCAAGGTCAAGCCTCTAGAAGCTTCTCTCCTACTTGAAAGACAATTGTATATAAATACTGGTCCTCAGAACTCCAGATGTAGCAAACATTTGCGAGTCGCAAATGGGTCGCAGCGCTATTTGCGACCTCGCAAAATGGGATGTACAAATCCCATTTCAAAGTACCAAATAGCGATGCGACCCATTACTGACTCGCAAAATGTGCGACCTGATTTTGCGACTCGCAATTACGAAGTAGCAAATTGCGAGTCGCAAACTGTATGCAAAAGCCAGTCGCAAATTGCGACTAGTCGCAAAAAGCCTGTTTTGCACACCCAGATTACAACTGATTCCGAACAGGTGGTAACCAGAACCAAAGTATAAAAGGAGACCCAGAAGGTATATGGGTTACTCAAAATGGCTGCACTATATGTGATTGCATGGAGGAGGAGAGGCCAGGCTGCCCAGCAGAGGAGGAGGAGGAGGAGGAGGAGGCAGAGACAGGAGAGGATATACCGAACCAGGCAGACACTATTCCAACAAACTGAGGACGAGATATATGATAAATACAGACTCAGCAGCTCTGTCATGCTAGAGATCATTGAACTGCTGAAACCTCAGCTATAACGCCATACAATGCGCAGCAGCGCCATCCCCACACATGTGCAAGTGCTATGCTCACTGCACCTCTTGGCCTCGGGTAGCTATCAGAGGATGATTGCAGTGGCAGTTGGGGTATCCCAAAGTGCCCTCTCAAGATTCTTCAGACGTTTCCTAGATGCCATACTCACACACATGTCCAGATATACTGTATATACCTTCACAGGAATGAGGCAGAAATTAACAGCACCAAGTTGGACTCCTACAGAATTGCCAACTTCCCCCATGTAATAGGGTGTGTGGACGGGACACATATACCAATTTGCCAACCTGTAAATCTGGAATATGTGTTCCGCAATAGGAAATGTACCAACTCACTAAACATCCAGGTGGTACGTGACGCCCATTATGTCATTACTGACATTGTGGCTAAATATCCAGGGAGTAGACATGATGCATACATATTCAGCACAGTGGGATACACCAGCGCCTAGAACGTGGGGAGTTTGGAGAAGGATATTTATTAGGTACTTGCGAGTACACTCTGATGCCTTACATACATGTTACTGTGTAACCCTGTGATGCCCTGCTAAGTTTGCCTCTTTTGTCAAACAGGTGACAGTGCATATGCCCTGAGACCATGGATACTCACCCCATACCTAACACCTGGCAATCAGAATGAGAGGCGATACAACATTGATGTGAGAAAACTGGGCTGATTGCAGAGGCCCCATAACTTTTTGCCCCCATTTTCCTCTTTTTGCTGGTGTTTTCCTGACTTTGATGGTGCCCTGGGTACTGCTAACCAGTCCCAGGGCCTGTGCTCTGTGTAAAATGGATATGCAAATTAGGCTAATTATAATTGGCTAAGTTAACCTACCTATAAGTCCCTAGTATATGGTAGGGCATGTAGGTTTAGGGACCACAGCATAGGTGGTGCACACCTAGGTGCACTGCTATGGTGCCCAGTGTCATTTTAAAAGCAAGCCTGCCTTGCTGGCTGCTTTTAAATTAAAGTTATATCCAAATTCGACTTTGGAATTAAAGGTACTTCCAAAGTCTTAAACTACCTTATTTTTACATATAAGTCACGCCTAAGGTGTGCCCTTTGTGCCCCTAGGGCTGGGTGCCATGTAACTATAAGCAGGGACTTTATAAAAATAGATTTATAAGCCCTGGTGAGGTAAAAACAGCCAAATTCGTTTTCCCCTCATTGAAGTAAATGGCCTTCATAGGCTAGAATGGGCAGACTTTATTTTAAATTGTAAAGTCTCCTTAAATGTTACATACCAAGAATTTGGTATCAAATTAATTGTTGTAATAAATCCCACAACTTCCAGTTGTGGGATTTAATATAACTTGTTCAGGTAAAAAGTTTAGACTTTACCTAAAAAGTTGCCAATTTCAGCTCTGCATTGTTTTTGCTGCTGTGCTCTGATTGGCCAGCCTGCAGCAGCTTCTGCCAGGCTGCCTTGATGAGGTGTGAAGTGGCCTGGCTTCACACAAAGGAATGTGCTTGGGGGAGAGAATCTCCCCTCAGCAGATGGTGAGGCAGGAAGGGGGAGGGCTGCCAAACTGGTCTTCAAAGGCAGAGAAGGACATCTGGAGCACCCAGCAACACCCCCACATCCTGCAACCCCAGACAATTAGGTGCCCCCTTGATTAGATTAGGAGAGGGCAGGAGAGGGGTGTGTTTATGATTTTTAGCCACACCAGTGGGTGGGCTCAGCCATATGTAACCTCCAAAAATCAGATTCATCCATGTTGGATTTTTAGAGACTGTTGCCTTCTGGGATGGATTTTTGCCACACTTCCCAGGAAGTGGTCATCACAGGGGGACGACCCTGTCCCTGATTGGAGAACCAGGGCCCCCCTGCTTTTCACCCAGGAGCAAGGATAAAACTGGCAGACCTGCCCCCACACCTCAGATCCCCACCAAATTTCAAGAAGAAAGAACTTAAGGAGAAGAAGGACTGCCCTGCTGGACCCCTGGCCTGCACCTGGAACCTGCACTCAGAAGGACTGCACCAGCTGCACACTTGGGCTTCACCACAAGAATGACTTTGCCTGGCTTCAACTGGTTCAAGGAGGGACTCCCTGTTTGCTACAGGTGAAAAATTGCTAACCAGAGTCCCCTGCACCAACTCCTGAAGAAAGCGACCAGCTGACCACTGTCCAGTGGCCAAAAAGGAGTTTGCGCCAGGTGCATTCTGGGAGTTGAAGTCCGCACCCCCCAAGGACCATCACAGAACTTCTGGACCCTTGGGGTGAGCTGTAGACCCCAAAAGAACCTTAAAAAAACATCTGGGTGAAGCCCCAGAAGTTTGGAGAAGTTTTGACAAATTTTGTAAAAAAGCTCCAGAGAGGGACCGACCCGCCGCGGAAATTCTAGCCGGCTTGCCTCAACCGCGACCCGGCCTGACTTCGTGGTTCGTCCCGGTAAAGAAAAACATCCGAAAAAGAGACTAAGGCCCTCATTCTGACCTTGGCGGGCGGCGGAGGCCGCCCGCCAAAGTCCCGCCGTCAGGTTACCGTTCCGCGGTCGAAAGACCGCGGCGGTAATTCTGACTTTCCCGCTGGGCTGGCGGGCGGTCGCCTTCAGACCGCCAGCCAGCCCAGCGGGAAAGAGGCTTCCACGATGAAGCCGGCTCGGAATCGAGCCGGCGGAGTGGAAGCTGTGCGACGGGTGCAGTTGCACCCGTCGCGTATTTCACTGTCTGCGCAGCAGACAGTGAAATACATGTAGGGGCCCTCTTACGGGGGCCCCTGCAATGCCCATGCCAGTGGGATGGGCACTGCAGGGGCCCCCAGGGGCCCCGCGACCCCCCCTACCGCCATCCGGATCCCGGCGGTCGGACCGCCGGGATCTGGATGGCGGTAGGGGGGGTCGGAATCCCCACGGCGGTGCAGCAAGCTGCGCCGCCGTGGAGGATTCAATGGGGCGGCGGTACACTGGCGGGAGCCCGCCAGTGGTGCCGGTCCGACCGCGTCTTTACCGCCGCGGTCGGAATCCCCATTGGAGCACCGCCGGCCTGTCGGCGGTGCTCCCGCGGTCCTCCGCCCTGGCGGTCTTTGACCGCCAGGGTCAGAATGAGGGCCTAAGTCTGAAGGTAAAAAGTTGACCGGGACCTCCCAGCCATCGTATCCGAGAAGGGCACCACGGACGTCGGATCAAGATCCAGGTTTACCCCTGTCGAAGGATTTTCA
Source organism: Pleurodeles waltl (assembly GCF_031143425.1). Lineage (NCBI taxonomy): Eukaryota > Metazoa > Chordata > Amphibia > Caudata > Salamandridae > Pleurodeles > Pleurodeles waltl. The sequence continues at coordinate 234,373,951 of NC_090447.1, forward strand.
TCTCGAAAAAACGACTAAGTCCGAAGGTAAAAATCACCACCGAGGAAACCCACATCGCGTATCCGGACAAGGGCTCCAGGAGGTCGGATTCAACTGGCAGGTTCGTCCCGGTGAAGAAAAACTTCAAAATAAAGACTAAGTCAGAAGGTAACTTTTTAACCGAGGCCTCCCGCGACTTGTAGCCGAGCAGGGCTCCATCGCGGTCGGCCTGAAACTTTGACTTTGCCCCGGTCCTGGTGCAACCAGATGACCCGATTGGCGCTTTTTGTTTCTAAGCGCTAGAAAAATAATAATTCTTTAAAAATTCATATCTCCGGTTCCCCTGAACCGATTTAAATCGTTTTTGTGTCATTTTAAAGATAAAAATATAAACTATTTTTATAAATTGGTTTTGGATTTTTAAACTGTTTCCTGTGTTTTATTTGATTACTGTTTTGTGATATTTGAATGCTTTACACTTTGTCTCCTAAGTTAAGCCTTGACGCTCGTTGCCAAGCTACCAAGGGTTGAGCTGGGATTAATTTACTGAGACCTAACTGTACCTAGGTGGAGGTTAGTGGCTTGTTGCTAGGTGTAGGTACCTACCTGCCCTTACTAATAACCCATTTTCCAACATTTTTGGAAGCAGCGACGGGATCCTGTACTTGTGTTCAATATCACGTTACAGTTTTAGGTAAAACAAATTAAAAATCCTTTAAATTGTCCTAGTGCAAAAATTGTTTTTAATTTTTAATTTGGATTAATTTCAATTATTGAATTTTTGTAATTTTTCTAAATTCTTGTTTCCAATTTTTGCAAAAAGTTTTTGTTGACACAAAACTAGGGAACCATGGAGCTTGATCTGGCTAGCCTACCTACACTGACAGTAGTCCAGCTTAGGGGGTTGTGTATTGAAAGAGGGTTGCTTGCAACCACTGATCTCAGGAAGCAAATCCTGATCACATCCCTGACAGCATGGGCTGAGGCCCAAGAGGTAGAGTCAGAAGATGCTCCAGAGGAGGGAGAAAGAAGGGAGGATGCAACCTCTAACCACTCAGGGGAGGGAAGGCATCTGAGCCTAAGTGAGGATGAGGAAGAACGGTCCTCAGTAAATACAGTCACTAGGGGCAGACCCAAAGCTAGTGGTGGGAAGGGGGTCCTTTCAGGAGGAGAGAACCCATCCATCAGAGAAAGAGAGCTGGAGGCCCAGCTAGCATACATAGCTTTGGAAGCAGACAAGCTGGCACTAGAAAAGAAAAAGTGGGCATACAAAGAGAAAAGAGATGGAGGCAGCGATAAAGAAGTTGAGGTGTCCATGGGTGGGGGAGTTTGCCCCAGATTACCCAAAGGGGTGGTTCCTGCCTATGTAGAGGGGGATGACATAGATAAGTGGCTGGGGGCCTTTGAGAGGGCACTCCAAATGAGAAGGGTTAGGCCTCAATACTGGGGTTCCCTTTTGTGGGAGTTGGTCCCCAACTCAGGGAGGGATAGGCTTCTGACCTTAAGGGGGGAGGAGGCAGATTCATACCCTAGTATGAAGAGGTGCTTAGCCAAGAAGTTTGGTCTAACCCCAGAGCAATATAGAATGAAGTTCAGGGACACCCAGAAGGTCAGTACCCAGTCTTGGGTTGACTTTGTGGACATTTCACTAAAGGCACTAGAGGGCTGGATTATTGGTAACGAAGTAGATACTTATGAGGGGTTATACAATCTGATCATGAGAGAGCACATCTTGACGAATTGTACCCAAGAAAGGTTATGCCAGCATCTAGTGGACTCTAAGCAGACCAACCCTAGAGAACTAGGGGAGGCAGCTGATGAGTGGTTGAGAACCAGGGTGGTTGTCAAGTCCCAGGGGGGAGACTCCAAGAAGGGGGGGACAGGTCCCCAAAAACCTAAGGAGGGAGGTGGTAAGCCAACCACAGAGGCTCCCTCTGTACCCCAGAACCCTAAGAAGGAGGAGAGTAAATCCCACTCCCACTCTGACCAGCAGAGACAGTTAGACCCAGGGTTAAAAAAGCTCTTGGACAGTAGGGCTTGCTTTGACTGTCAGCAGACAGGTCACTTCAGAGGAGATGCAGCCTGTCCAAGGAAGGTGGTTAGCACTGGGCAGTCCAGTGTAGCCATAGAGGAGGATTCCTCAGATGATGAAGTCCTCCTAGCATTGAGCTGGGAGACAGGACCAGATGGTAAGCTGGTGATCCCTGAGGGTGGGAGTAGGCACTTCCACCACATTCAAGTGAATGGGATCCCTACCACTGGCCTGAGAGACACCTGTGCCAGTCACACTATAGTGAGTGACCGGTTAGTGACCCCAGACATGTATGTCCCAGGAAAGACAAAGAAAGTCAGGATAGCCACAGGGGAGGTCACCTCCAAACCTGTAGCCATAGTGCCCCTAGAGAGGGAGGGTATCCTTGACTGGATTAGGTTGGTAGTCAGTGCTGACCTTCCCCTAGATTGTATCCTGGGCAATGACCTCCCAGAGGTGAGTCTGGTCACAGATGGGGTGGTCGCCCAAGGCTCCCCCCCCAACCCAAAGTCCTGGGGAGTCAGTCCCTACAGTTAGGAGACAGGGGTCCCCAAGAAAAGGAAAGAAGAAAAGGAAGGGTAGGCCACTCTTAAAGAGAGTTCCAGGGAGCCAAGGGCCTTCTGCCCCAGTAAGGGGGGAGCCCAGAGTTGGCACTGGTGAGGCCTCACCTGACACCAAGGAAGTCCTGAGTAGTCAGGCAGCTGTCCAGATGCAAGGTGTTGCCCCTGCACTGACAGAAGGGAGAGTGGAAGGAGGGTGTCTGCCACAGGAGGTGGTAGCCCCCCACTCTAGACAGCAAGAGGGGTGCCAGGACACCAAAGTTGCCCCTAAAGCAGCTCAGCCACCTGTCAGTGGAGAGCTTAGGGTGTGGTTCTGGGTACTGACAGCTGTCAGCAGCCTCTGCTGGGTGCTAGCCTTCCTGGCAGCAATGTACTTGGCCTGGGAGGCAGACCCCAGGGCCAATAGCAAAGTAGGCCCCCTGACCCTATTGGTCATGGTGGGGTTGCTCAAGTGTTGGGTGACCTCTTTGGGTAAGCTAGGTGTTGCCCTAGCAAAGTTTGGAGTAGGGGAGGTGGGCACCTCACTACCCAAGTTGGCAGAGAGAAAGGAGGAAGACCCCCCTAGAGGAAAGTTTCAGTTTGAGTTGGGTCCTTTTACTGTTGGGATGGCTTCACTACCCATAGGGAGTGACCCTGACAGGAGGATATAAGGCAGAGTAAGCCCTGCAAAGGGACAGCCAGTTTTCTTCACTGTCTTCCTCGCCTAACAAGCCAGAAAGACTCTCCCAGGGTTGGGCTGAGTCTCCTGGGCGTGTGGGCTGGGGGGGGGTTGTGTGAGAAAACAGGGCTGATTGCAGAGGCCCCATAACTTTTTGCCCCCATTTTCCTTTTTTTGCTGGTGTTTTCCTGACTTTGATGGTGCCCTGGGTACTGCTAACCAGTCCCAGGGCCTGTGCTCTGTGTAAAATGGATATGCAAATTAGGCTAATTATAATTGGCTAAGTTAACCTACCTATAAGTCCCTAGTATATGGTAGGGCATGTAGGTTTAGGGACCACAGCATAGGTGGTGCACACCTAGGTGCACTGCTGAGGTGCCCAGTGTCATTTTAAAAGCAAGCCTGCCTTGCTGGCTGCTTTTAAATTAAAGTTATATGCAAATTCGACTTTGGAATTAAAGGTACTTCCAAAGTCTTAAACTACCTTATTTTTACATATAAGTCACGCCTAAGGTGTGCCCTTTGTGCCCCTAGGGCTGGGTGCCATGTAACTATAAGCAGGGACTTTATAAAAATAGATTTATAAGCCCTGGTGAGGTAAAAACAGCCAAATTCGTTTTCCCCTCATTGAAGTAAATGGCCTTCATAGGCAAGAATGGGCAGACTTTATTTTAAATTTTAAAGTCTCCTTAAATGTTACATACCAAGAATTTGGTATCAAATTAATTGTTGTAATAAATCCCACAACTTCCAGTTGTGGGATTTAATATAACTTGTTCAGGTAAAAAGTTTAGACTTTACCTAAAAAGTTGCCAATTTCAGCTCTGCATTGTTTTTGCTGCTGTGCTCTGATTGGCCAGCCTGCAGCAGCTTCTGCCAGGCTGCCTTGATGAGGTGTGAAGTGGCCTGGCTTCACACAAAGGAATGTGCTTGGGGGAGAGAATCTCCCCTCAGCAGATGGTGAGGCAGGAAGGGGGAGGGCTGCCAAACTGGTCTTCAAAGGCAGAGAAGGACATCTGGAGCACCCAGCAACACCCCCACATCCTGCAACCCCAGACAATTAGGTGCCCCCTTGATTAGATTAGGAGAGGGCAGGAGAGGGGTGTGTTTATGATTTTTAGCCACACCAGTGGGTGGGCTCAGCCATATGTAACCTCCAAAAATCAGATTCATCCATGTTGGATTTTTAGAGACTGTTGCCTTCTGGGATGGATTTTTGCCACACTTCCCAGGAAGTGGTCATCACAGGGGGACGACCCTGTCCCTGATTGGAGAACCAGGGCCCCCCTGCTTTTCACCCAGGAGCAAGGATAAAACTGGCAGACCTGCCCCCACACCTCAGATCCCCACCAAATTTCAAGAAGAAAGAACTTAAGGAGAAGAAGGACTGCCCTGCTGGACCCCTGGCCTGCACCTGGAACCAGCACTCAGAAGGACTGCACCAGCTGCACACTTGGGCTTCACCACAAGAAGGACTTTCCCTGGCTTCAACTGGTTCAAGGAGGGACTCCCTGTTTGCTACAGGTGAAAAATTGCTAACCAGAGTCCCCTGCACCAACTCCTGAAGAAAGCGACCAGCTGACCACTGTCCAGTGGCCAAAAAGGAGTTTGCGCCAGGTGCATTCTGGGAGTTGAAGTCCGCACCCCCCAAGGACCATCACAGAACTTCTGGACCCTTGGGGTGAGCTGTGGACCCCAAAAGAACCTTACAAGAACATCTGGGTGAAGCCCCAGAAGTTTGGAGAAGATTTGACAAATTTTGTAAAAAAGCTCCAGAGAGGGACCACCCGCCGCGGAAATTCTAGCCGGCTTGCCTCAACCGCGACCTGGCCTGACTTCGTGGTTCGTCCCGGTAAAGAAAAACATCCGAAAAAGAGACTAAGGGGGTCATTACGACCCTGGCGGAACAAGTCCGCCAGGGGCGTGGGACGCGGTGGCACCGCCGACAGGCCGGCGGTGCCCCGCGGGGCATTCTGACCGCGGCGGCTCAGCCGCGGTCAGAGAAGGGAAACCGGCGGTCTCCCGCCGGTTTCCCGCTGCCCCAAAGGAATCCTCCAAGCCGGCGCAGCATGCTGCGCCGGCATGGGGATTCCGACTCCCCCTCCCGCCATCCAGTTCCTGGCGGTTCTCCCGCCGGGAACCGGATGGCGGGAGGGGGAGTCGCGGGGCCCCTGGGGGCCCCTGCCGTGCCCATGCCTATGGCATGGGCACGGCAGGGGCCCCCGTAAGAGGGCCCCTAAAAGTATTTCAGTGTCTGCAAAGCAGACACTGAAATACGCGACGGGTGCAACTGCACCCGTCGCACCTTCCCACTCCGCCGGCTCTATTACGAGCCGGCGTCATCGTGGGAAGGGAGTTTTCCCCTGGGCTGGCGGGCGGTCTTGTGAAGACCGCCCGCCAGCCCAGGGGAAAACTCGGAATACCCTCCGCGGTCTTACGACCGCGGAGCGGTATTTCGGAGGGGGGAAGCCTGGCGGGCGGCCTCCGCCGCCCGCCAGGCTCGGAATGAGGGCCTAAGTCCGAAGGTAAAAAGTTGACCGGGACCTCCCAGCCATCGTATCCGAGAAGGCACCACGGACGTTGGATCAAGATCCAGGTTTACCCCGGTCGAAGGATTTTCATCTCGAAAAAACGACTAAGTCCGAAGGTAAAAATCACCACTGAGGAAACCCACATCGCGTATCCGGACAAGGGCTCCAGGAGGTCGGATTCAACTGGCAGGTTCGTCCCGGTGAAGAAAAACTTCAAAATAAAGACTAAGGCCCTCATTCTGACCTTGGCGGGCGGCGGAGGCCGCCCGCCAAAGTCCCGCCGTCAGGTTACCGTTCCGCGGTCGAAAGACCGCGGCGGTAATTCTGACTTTCCCGCTGGGCTGGCGGGCGGTCGCCTTCAGGCCGCCCGCCAGCCCAGCGGGAAAGAGGCTTCCACGATGAAGCCGGCTCGGAATCGAGCCGGCGGAGTGGAAGCTGTGCGACGGGTGCAGTTGCACCCGTCGCGTATTTCACTGTCTGCGCAGCAGACAGTGAAATACATTTAGGGGCCCTCTTACGGGGGCCCCTGCAATGCCCATGCCAGTAGCATGGGCACTTCAGGGGCCCCCAGGGGCCCCGCGACCCCCCCCTACCGCCATCCGGATCCCGGCGGTCGGACCGCCGGGATCTGGATGGCGGTAGGGGGGGGTCGGAATCCCCTCGGCGGCGCCGCAAGCTGCGCCGCCTTGGAGGATTCAATGGGGCGGCGGTACACTGGCGGGAGCCCGCCAGTGTTGCCGGTCCGACCGCGGCTTTACCGCCGCGGTCGGAATCCCCATTGGAGCACCGCCGGCCTGTCGGCGGTGCTCCCGCGGTCCTCCGCCCTGGCGGTCTTTGACCGCCAGGGTCAGAATGACCGCCTAAGTCAGAAGGTAACTTTTTAACCGAGGCCTCCCGCGACTTGTAGCCGAGCAGGGCTCCATCGCGGTCGGCCTGAAACTTTGACTTTGCCCCGGTCCTGATGCAACCAGATGACCCGATTGGCGCTTTTTGTTTCTAAGCGCTAGAAAAATAATTATTCTTTAAAAATTCATATCTCCGGTTCCCCTGAACCGATTGAAATCGTTTTTGTGTCATTTTAAAGATAAAAATATAAACTATTTTTATAAATTGGTTTTGGACTTTTAAACTGTTTCCTGTGTTTTATTTGATTACTGTTTTGTGATATTTGAATGCTTTACACTTTGTCTCCTAAGTTAAGCCTTGACGCTCGTTGCCAAGCTACCAAGGGTTGAGCTGGGATTAATTTACTGAGACCTAACTGTACCTAGGTGGAGGTTAGTGGCTTGTTGCTAGGTGTAGGTACCTACCTGCCCTTACTAATAACCCATTTTCCAACAATTGAACATCGACAGACCAGAGCTGTAATTGAGAGGACGTTCGGCTTGTTGAAGTCACAATTCAGATGCCTGCACAAAAGTGGAGGAGCACTTCAGTATGCCCCAGAAACAGCATGCAAGATCGTTGCCACTTGTGCCATCCTACACAACATTGCCACCAGACGTGGGCTATATCTCACCTTTGATGACACAGATTCGGAGGATGAGGAGCAAGAGCTACCACAACGACAGCCTGGGGATGGAAGCATCGCAATGGAGGGCAGACAGAGACAGAACCACATTGCAACCCACTACTTTGGCAGGTACGTAGCAACCGTGACAACACTAACTAATGTAAGACACACATTGCCCAGTTGTGTAGTTCAACAAATTAACCCTTTTATTGCAGGACTATGATGTGGAAACAATAGTCAACTATACTACATAATGAAAAACAAAAGTGTAGTCTGACACATTAAGTGCATGTGCCTCTGTCACACCACATATTGGTAGCTCACAGCCTGCTGGGACTGCGGCCACCATGGCTCACTCCAGGTTGGTCCCCTGATCCCTGGCGGGCACTGTTACTCCTCAACACACATGCATCAGTGGCAGACACACTACTGACACTGGACACCTCCTCACTGTCCTGCGGGGTATCCCCAATGCCCCTTGCTGCCTGTCTGGTCTCCAGCAGGTCCACCGCATGGCTGATGCGGCCAAGTCCTCTAGCCACATCATCTGCAAAATGGCCTAGTTCCACTTGCAGGCTGACTGTGCGTCTTGACAGGCAGGTTGTTGTGGTAGCCAGGCGCCCTTTAGATACACTTAACCTGTCTAAACGGGCAGCAGTGTTGCGCTCCCTGCGCCGTGCTTGTGCCCTGTCGGCAACCATTTCCCTGACCAAGTTGTCGATGGAGGTGGTAAGGTTAGCCATATGAGCGTTCATTGTGGTGAACTGGTTATCCACATTTGCAAACCCCTGTGTGAGTGTGTTCTGCAGTCTTGTAAGGTTACGGTTCATTAACTCCACATATCTATTTTGCAGCCAGTGACTCAGCAATAAGGATGCCTCCAGTCCCAACAATTCCTCATTGGTGACATCCTCCCTATGCGCAGACTGCAATGGGCGTCATCGTCTACGCACCGAGCCAGCTGATCTCTGTGGTTGACTCTCCCTAGGCATTGGCCCCGGTGTCACAATGGCTGCCTCTAAACCCAGAGCAGGATCATCCATGTCCTCTGGTGCTGATTGGATGGGTGGTGTAGTCCTGCACTCCCCTGTGGTGTCTGTGGAAGCCTCCTCCTGTGTGTCAGTGCCTAGTTCCTCTCCCTGCACAGTGGCGCTGTTGGTGGGTCCTTGTGGGAGACCTGTGGGACACAGGGGATGCACTGTCAGTGCCTTACATATGCTTGATGCCTCACAATAAACATTTCCCTATATTTGGACTACTGTACTACATTGCCCATAATGCACTGTTCTATAGGTTGCAAAACTGGGAATGGAGCTAATCTGGAGGTGCATGCTTATGTGTACTGTGATTGTGTGCATGGTGCATAGGCTGGTGTAAATACGTTAATTTTGGTACTTACTTTTGGATGTTCCTGGTGCTGAACTGTCTAGGTCTCCAATGCCAAGTACAGCCTCTGGCTCCAGAGTGGTCTCCACCATGGTTTCGATGGCTGTAGGGGGTGGTACAGTAGATGGCCCTCCTCCAGTGCCATGCATCTCCCTCATGCGCTCCGCCACTCTTTCCTTGGTCCTGGAGCGAAGGTCATACCACCTGTTGCAGACCTCGTCCAGTGTGCGGTGGCTGACTCCGATGGCATTTATTTTGTTGAGAATGTCCTGCCAGATTTTCTTCTTGTGGCTGTCAGGGACACTCATTGCTACCTTTCCAAATAACTCATCATGGTGCAGGCAGCACTCCTCTGTGAGCACCTCCAACTCCTTCTCTGAAAACGTCCGTTTTCGTTTTCTCCCTGCACTTGGTGTCTCCTTCTCCTGTGTAGCCATTGTTGCTGCAGCTCCTCTCACCTGGGTGTGACTCTGCAGTTTGGGCTGGGTGGGCTCCTCCCTGTTCCATGGGGTTACTTCCTGGTTCTGATGTCATCACTCAGAACCAGGAAGTGGGTTTTTCAAAAATTTAATTTGCACCTGCGTGCAATTTGCGAGTCAGTCGCACTTTGCGACACCGGACCACACCCTTGTGCAATTTGCGACCTCGCAAATTGCGGTGCGACTCCGCACCGAATCGCTATTTGGTATAGAGATCTTTCCTCGCAACTCGTTTTGTGAGTCGGAAATAGCAATTCGCATGGAGTCGCTATTTCCGACTCGCTATTTTTTGGGTTCCTACATCTGGCCCCAGACGCACTAGCAGTTTTTGGTTGCAGCTTGAATGTTTCCTTGGAGAACTAGTTATGTGGTGACCGACGGGTACGGTGGTACTTTAAATTAGGGTTAGGTATTCATTTTATGAGGTTTGAAGTTTGTTCTTCTGAAATGGCAATTGTAGCAAAGATGATGTCCCCTTAAGCCCAGAAATGACTTTCCCAGATCCAGGATCCTGCTAGTAAAGTTCGGTATGTTCTCGGCGTCTTGTGATAGTGTGAAAGTGGTAGGTTGCGCTAACAAAGGCTTATGCAAACTGCAGGTGAATTGTGATGTATGCGAGGAAAGCAGGGAGTCTGCGTACTCCAGTTGAGGTTTAGTAGGAGTGTGTGTACTCCGCAGTATGACAGTAGGGAAGTCGTCGAACTTCATTTGTGTGTGGCACTTTGTGCTCAAAAATTGTGGTTGTTGGTGATGTACGGACCCTGCGTGGCCTAAGACTCCAGAGTATATTGACAAGTGTAGGAGACACTTGGGTTTATGTTGTAATCTATCTGGTTTAGTAGGTTGATCGAGCGTGGTCAACAAGTGGGTGTGTAAGTTAAGTGAGTAAGGGAAATTTTCGACTGAGATTTGGCGAGTCCTATGTGCACCAGGAATTGATCAGTTGAAAGTAAAATTTGTGGGTCGAATTTTGCTTGCGAATGTAGGAGACTGAGAAAGAGGAATAGCTGCAAGAGCAAAAGGGCCATCAGTGAAAATCCTTAAGGTCTCTGAAGTGATTGTGTACCTTCCTGTAAACCAGCTGATTTATTTTTGGTTCTTGTTTTTTGGTTAGTGCTCGTAATACTTTTGCATTAGTTCCATGTGAGTTGAAGATTAGGAGGACAATACGCAAGACTTTGTAAGCCGCAGTGTGTGAGTGTGACGTCAGAGTGAGCTGTGCTGGGATAGGTTGGTTAGTGAGAAGAGTCACGAGCGGATTGGCAGCCATCTGTAAGAGGCAATTGGTTGAGAAAGCGGGTGAAGGGAATCTTGGGAGTAAAAGTCATTTCCTTATTGAATTGAATAAATACAACAGAAAAGATGAAGTTTTCCAAAGCGTTTAGGAGTGCCATGAAGGGCGATAGTTACATTAAGGCGACAGTGGGGGAGCTGACCCCACCGAACAATTCTCCAGTATTCATTGTGATGGAGGAGTGAGGTATCGCACCATGTCTTTGGTTAAAGCACTGGTGCAAATTGACAGAGAAACAGGGAGCTTTAGCGATCCCAGAGCATGCAAAGTTTAATTCGAGAATTTTGGATCAATTGCAAATTACATTATATGAGACAAAGCCACTTCCGAGACCAGCACAGTTTGAGGCATTAGCGGTTTGGGAGCTCATAGCAAGACACCAGCAAGAAATTAAATTCCAGGGGAGAATAAGGAAGGTAGAAAAGTCTTTAGCAGAGGCAAGATGGGATTGGGAACAGAAGAAGTGGCGAATGGTGACATTGCAGGGTGTTAAGTTGTTTCCTGCTATCACAGAGGAAGATGAGTGAGAAGAGAAAGAGGATCTTAGCAAGAATGATAAGAGTTCATCATGGAGTAACTAGAAGAAAAAGACATGTGTAGAAGAAGAAGTTTCAGATGTTGAGGATCTTATTCCTCAGGTGTTGAAAGACCGACCTCCACCTTATGCGATACATGAAGGGGGTCCAAGTACTAGTTCTGCTCCAACTGCCCCATCTCAAGTGTTGGGGACAGTAGGACCAGTACAGACAGAAAGTGGAAAGGTACAAGAGTTAGTGCAGAGTACTCCTAATGCAATGACTACTTCGGTAGTCCAAGCTCTGATGCACCCATCACCGGTACAGAGAATTTATCCAGAGATACCAGTTCTTGAGACAACTTCAAACTTAGTGGTTCCTTCAAAGCAAGTGATTCTGAGGCCGTTGTTAGTTGAGACTGAGCCGACTCCAATTTTGATTCCTCAGGCACAGCCACAGGGTTTGCCTAAGTTTACACCATTGACCGGGACACAGTCAGATTTGACACCAGTAATGAATCAGAGTATGGGAGTAGCCCTTCCACAAAATGTAGGTGTCAGAGCGGCACCATATGCGATATCGCTGCTGATTACTGTTGGTCCAGCGATACCATTGTTTGCGCAGAAGAAGCCGATTGCAGGAGAACAGGGTGAAATGTCACAAAGCCTCGTAAGGAGTGGTGTGAGAGAGCATGTGCAAGTGGTTTCATCTATGGGTCAGACCTTTGATGGATCTAGGCCGTTAATGGACCTAAGTCCACTTGTTGCGCTTCCAGATGCCATAAATGGCCCGAGTGTAAGTCAGAGCTTGAAGCTTTTTATACCGCAGACTCCTGTTGGATTGGTAGAACAGGTGCCATTGCCGAACGCAAGTAATGTTTCATTACAAGGATTGACAGCACAACTGTTAAATGAATGGTTAGACAGTCTGAATTCCCCTCGAACTACATCCAAGGGTGAGGAGCAGATTAATCGTTTAAGACTGGCTACCGAAATAACCGAACTGGTTGAGGGGTCAATGGGAGTGAATAAGTTAGAATCCTATACCGAATAAGAGCTGAGATATTTGTGCCTGAAAATCATGAGAGAAGTGGGAAAAATACATCAGAAATTGGCAGATTTGGCAGATAAACATGTCATAGAAATTTAGAAAACAAAGCATTTGAAACAAAGCTACAGACTAGATTTTGAGGCAAAAGATTTTGAACACATGAGGTCAGCAGGAATGAAAGCACATCTCAAATAATTCTTGCAGAGTGCTCAGATTTGGGGAGCATTAAAGAAGTGGGAAGGCAGATAGGCAAAGAAGAAGGATAAATGGAAACGAGATTCACAAGAAGGGTCTGAAAGCATTCAGAAAGAAAAGGATCCATTAAAAATATTACCGATGAGACAAATTCCAGGAGGGCAATTCGTTCATGTTCCCTGGCACAGGAGTGATATTTTGTCATTCACAAATGATTACCCAAAATTGAGAGAGAAACCGGTTGAATGGTACCAGCAGACAGGTAGATTTGTAAAGTTTTTGAAATGTCTGTGGGAAGACTTGAACACTCTGTTGGAGATAGTAGTGCCAGCTGATTTGTGGGTTGAGTGCTATAGAGCAGTGGATTGTCCGACGAGTGAACCACAAAGGGATAGAGTTACAGGTGCACCATCACCTGAAGTGATGAAACATTATTATAAGGTGATTGATTTCCTGAAGATGAGAATCTCGCCTAAAAACATTGATTGGCAGAGAATTGACAGGACAGAGCAGGAAGTAAAAGAGTTGATGCATACATACAATAAGAGATTGTTGAAGGTGTTCAAGGAGTACAGTGGTAAGGAAGCGATTGAGCCAAAAGACATGTTGCACTTTGTGTTCAGATTCGTAGAAGGATTGAGACCTGAAATAGGTCAGATGATCAAGAGTCATTTGATTTGTTGGCAAGCAAAACCAATTGATGAGATATTGCAGTATGTGAACTACTGTAGTGATGAGATTGAGTTGAAGCAGAAAAAGCTGAAGTAGAAGGCAATGGTGATGCAGATTAAGGCAGCACAAAATGGAGTACAGGGAGCTTTAGTGCAACAGATACCTCAACAGCAGGGAACTGTCATGTTCCAACCCCAAGCGACAGGTAGGGGACGTGGACTCAATATGAATCATGGTTCAGATCTGAATACTGTGGTGGTTCAGAATGATGTGCAAGGGATGAAAAAAAGATGTTACCATGTCATCTTTATGGGAACGTGGGACACTGGAAGTGGGAGTGTCCGTTGATGGCGCAGGATGGTGTTGTTTAGCCAAGTGGTGATATCAATACATTTCAAACTGTGAAAGTCCCTAGAATGAGAGGACTTAATCCGAATTTTCAGAATAACATGAATCAAGTGCAGAATTTTCAACCCATGCAGCAGATGCAAGTGCCTAGTGCACAAATGACACAGTTGCAACCAATGCAGCAGCAGGTTCCTATGGCACCTAGACAGCAAATGCAGATACCTCAAGCCCTGATGGAGCAGCAACAGATGATGCTTACTCAGCAGGTCACAGGTCAGAGACAAGACAGAAGTAATGACATAGTGCACCAGTTCCCATTACATAGTGAGAATGGAATAAACAACGAATGGATGTGTGAGAGTTCGGATGAGGAGCCATGCATGCTTGCAGCATCCCTAGAGGTAGATCAGAGATGACCTTTTGTGAAAGGGAAGGCAATGGGTCATAGCGTCTCATTTCTAATGGATACAGGAGCTACGCGCTCTACAGTGAGATGTGCAGAAGTTCCAAACTTACCTCTTTAAGGCAGAACAATACAGGTTGCAGGGGTAGCAAATAGACAGTTGATAAATCCGATCACAGATACAGTACAGGTTAAGATTGGAAACTTTCAGGGACTGCATAAATTTGTAGTCTGTGACTCAAGTCTAGTATCTCTACTGGGAAGGGACTTGTTGTGCAAGACCAGATGTTCAATTAGTTGTTCAACTGCTGGAATAGAGGTCTAGAAGAATAGTGATGATGAGGAAGAAGAAGCTGCTGAAACTGACAATGAAACCATTAACAAAGAATACCCACTGATTGAGTGTTTCCCCATGTTTACTTTGAAAGAATTGCATGCAGACTTGCAGGAAACAGTACGGGAAAAAGTGTGGGACCTGACAGGTAAAGAAGTGGTATTGATCAAGGGAGTGGAGCCGATTAAGATCACTTTGAAGCTGAATGCAGTTTTTCTGCAGCTTCCACAGTATAACATGGCACATGCTGTTCTGATGAAAGTGGCACAAATAATTGGAGATTTTCTGAAACAAGGGGTTTTAAAGGAAGTATTGAGCAGTCAATGTAATTCCCCGATAATGGGCTTAAAGAAGCCTTGTGGGAAAGTGCCAATTGTGCAAGACTTGAGAAAAGTGAATGACCTGGTGGTCAAGTGTTGTTGTGTAGTGCCGAACCCTGCAGAAATATTGTTTTAGATTCCATGTGATGCAGAGTGGTTCACAGTGGTTGATTTGTCACAAGCTTTCTTTTCTGTGCCTCTTCATGAGTATAGTCAGTTTCCTTTTAGTTATAAATTCCTAGACAGAGTCTACAGCTGGTGCAGGCTTCCACAAGGGTACACGGAGTCATTGTCTCTGTTCATTCATATTTTGAAAAAGAATTGGGAGTCAATGGAACTACTGTACCAATCGACTCTGGTGCAGTACATTGATGACTTACTGATTGTGCAACAAACAAGGGACAAGTGTAAATACAATTTGATTGCCCTGTTGAATCATTTGGGAAAGTTCGGACATAAAGTGTCACCTTTGAAATTGCAGTACTGTCAGAAGTCAGTGAAATATCTGGGACACCATATCGAGAAAGGGTCAAGGAGAATTTCTAGAGAAAGGATCATAATGATACTGCAGAGAAGTCCCCCAACTTCACAGAGAGATGTCAGAATATTTCTGGGAATGGTAGGTTATTGTCGTCAGTGGATTCCGAATTTTGCTGAGATTGCCAAACCGTTGCAGCAGCTGAAACACAAGGAGGTAACAGATCCCATTACACTAGATCAGGATCGATGAAGGCATTCACCGAGTTGAGAGAGAGTTTGTGCAGGGCTCCAGCATTGGGAATGCCTGATTACACGAAGCCATTCATAATGTTTTGTCATGAACGTGATGCTTGTTCTTTGTCAGTCTTGACACAGTTCCATGGAGGTGCTTATCGCCCAGTAGCCTTTTCAACTACCTTGGACCCAGTCACAGGAGCCTTACCAGGTTGTTTGTGCACGGTTGCCGCAGTTGGTCAAAGCCTATCACAGTGTGAGGGAGTGGTGATGGGATACCGATTGACGGTAATGGTACCTCACTCTGTTGAGATCTTACTGACAAGGACAAAAACACAGTATTTGACTGGTGTCAAGGTATGAGACGAGCATTCTAAGTGCTCCAAATGTTGCATTGAAAAGATGTACAGTGCGGAACCCAGCAACATTACTTCCAAGTGACACTGTTGAAACTGAAAAGGAAGAAGATATTGAGCATGATTGTCTTTACGTAACTGAATTGTGCACGAAACCCAGACCAGATCACCATTGGAAGAAAATGACCAAACTATCTTTGGCGATGGCTCATGTCTCAGAGATGGTACAGGAACACTGAGAGCAGGATATGCTGTGTGCACGATTACAGTTACAGTAGAAGCTTCTTGGCTTCGAGGTGCATATTCTGCACAAGTAGCACAATTGGTAGCTCTTACTAGAGCTTGCCATGTATCCATGAGATTGAGAGTTACCATCTACACAGATAGCAAATATGGATTTGGAAGTGTTCATGATTTTGGTCAATTGTGGTCGTAAAGAGGTTTCCTGACTGCTACTGGTTCACCAGTAAGAAATGGCGACAGAATAAAGGAGTTGCTATATGCAATACAATTACCAGAAGAAATTGCATTGGTGAAATGCAATGCACACCAAACCACACAGGATTACATCTCACTAGGAAATGGATATGCGGATCAAGTCGCAAGGTTTTGTGCATTGAACTGCATATCATTCAAAGATAAGTGGGAACTGATGGCAGAAGAAGACAATACATTAACAAGTTTTGCATTGAAAGTGATTGATTCATTGGAAGAGTTAAAAATGTTGCAGAATAATGTTGACAAGAAAGAGAAATGACTTTGGTCAAAACTGAAATGTGTCCAAAGAGCTGATAAAATTTGGGTTTTCGAGGAGGGTCAGATGGTTCTGCCAAATAGTTTATTGTCACAAATGGGCAGATACTAGCACGGACAGGCACATATTAGGAAGGATGCCATGATTCGTTTGTTCACGATCGAGTAGTTCAATCCTAACTTTAGATGGGCAGCAGAGGCAATGTGTCATAGCTATATAATCTGTCAGCAGCGAAATGTGGGAAAAGGGAAAGTGGTGAATTTGAGCCACATTGGAAGAGCAGGAGGACCATTCAGCAGAATGCAATTGGATTTCATTGAGATGCCTGCGTGTGGAGGTTTGAAGTATGTGTTGGTGATTGTGTGCATTTTTAGTCACTGGATTGAAGCATACCTCACAAGAAGGAATGACAGTCTTACAGTAGCAAAGTTGTTGCTTAGGGAATTGATACCACATTTCGGGTTTCTTTAGAATCTGATAAGGGATCTCACTTCAATAATGAGGTGATTAAACTTGTATGTGCAGCACTAACCATTGAGCAGAAGTTGCATTGTAGTTACCGCCCTGAAGCATCAGGACTAGTGGAACAGATGAATGGTACCTTGATATCAAGAATTGCCAAAATGTGTGCAGCTACGAATCTGAAATGGCCAGATGCATTGCCTTTGGTACTGATGTCAATGAGAAATACACCTGACTGGAAGACAGGGCTGCCATCCCACGAGATTCTCATGGGCAGAGCAATGAGATTACCAGCAGTTCCAGCCAATGCACTTGCAAATATTACAGATGATATGGTGCTGGACTACTGCAAGGGTCTGGCTGATGTGGTTTGCTTTTTCTCTCAGCAGGTGCAGGCCACCACCCTGCCACCCATCCATGATCCAGGGCACAATCTGAGAGCCGGAGATTGGGTCGTTGCTCGAGAACATGTTCGTAAGTCCTATTTAGAGCCACGTTGGAGATGGCTTTACCAGGTGGTCCTAATGACTACAACACCTGTGAAGTGTGCAGGACTCCCGAACTGGATACATGCGAGTCATACGAAGAAGGTGGCATGCCCACAGGATCATGAAGAAGTGTTGTTGAGAGTACCAACAACAGAAAAACAGGTTGCTGCACCTGAACCAGAAAAAGAACCAAGAGAGCCTGAAATTGAAAAAGGGCTTGTGAAATTTGGTGGTATTACCCCTGTAAGAGCCAAAGGTGAAGAAATACAGGAGGGTGTGGAAGAATCAATCTCAACGGATAGAGCAGGAGAGCCTAGCACAGAAGGGGTTCTCCCAGAAGCAGACAGAGTTGAAAAGTAAATAGAGCAGGTCCCAGACCAAGAGGGGAAAAGAGTTGAGACGGATCAAAATCAAGGTGATGCGACTCCTCCTGAGCCCGTTGCAGGTCCATCAAGAGAAAACACCATAGAGAAATAATAGGAGAAGTGTCCAATTCTGCGAAGAATACTGACTGAAAGATTGAGAAAAGGAGATAGTTGGACTGAGTCGCAAGTAGGGAAAAGGAAGGAATTGGTCATAAATGAAACAATAGAGGAAGAAGTAGATACTACAAGAAAAGAAGAATTGAGTGAAGGAGAAATTAGTGTTGATCAAAAGTTGAAAAGAAACAGAATAGCAAGTCGGCGCTACACAGGTCCTGAATGGGCGTATGCAACTACTAATGAATGGCAACATGATTTTATGTCCTTTTGTTTTGATAGAGAAGTTCCAAGTCAGTACTTTGATGTAACACGAAGGGAAACAAGAAGCTGAATTGTTAAACCAATCTGAAATACCTGAAGGAGACTGTTGAAAATAACCAAACGAAAAATTGATAACTTGATTTGACATAAAACTGGATGTGACAAGCTGCTAAACGATTTTGACAAGGAGAAGGGTTCCTGGATGTGAAACTGAAACTGTGAGAGAAAAAAAAAAAATTCTTATGTTTGATATAAGAGTTACTTCTGCTTTCTGATTCTTTACAGATCATGGCTGAGTTAAATAATGGAGTTAGGAATGCTAGGCGCTATAAATATATGAGCATTTTATTGGCGATCATGTGTGGAATTTTGTTTATAGTAGTGATTATGAGAATGTCTGTTCTGGATATGAAAGGATGGCAGAGTCTGTAAAATGATTAACTATAGGCATTGTTGCTCATATATCCCTAACACTTGTAAGGAGATAAGAGACCTGGGGCCAGATGTAGCAAAGGTTTTTACCCATTCTGGGTCTATGGGAAAAAGAGCTCGTACATATGGCCTTTAATTACTATCCTGACTAATTCAAGTAAGAATTTGAAAGAATTGAAGGAACCAGGTGTTTGGGAAAAGGTTGGTAAAGGATTTGCTTCTGTGGGAAATTGGTCTAGTAACATTTGGAATGGGGTATTATTAAAAATCATATAGGGAATATTAATTGTGATTGCTTACATATTAGGATTATGGGGTTTATGCAAATTGTGTTTAAAGATTAAATTGAATAGGTCTAAAAATAATCATAAGAGGGAAGAAGGAAACAGGGAAAGAATTTATAGGGAAGATTTGAGAAGGAGACAAAACACTGAGGAAAGTGAATTATGAAAATAATGATGGTAAAGGTGATGTGATGACATATTTAGTCATCAGAGGAGGGATTGCTGACACATATATGTTAATTAGGAATATTATGCATTTTGATAACTAGAAATGGATAGAAATAATTAACCATAGAGAAATTAATGTGCACACTTGAAAATGTGCCGACGGAGAGTGGTAACCAACATTCACATAATGTACTAAAAATGACAACAATTATGTGAAATGTTGAAAATGAGTAATAATAATGTAGTAATATGTCATATTGAGCTATATAACATATGTTTTGCTTTATATTATAGAGTTAACTTAGCCAAAGTTGTGGCCTAGTTTTACCAGGCCTCATGCAGAATCTGAATAATCACGCAATGTAGAAGAGCTTATGTGTTAAACTGACCATGAACCACTTATGTTAATAAAATCTGCTTAGCTAGAATATTCTGCGATGAACTGACGGACAGGGGATGGGGGAATCAAATTTGTATCAAACCGGGTGTAAAGCAGACAAGATGTACTTTCCCAGGACTCGAACAATAGAGACACTGACTGGAGAAGAATATGCAAC
This sequence comes from Pleurodeles waltl, assembly GCF_031143425.1. Lineage (NCBI taxonomy): Eukaryota > Metazoa > Chordata > Amphibia > Caudata > Salamandridae > Pleurodeles > Pleurodeles waltl. The sequence goes on from NC_090447.1 coordinate 234,393,178, forward strand.
ATTTTCAATACCTGATGAGCCGGATGATGAGGACATGGTACAATGAACCAATTGACAACCTGAGAGCGATGAAATATTATAAGTCATAGATTTGTAAAATAAAAGACATTGGCTAGCGTCACATATGGTGCCTAAATGATCAATTAGGTTTTGGGAGATAGGCTGAGTAACTTTAATATAATGTTGTGACAAAGGGAGAAAACTTCAGATCTAGAGGCAGAACTGATCGAGGAGAGAACTCATTCCGAAATTGATGCAATATTGTGGAGAAGAGATTTGAGATTCTGTCTCTGGGCTCATGCTCTGGAGAGCCTGATGCAATGCTGCTCTATTGATGACTTGAAGACGAAGACCGACCTTCTTGCTGATCCATACTGTGGATAGGTAGCTATGACAATGTGACTGATTGACTTTTTGTGCCTTTTCCTTCTAGGTACCAACCGCGCTGTTTTTATAGTTTTTCTTCTAGCTAGATGTTTTTCAAAATTCATGTTCTAAACTGTTTTCGCATGAAGTCCCACATGCCAATGCTAATCTGTTTAAGGTAGTGGTTCCTATTCTGAGACGTTGAGTTATACAGTGACAAATGATTGATGGAGTGATTTGCTCAACTCTGCTATTCATGTTAACACATTCTTCTTTATTGGCTGATGTTGAGGCAATAGAACGCATGTTTGCTGAAGTTTTGATTAGGTTATGTTATTGGTGGTCACTAATGAATTGAGACTGAGTGAATTGAATAAAGTTTGAATTTACCTGATGACTTAGCATTGTAACAAATAGGGAAATAAAATTGATAAAACGTAGAATTGAGTGGTGGTTATTCATGAAATGTTGACGTTAATGATTGATGATTAATGTTTTGCCTATTGATTATTGATTCGTACCTTGATTATTGATGGTCATCGATTACCACATAGCTAGGATACTCCATGCGATCCAAAAGGCTCATTGGCCTATACGCATCCCCTTGTAAGTTTACTTACTAAGGACCAGACGCGCTAGCAAGCCTGTGTCCTGTCTCTACACACAGGGCTGCATGTTCACTGTAGTTAGTCTGAAGCCAGGGTAAGGAAGGCAGGGCACCTGTGCACTTCAAGGTCAAGCCTCTAGAAGCTTCTCTCCTACTTGAAAGACAATTGTATATAAATACTGGTCCTCAGAACTCCATTTTAGTACACTTCTGGACCTGTGGACACTCTACCAGGCAAAAAGGGCTGCTGTGCTGCTACAAGGACTGTCACTCTGCTGGACTTCTGCTCTGAAGGAATGGCTGCCCTGCTGAGCTGACCTGCTGCCTTCTGGCCTGGGTCAGAGGGACTGGGCCTGCATCCCTTGAACACAGAACTGAGAGTGACTACAAGGGCTAGTTGGCTGGCCTCCTGATCTGAAGTCTTAGGAATATAACAGGCTTCCAACAACCCTGCATCTGCACCTGAACTCTGCCATCTGTGAGTATACCCTCCTAAGTGTTGACTCCCTTGTCCTGGACCATTGGAAGCAGGTGCAATGTGGTCTGCCAGCCTCTGTGGGTCAAGCAAAACTAAACCATCCCCTATGATGCACAGTGCAAACCGAAGCAGAACTGATCCATCACTGCTGCTGAGTGGCTTAGATTTGTTACAAAGACTAGCATAATTTCTCTGCTCTTCAAAAGTGCTGCATCATCCCACCTGTACGGCCATCCCCTATGGAGGCCCTTGTATCCCTCATTTAGGGCAGCCTCGGTGACGATGCCAGACTCTGCATCACAGCCTCGTAGCTCTCCTGAACCGATGCGTAGCCCAGACTGTGCACTGCAAACTTGATGCCAGACTTTGCATAGCAAGCTCTGGAAATGGGATCCTTGACGGCGATGCAGATCCTTGCACACAGCCTCATTGCACATCAGAACTGATGCATTTATTCAACTGTGCAACACAACTTTGACGCAGATCCTTGCAATGGTCCACAAACAATAATTTAAGGTACTTTGCTCAGCAGGCCTAACTGGGTCCCTGTAAGCAGCCCACTCTCCATCACAATGGATCTGAACGTGTAACTGTGTTCTGTTCTGGCGCAACCAGCAATCTACAGTTGGCGCATGATGCTTTTTGATGATATCTTAAATTCCACTAATTGGATTTCTGTTGTTTTGGTTTTGGTTTATTTATTAAAATCAGTTCATTTTTATCAATTGAGTGGGATCTTTTTAGAGTGTTTTTTCACATTATTAATGTTTGAAGTGTTGCACAAATACTTTACACATTGCCTCTAAGTTAAGGCTGACTGCTTTGTGCCAAGCTACCAGATGGTTGAGCACTGGTTTATTTAGTGTTTGCTTTTCCCTCACTCTGACAAGGAATGTGATTGCTGCTTCACCATTGCTCAAACCCTAGTAAACTAACAACAGAATTTCTAACACCCAGGAACTAATTACACATTTTTATTTGAACACTCCTGTGATTAATGGTGTATTGTAATGACTAGCCAACACTTTTTGACACATGAATTGCAAAGTTGTAGGACAATATAAAGAATCAGGAGAGGCATGCACATATTTAATGCTAAATAAATGTTTGTATTTATTTGTTGTTTATTCCTATTGACCCAAATTGGAAATTAACAGTAACACCACATAAATTTAGTTGCAACCTGACCGTAAAAGGAATCAGTACTACTCTTTACAGTAGGTAGTGTGACCCATAAAATCACTATGAAAGTAAATGTACTAAAATTGTCTTATGAATGCAATTTACCTTAATGTGTTGCTGACAATAGTAGAAATCTTTGCATTTTCTAGTAGTTCATAATGTCTTACAGTGCAGGACATCGGTATTTTGTCTGTAGAGATATCAAACACTTTACAAACTTTTATCGTTTATTTTTTTTACATGTTTCAGGTCATACATTTATAGATGTGCATATTGTACTAGCAAAAGGAACATAAGAATTGGTGTAAATTGTCTGAGACAGAACAATAGGTAGGGATGGGATGATTTTTTTAGAGCAAACCTGAAGGTGAGTTCATGAATTTACCATTTGTTTAGATTGGCAGTATTCAATCTTCATTTTGGAATAAGGGAAAACATTATCCAGTGCATCTGAATGACTAAATGATCAAAGAGTTTGCAGTGGTTGTAAGAAGTGGAGTATCTCTCAAAAGCAAGAGCATGGAAGAAATCCATAACCTGCAAGGAGGTTTTCTCTCAAACTGAGGGGAGGATGGAGGCTTTAGTAAATACTTCATTAAGGAAATCATCTTCCAAGGAGAAGTAGATGAGAACGTGGTAATACCAGGACACTGGCTGAAAGCTAACATTAACCAGGTTGGAAATTTGTGAGAAATATAGGTCAAGGCTCCGACCGCCTTCATGAGGGGGAAAATTGATCAATTGTCAGAAGTTTGGAAAAGCGTATTTCCTAACTACAGAAAACACTCTAATGAACAATTTAACAATTCAACTTATCAATATAATCTAAAAGAAATATATATATTTATACAATTTGCTTGTTTGTATAGTTTTGTGATTAAAAAAAGAGGTAAAGTTTAAGATAATATAATTTCCAGGGGAGGTATTTTGTCAAAGAGTACATGTGGAAGTGTAGTTAGATGAGGTTGTTATAACTGTCAGAATGCCTTTGGGGCTAAGCAGCACTTCAATTTAGGATCTTTTAGAGATTACAAAAGGTCCCTGTGGACAACATCACCTTCAGTGCTCATATCTTCACAAACCTACATAAAATGTTTTCAGTCTGTTGTAGTTTTCTGGTGTGTTTATGCCTAGGGATGATTTACTGCATTTGTGTGTAGCGCTAATAAATGCAATTTACAATGTCATTAACAAATATATATGGGAGCCTCATTGCTGGACTTTTTTCCCTATCCAGGGCCGGCCATCCCCAATCTTTTTACCTCCTGCCTTCTATTTTTTTTGGACCTTTTATTGTGGGCTTTAGAATTCTGAGCACTTTACCACTGCTGACTAGTGCTAAAGTGCATATGTTCTCTGTGTAAATTGTATTGTTGATTGGAATTCCATGATTGGCATATTTGATTTACTGGTAAGTCCCTAGTACAGTGCACTAGAGGTGCCCAGGGCCTGTAAGTCAAATGCTACTAGTGGGCCTGCAGCACTGGTTGTGCCACCCACATTAGTAGCCCTGTAAACATGGCTCAGACCCGCCACTGCAGTGTCTCTGTGTACAGTTTTAAACTGCCTATTCAACTTGGCAAGTGTACCCACTTGCCAGGTCTAAACCTTCCCTTTTCTTACATGTAAGACACTCCTAAGGTAGGCCCTTGGTAGACCCAAGGGCAGGGTGCAGGGTCTGGTTAAGGTAGGACATGTACTAATGTGTTTTATATGTCCTGACAGTGAAATACTGGCAAACTCGGTTTTCACTGTTGCAAGGCCTATCTCTCTCATAGGTTAACATGGGGGCTACCTTTAATAATGATGAAAGCATAGCTTCCCTTTGGGAGCAGATAGAAATGTGGAGTTTGGGGTCTCTGAGCTCACAATTTAAAAATACATCTTTTAGTAAAGTTGGTTTTAAGATTGTGTTTGAAAATGCCACTTTTAAAAAAGCGAGCATTTTCTTGCTTAAACGATTCTGTGACTCTGCCTGTTTGTGGATTCTCTGTCTGGGTCAGTTTGACAGTCGGGCTGTTTGCACCTCTCTCTAGACAGAGACACAAAGGGAGCTGAGGTTTAGCCTGCATATCCTGATGAGCCATCTTTGCTAGGAGGGAGGGGAAGAACGGTCACTTACACTTGAAAGGGCTGTGCGTGCCCTCACACAATGTAATCCCCAACCCCTGATGTGTGTCTGGGGCCTGGCCTGGGCAAGGCAGTACTTCACAAACAAGAGAGACTTTCCTTTGAAGTAAGCCTACTTCAAAGGCCAAAATGGGCATATGAAGGGCACCCAAAACCACAGACTTTAGATCACTTCTGGACATCAAGAGGAACCTCTGCCTGTAGAAGAGCTGATGTTCTGAGAAGAAGTGCTGCCCTGCCTTTGACTGTGCTTCGTGGAGCTATCCTGCAGTAGCTGCTTCTGCCTGGTGAAAGGGGGCAAAGACTGGACTTTGTTGTGCATTCCTGCTTGTGAAGAAATCTCCAAGGGCTTGTCCTGAGCTTGCCTCATGTTGTTGAAGTATCAGGGCCATCAAAGACTTCTCCTGCCAGCACCTGGCCACTCCACAGAGACTCCTGCCCTGCCAATTGGTACCCTATCCAGTTCCTGGGTCCTTGACAGGTGAAGCTGACAGACCAAGATTGAAAATCCATGCACAGACCGCCGTGCAGGGAAATTTCTGCTGCAAACTCCTAGACGTGGCAGAAGAAACGATGCACCACTGGTTCCTCGGCTGAAATTGACGCACTGCACCGCCTACACCGTGGGTGGAAGATCAACGCACACGGCTGGAGAAACAAAACGCTGCATCGCTAATGGAGGCTGGTAACATTGAAACCTACACAGCGCGGTTTTGCTAACACAGTGCCAAAGGATTTTTGATGCAAACCTTGCTGGGTGTGGAAAAGCAGCGCAACCCCTGCCCAGACCTGAGTGCTGCCCGGATCAATGCATCGCTCTCCTGTGGAGTGGAAACACGATGCACATCGACCCGACCGGACAAGGAGAAATGATGCACGGTCTCGCTTGTGGATAAGAAATCGACACACTTCTTACCTTTTTAGACACACACTCGCCTGTGCATGTTATTTTGATGCTACCCAGGTACTTTTCAATGCTAACGTTTTTTTACCTGTTTACAAAAGGAATTAAGACTCTTTTGCTTTTAAAATGTATAACTTAACTTGTGTATGTTGGAATTTTGGTGTTTTGGTCTTGTTTTGTTTAGATAGATATTTTCTATTTTATTTTTCTAAACCTGTGTTGTGTCCTTTTGTAGTGTTTTCACTGAGTTACTGTGAGTGTTGGTACAAATACTTTACACCTAGACTCTGAAGATAAGCCTGCCTGCTTGTGCCAAGCTACCAAGGGGGTCAGCGGGGGTTAACTGAGGGTGATTTTCCTTACCCTGACTAGAGTGAGGGTCCTTGCTTAGACAGGGGGTAACCTGGCTTCCAACCAAATACCCCATTTTTAACACTCATGTAGAATAACTTGCTACTTTGAGTTTGTCAAAGTCAATTATGGTAAGATTCACCATATTCAAATGGGATATGCTTGTTTTTTTAATCTCCTTCATTTAAAAGTTGATGAATTGTACTTTGTTTTTCTAATTCCTGATGCACCATGAGTAGACGTTCTCTTCTGTTGTAACTGTTGGTGGAAAGCCAGGTACATCTTTATATTTATATTTGATTATCTGACACAAATGTCGGAATAACCATCTGACTTTGTTGTAATGAAACAGAAAACTAAGGGCCACATTACGGGGCATGCAGTCTTGAGGCTACCAGCCTTGTGCTGGCTGTCAGGAATTCCGCTGCTGTGGCAGTCCAGTGGCCACATTAAGACCCTGGCGGTCAGACTGCCAGGATACCGCTGTTTCCACTGGGATCGCTGATCCTAACGAGCTGACAGTGGCAGAGGTCGGAATCAGCCAGGGTAGCGCTGCATGCAGCGCCACCCTGCTGATTACACCCTGGTTCTCCGCCTGCCTTTTCATGCTGGTATTACAGCCATGAAATGGCTGGTGGGGAACAGCTGCAGGAGCCCACAGGGGGGCCCCTGCACTTGCCATGCACTTTGCATGGGCAGTGCAGGGGTCCCTCTTCCCAGCACCCTTGCAATGTTCACTGTCTGCTGTGCAGACAGTGAACCTTGTGAGGGTGCTGGTGCACCCTACAGGTGACAGCATTGCCACTGGCTCGATTATGAGCCGGAGAAAATGCTGCTGCTACTTTCCCATCTAGGCTGACTGGTGGAAACCTTGGTTTCTGCCAGTCAGCCTACCAGGAAAATTCTATTGGGTCCGGCAGGGAGGTAGCCAGTATGGCACCAACCTCCCCCGTCAGAATTTTGGCAGACGGGTCATCCCGTCTGCCAAACTCCTAATCAGGCCCTATATTCCTTCTAGGCATGCTAATTAGAGCTCCACTTAAAAGCCTGGAGGCGGATCTACTAACTTTTGATGCAGCACAAAATCAGCAAACAACTTTCTGTATCAAATGGAGAGGGCAGGAATGTGCTATATCTTCTAAGATAAGGCAAATTCCTACTCTCTCTCTTGCCTGAAGCAAAAGTGGCTGCCAAGCACCAACACAGGCACTCTTGCACCATGCTAAATCTGGACCCTAGTGACCAGAAAAATAGTTATGGCCAAAAAAGACCCATAGAAATAACCATACTTCTTCACCAGTTTTATTTTAGATAGCAGAGATGTTCAATTCGTACTAATTTTATTCTGCTTTACTATGATTGATTGACTAGTGATAAGACAATGTGTTTGGAGTATTCATGGCAGTCTCTGAAAATGCAAACATATAGCATCAGATGCGGTGAAAGGAGCATATAAGTACCAGGGTTAGATCTCTGAATAGATGAATCAACATGAAGGCCTTTTGTGAAAGGACCAGGGATTCACATGATATATGGTGGTATATACATTCTTTCTACAGCATTTTGCTAAAGAAATCAAGGTATATAACCTGTAATCTTCCATTATGAATGCTTTAAAGTCACACATATAAGTTAGGGGTTGTATTTGTTTCAGTATGATACCTATAAGTATCTCTGTAGTACTGAAAAGTAAGGTGATACAGAATGATTGGACTACAGGAACACACTTTATACCAGCATCCACGAAAAACTCACCCGAAGTCTTTCAGTTTTCAGTGTTTCCAATGGCAAAATATCTAAGAATTTTGGCAAAGTATGGAAAACAAAAAACACAGTCCTCTTGTACAAAGGATCTTGTCCTGCAAAGAGAGATTATTGTCAAATATAATCCCAGATTTCCAGCTGCTCGGGCTGGAGAGGGAAGGTTATGCAACACTTAAGGTCCCTACTCCTCCATATTAACAATATCTGCCCTCCCAAAAATCAAAATCTGAGTTTTATCTAAGTTACATTTCAAGTAACTCTGTTACATCAAATTGATAACCTGAGATAGACCACTTTTAAAAGATGATTCTGAAATATCTGAGTCTCATTTTATCAATAGTATCAACTACGCATCATCCACAGAGGAAACCACTTTACCTCTGAAGGTTTCTATTGAATTGTAAAGCATGGGGCTCATGGATGAGCTTGAGGAGAAGTGCAGCTTTTTAACTCCAGGAAGAACAGCCAAATATTGTTACAGATTGATGTCTATTATACAAGAAAGACAAACCATTTCAGCGCTTGACCACAGATACTCATTTTCACCATTCTTTTTAGCAAAAGACGATGGGAAACCATATCAAAATCAGCCAACAAATCTAACAGAATGTGGGCAATATTAATATCTCTTTCTAATGTTATCATTACATGCTTGGAGACTTCCAGTAGCACTGGTTCTATACAATAGTATGCTTAAACCCTGATTAAAATCAGACAATTGTGAGTTCACCAGCTATTCCAGCACCTTAGCTAGTGCAGGCAGTAAGGAGAAGGGGTGAAAGTTAAATTATATATATACTTGCAGATTAAATCTTTGTCTGTTTCTAAATAAAAGGAACAATAGTTATTATTAAGCACAACAATTCATAACAGGATTTAGAACTTCAATTCAACAACCTAGGTGGACATGGATCTACAGGTGATCCTGTTTTATAGTCCCCAATAACTTTCTCACTTTGATCATGATTAATTTACCCTGAATCACGAAAAATAGTAATGGCTAGATACTAAGGTGTTTTTTTTTCTGTGTGTCCCATAAAGGTCAGCGCCCATCAAAAGAGGGCACTCTGACAGGCCATCGTCAGGGAGGTGCGGACCCTGGGGTCTACAACTGGCAAGGCACCCACTGCAGGAAGCGGTGGGAGGACCTGCAGCGCTGGGCCAGGAAGACCTTTTAGGCCCAGCTAGGGAAGTCCTCCCAGTGAAGGACGGGGTGCCTGTCGGACCCTGACCACCCTGACCACCCTAATGTGCAACATTATGGCTATGGCATATCCATAATTGGATGGGCGCTTGAAGGCTGCACAGCAGCCACAAGGTGGTGAGTACCAACACCATTTCACGCCTCTTTGATGGATGTCTGAAGGTGCTGTAGTATGTATGCTGACTAGTTCCAGGGACTCTGACAGGTGTCTACCAGCAGTCCTGCCCCAATTGGCATTGAGATGATTAGAGGCAGGTCTGACAGTTCATCAGGTCCTTTTGTCATGTGGGAAAAGAGTTGTATGCTAGGGTTGTTGCCACTAGTCAGGGGCATAGGCATGACTATAGTTGTAGATGCTGCGTGTAACCTGAGTCGGAGTGTGTATGCACCAAGTTTGTACATCCATTCAGATATTTACAGATATCTCCTATGTTTTGTCTCCCCACCTCTGTACTTTTGTGTTGTCTATGTATATCAGCATCATCTGGCGAGGGAGCAGTGGCACCGGCGAGTGGGGATTCAGCGGCCCACAGTTCCAAGGAGGCAGAGTCTACCGACGCCAAGGGGACCAGTGGGTTGGAGGGTGAGGGGAATACCACGGGGAAGGCTTCTACCACAGGAGGTAGTGACTCTGATACCTCTTCCAATGGGAGCTCCCTGGTGGTGTTGTCTTCCGCCACCCCCATACCATCACCACCCTCCCAGTAGCTACCCCCCCTAGTTGCCCGTGCCTGCTCACCCAGAAGGGTGGGCTTTTCCTTCGCCCAAGGCCCCTTATCGCCTGCCCCAGTCAGCCCTGCTGCCCTCACGGAGGAGACTATTAACCTCCTGTGGACCATCTCTGTAGGGCAGACAACCATTGTGAATGCCACCCAGGGGCTAGCATCCCAGATGCAGCAATGCAGTGCATACCTAGAAGGCATTCACAGTGCCATGTCTGGCCTACAAAGATCTTTTTAGTCTCTGGCCTCCTCTTTGATGGCAGCCAGTGTCCCTGGTCTTTCCGTCCCCCCTCCCACCACCTCTGCCCCTTCCAGCACCCCATTCCCTTCACCCATCCCAAGCATACGTTCAGACAGCCATGCACACAGGATAAACACACAAGAAGCACACAGAGAAACACAAGCAGCACACTACCCACCACAGGCATACACACAGCCAACATACAAAGGCACTGAGGACAGCATCTACTTCCCCCAGTGTGTCCACCTCTCCTACCTCCCTGTCCTTCACCTCAACATGCATACCCACAAGCACTGTGCCCTCAGTCACAGTTGCTGGCCCCATTCTTGCAGTCACAACAACATCAGACATCCAATCATCCACCCCAGACACCACACCTGCACTCACCACAACGACATTGACTGACACATGCAGCACACTCACCAGACCTGCAGACACTCAGACAACATCCATTTACACTGGCAGCCTGTCTTGTCCCACTGTGTCCACACCCCCAAAGCACTCAAACGTTCCCAGACCCACACCCAACACACATCTACCACACCGCAGTATACTATATAGGCACCTGCATCCACGTCCAGCACACCTACACCAGTTATTAGCCCTCCCTCTAACTCCACTCCCACGCCTTCTTCCATGTCCACCCCAACTGCCCCTAAAAACGTTTCCTGTCCTGTGTTGACCTTTTCAAACCCACTGGCCCACCCTGTCTCGTCCTTAAATGTGCCCACCTCCTTGCCCTGTCCACTCCTTCCACGTCTAAGTCCACCTCAGTCTGCCCTTCCCATTCCCGTTCCCCTTCCCCAGAGAGGAAGAAGCCCCATGCTGCCGTAGGTCCATCTGCCATCCCCCCGGCCAGGCCCACTCCCCACCTTCCAAGAGCAAACCCAAGCCCCATCCACCTCCCAAATGCAAGCCCAAGCCCCCCTCCCAGACATAATTACCCACCCCCGCCAGCCCCTGCCCCTGTTCCCTAAGGTGCCTGAATTCCCCATTGATGTCCCTTTATGGTGGAATGGTGGAGTACCATGTGCACATGTGGGAGTCAAGCTCTGGCCATTTGGGCCCTTCAGCCTGTTACAGTTAGACTGGCCAGTTGCCTTATTTGGACATTGCATTTTTTTTTATTTATTAAAGTTTGAGTGCCCAGTGTTTCTGTTCGCACACTCCGGAGACTTGGTTTATCGTTTCATTGTGGGGGTGTGGTGTGCACATGTGTGTGCTTTGGGCTGGTTGTATTGGCCTTGTCTCGGGTAAGTACCTCTTATTCTGGTGTGCATGGCTTGTGATGGTGTGAGGGGTTGGGGGTGAGTTGCAGGGTGGGTGGGTGTGTAACTGTGCCCTTTGTTCCCATGTTTACTAGGTTGCAGTACTTACCATCGTCGTCTTCGTGAGTGGTCATAGTCGTCGAGGTATATGGCAAGGAGCAGGAATGGCATGATTTTCAATTCTCTCTCCATGTCTGCTTTGGCATGTTGTGTGTGCCTACGGTGAGTGTTTCCTTTATATTTGGTTTGTTTCCGCCATGCAAATGGTGGTCTTGTGCATCATTATTTTTTGGGTGGGTCCGGCCTCTCCATTGGCCTGTGGGTGGCCTCTTCCATCTATGTCGGCACTCCTATGCTGGCGGTGTGTGGTTTTCACGCTGGCTGTTTCTCATATGCTTCATAATTTGGTGGTCCGGACAGCCAGCCTGTTGGCGGTAGTTACCGCCATTGCCGGCAGTGCCGTGTTTACTGCCATGTTCATAATGAGGGCCTAAATTTGAAAAAAGTGTCAGCTTCTGATTTTCTTCATTATCCATGTTGAAACCTATCTGTATTTATTTTTTATATTTTCTTCAAAAAATACAGAGAAATTATTAAAGAGTTCCAGTAAAAGTTTGTGCTCTCTACTACAGGTTTTAAGCTGTAAAAATATAAGTAATTAGGAAGATTTCACGTGGCCCATTGATTAAATTATTAATCGTTGTGATAAAAAAAAAAATGTTGAGCAATTTTAATTGCTTCCCTATAAGATTTCAGCGCTACCTTCTATTTAGTTTTATCTTCTGCCCTTTAATTCCTTCTCCATTTCCATTCAAAATGTTTACATTTTTCTTTTCTAATGCTAGAGAACCATGGCACAGTCTCTGTGAGAGTTCCAAAAGACAGGGTAGGGGGTAAATTGCTCATGGTATGGTCCAACCATAGGAAGACGCCATTCTGAATTATTATATACATTTATGATCATCATTTTGATTCCACAGAGGTAACCTGCTTATTAATTCTGACCTCCTCCCAACTAAAACTAATTGCACAATGATTTGTCCAAGTCCCTTCAGATATCTCCTGTATACTTAGTGAACAATAATTAGTGGAAACCAAATCTATTATATAGCCAGCTGAGTGAGCTGGCACCTGGACCAATTGATTCAAATTAAAAGCAGTAAACATATCCAGTAATAATAACGGTGCCTTTGTGTCTTTCACAATATCTATCTGGAAGTTAAAATCTCCTAGAACCATACAATTAGTGTACTGACTACAGTGTTGAGCAATAGCCTCACTTAGAGAGTCAATAAAACCTAGTGATTGTCCAGGGGGCCTACAAATTAAGGTGCCTGCAAACCAACATAAAAGTAGAACATTTGAAGATATCGTGAAGAATGATAGCTAAACCTCCCTTTTTTTTACCTGCTGATAGATAACATATCCATTAAGTATTGCATTTACAATATCGGGGTTTGAAGATTCATTGAACCACTTTTCTGTAACAAACATAATATCTGGATTAATATCTAAAATACGATCCTTGACATCATGTGCAAGTTTGACCACTGATCACAATTTCAGAAGGCACCTGAGTAACATTGTTATTTGACTCCCTAATGTTGCAACTAGATGGGTCCTGTGAGAAAATGGGGTGTATTATATGGGATGGTTGTGCAACTTCTCCACATAATACACTTATCAACCGTTTTAGGACCCTGATATGTAATCTTTAAAACCATCAGTTCAACCCTGCATAGCTGGGGTTTGGAGCATCAAGGTTAACACAAAGAACATGTTTAAAGGATTTAAAAAAGCTCCCACACAATTTTATAAGAAATCAAAAAAACACCTAAGAAATCAGACTCCACTTTGAACAAATAGGTTATTTTTTTATACACAATAATAAGATCCATCAGAGGGTTCCGGAGATACGGAATTTACAAGGTATAGTAAATCAAAGAAATTCATTCCACTCCGAACAAGCATTGGCAATATTCAACTAATTTGGCACTTAGATACTTTTCACGAAAATGTTTGGCTAGTTCTATTGCAGTCTCCTAGGGTCATTTTAGGTGACCAACGGTAGTAGGGCACAAGTTAAGAGCACCAACAAAGACCTCAGAATCAGTTACCTTTGATGGTGAAGGAGTCTCCAGGTAGTTCCAGGCACTTTATCTCCCTTAAAGTAGAATCCTATGGAAGAGATCCTTATGCAAGAGATGAAGTATGCTGAAGATGCTCAAAGTTGCTGTAAATTTGTTGCATCTGACAGCGGTCTCCTTGTGGCTACTTCTTGGCCCACAAAGGGGACATCCCTCAAAGTCCTCTTGATGGTGGTAGAAGTTTAGTCACCACAGGGCTACCAGTCACTTGGCACTGTGTTCATAGCCAAATCCTTTCATGGTTGATAACTCAGCTCCTGTGCCTCAGTTGAACTCCAATGGCTCTTCTGGGGTCATGGAACTTGGTAACAGATTTGAGCATTGGGTACTGGTCTCTGGTGCTGCACAGTGGCTGTTTGAAGGTTTAGAGCTTTCAAGTTGCCCCAGCAGGCTTCTCAGCTGTTGTGTCCATGTGCTATGAACAGGAGATCAGCTAACTTACCCTTGCAGTCACTTGGCTTTGGCTGGGCTCTGAGGAAGACTTCACCTCAAGCAGGACTCAGTAGGCACAGTCCTTCTCCTTTGTTAGCCACTAGATTGAGCAACTGCAGTCCATACAGGTGCATCCTTTCTTCAGCGGTTCAATGGTGTAGCAGAGCAGACCTTCTTTGGCCCTTCTTCCAGTCCAGATGAGATCTGAGTTCTGGGTGCCACAGGTGCCCTATTTATGTCTAGAAAATGCCTTCACAGTAGGATGTGGTTGGTAGCCAATGGGCTACCAGGTTCCCTCCCTCCTGATGGCCACTTCCTGGGACGTGTGGCATCTGATTATCGCAGGATGCACCATTCTGCCCACTCCCAAAATGGCATAACTCCTCTCTCTGCTTTCAGAGCTCATTCGCCAAATCCTCAGGTGTGGCTACCAAGTGGGTCACACCTCCCTGAAAAACTGGTTTGATAATAAGTTCTCTCTTTCCTTCGTGGGTGCCTGCTAGCTTACCTAAACAATAAGGCTGCCCTTCTCCCAAGTGTTGCCCATTTGTTCTTTAAAGATGGCTTCAGCTTTGACGTTTGCCTTTGGTCCCATCACCCAAGTGTCTTCCTGCAGGAGGAAGGTAACACCTCTCTCCTGTACAGGCCCCTATCATCTCCTTTCTTGGGAGTCATTAGCATGTCTCGCGAGGAGGGCAGAATGCTCCATTTGAATCCTTTAGGGGCACAAGAAAATGAAAGCAACAAAGTTGCAACTTTGTAAAAGTTGCACACTGTAACTGGTTACACTAATTTTGACTTGAGAACCAAGTCGTGCTTAATTGAATGAGCTGTTTGATACCTTGAAATACTAACTTTGGTTGCAAAGTTCAGGAGTTAGCCCAGCTGAAGGGTCAACATGCAATTCTGCACTCGTCAATAGGGTGAATAAGTCTTTCCACAGTAAAAACTTTCACATTTCTACTGTCAGAATACATAAAATACATGTAAAATACATGTTCTGCCCATTACATACACTGCACCCTTCGTTAGGACTCAGTACGCCTGCCATTAAAATGACCTACACTTTTTGTGGAGACATTTGACTTTGCCACGGCCTGAATTGGCTAAGTTGGGCTAGCAGTTTGAAACTGACCTTCCAGTCTGCAGTGACGGCCTAGGAGAAGTGCTCCTCTTTTGCCATACCCTGGTTAGCAGGCCTCAGTGTGCTCTCAGAGTCAAAAAATCAACAGGATCATGTAAAAACGAAAACTGGGGGTAACCATTAAAAAGAGGCATTTTGTTACCTAAGGCAACTAAACTTTATCCTGGTAGTTTTCATTATCTAAGTGCCGGAACCTGGAAAGGCAATCTGCATTGGTATGGTCAGTCCCAGGTCTGTTATCCACTATATCGTCCGTACCCGGTAGGGAAATAGACTACTTCAACAACTTGGAACTGTCTCCTCTCATCTGAATTGACTATCTAAGAGGTCTGAGGTCAGTCTGGACTCTAAAGTGGGTCCCAAACATTTAGGGTGTTAGCTTCTTTGGGGACCAGACCACAGCAAAGTCTTCCCTCTCAATCACACTCCAAAGCTGCTCTCAGGGGAATAGTCCCCTTCTAATGAAGACAGCTGGTTGATCCTGGCCAAAAGCATGTACCTGTGACAACACTGCCCCTATCTCATGTTCGGAACCAACTATCTGAACAATGAATTCCTTACTGAAGTCCGGTGCTTTAGTTCAGGTGCCAAGCACAGAGCTTCCGCAAGGGTGTCAAAAGCCTGTTGATATTGATCAGTCTAGAGAACTTTTCTGGGTGGTGTCTTGGAGATGTGTTTAGTTAATGTGCCACTATGATACCTTACCCTTTAACAAATCTCCTACAGTACCCAGTCAGACCACAAAAGGCCCTCACTTGGGTCTGAGTCCATTGAGCTTCACAGGCCACAATTATCTGGATCTTGGGTTGAAAAGCCTGTACATGGACTCAACCAACTTGGTGGCCCAGGTATACAACAGAGCCTTGCCGTATTTGGAATTTGCTTTCCTTGATAATCAGGCCTCCCTGCTGTAGGGCCTGAAGCACATCCTTGAGGTAGACCATCTGATCCTCCAAGGAGGAACTAAATATAGATGTATATCAAGATAAGCTGCATTCAAACCCTCCAGACCTAAAAGTACTGGGTTATCCAACCTCTGGAAGGTGACAGGTGCATTATTCAACCCAAAAGTCATCATTTTAAATTGAAGGGGCCTTCAGGTACATAAAATGCAAACCTCACTTTAGATCCTGAGGTGAGGGTTATCTGACAATATCCTAATGTTAGGTCAAAGGTACTCAGATGTTTTACTGCCCCAACCTATCAATGAGCTCATCCCCTTTTGGTATAGAGTAGGTGTCAGTCTTAGTGTCTGTATTGAGGGCCATGTTTTGGGACTGGGATTGGCACCAGTACCTCTGGGATGGCCCATGGACTACTGGAGGGCTCAATCACACCATCTCGAACATCTTGGTGACCTCAGTATTGACGCTGGCCTTGATCTGGTCATAAAAACCATTACATATCTTACTTCTGACAGGTAAGCTTTCATCAGTGTCCACATCATGGGTATACAATGTTGTCAGACATGAGGGCCAGAGATAACAGTCCAGCAAAGTGCCTCAGTAACTGATAACAGTCCCTTAGTTGCTGTTTTGTCAAGGTGGAGAACAGAACTACTCCTTCCACACTTCTATCTTGGGCATTGGTGGATAAGAGGTATGGAAGGAGCTCACTCTCTTCCTCCTCTGCTCCCTAAGTCACCATCAGCATGGTGGTGTCTGCCATTTCATGGTCCAACTTGAGCCTATTCACATGGATGGCCTTGTGAGGGCTCCTGAGGGTAACTAAGTCATACAAGTAGGTGACGTCCCTGTATTTCTCTAGGATGGAGGATGGCCCAATCCACTTGTCCTGCAGTGCTCTGGGTATCACCTATTCTGAGACTCACATCAGCTGGTGCTCAACCATGGAGGACTTTGGTCATACCAATTTTTTACAAGCTCCAGGATGGCCATCAGGTCCTTATTTATCTTCTTTGTGTACTCAGACATCTTAAAATGAAGGCAACACACACAGGCTCTCATTACAACCCTGGTGGTAAAGTCCGCTGACTGCCGTGATGACTGCCGCCAACATACAGTGTCCGCGGCTGAAATCACCTACGGGTATTATGACCCACACTTAGAAATCCTCCACAATACAGACACCCACACAAGTCCGCCACACCAAAGGTCAGTGATAAACTGGCGATAGCAAAACCCACACTGTTACGCCAACAGGAATACGCCCACACTATCACAACCCATGAATCAACGTGGCGGTCATTCAACCGTTGTAAACCATTGGCGGTACACACCACCGCGCTCAAAATACACACACACTTACAAAACACAACCACATTGGACAATTCAAAATACACACACCTGACACACATACACACTCCACACCCACACACCCAATCCAATATGAAACACACACCCACATTACCCATGAACCATTACAATGACATTTGTTGAAGAAGCAGAGAGAGAGAAAAGCTAAGACAACACGAGCATCCAGAGGCACACAACACCATCACTCATACACCATCCATGTATAAAACACCACACACCCCAAAACATCACCCCACACATCACATTTAACATCACCTCACACATCACTCACACCACATCATGGCACCTCAAAGACACCCCAGGTTTTCTGAGGAGGAGCTCAGGGTCATGGGGGAGGAAATCATCCGGATAGAGCCACAGCTATTCGGATCACAGGTGCAGCAGACATCCCTTGCAAGGAAGATGGAGCTATGGCGGAGAATTGTCGACAGGGTCAACGTAGTGGGACAGCATCCAAGAACACGGGATGACATCAGGAAGAGGGGGAACGACCTACTTGGGAAGGTGCGTTCCGTGGTATCCAGAAACCAGGTAGCCACCTCCTCCCCCACAACTAACAACAGGGAAGGAGCAAGTCTTGGCGATCATGCATCCTGAGGGCCTCGCAGGAGTAGCAAGAGGACTAGACTCTGGTAAGTCATATTTCTACTATTATATCCCCCCACCCTACCTGCATGCCATCACAAAGACCAACCCCTACCCTTACACCCATCACCCCAACACCTCACATATACCCCACTATCACAACCCACACATCCCAATACCAAGCCTTGCATGTGACAACAATGCATGGACACCATTTCACAGACCTGCATGGACACCCATCGCCAAAGCATGTCCAATGGAGAGACTCACCCAGGGCACACAATCACCACTCACACAAGGGCCAAGGCGATATTGCAAGCAGAGTAGTAGAGGGAAACACACCCATTGCACAAGATGGCACACACAGATACAATAACAATGCATTTACACCCCAACAGGACCCCTACACAATGTCACCAGACAGAAGGTGCCAGCCATATCCAGTCCCCCCACAGAAGAGGCCCACAGTGATGACAGCAGCTCTGCACACCTGGATCAAGATGACCAGCCCGGCCCATCTGGGACCTCTGGACAGTCGGTTCCCCTGCCACAGTCCCAACCCACCACTGAACTTCCCCCCTCAGGAAACACTAGCATAGCACCCACCCAGCAGGCCCTTGCCACTGTCCCCAGGACACTTCAATCAGCAGTGGGTCAACCACTACAGGGACCCCAGGCAACCTCACTAACACAGGACGAACAGGGACCTGGGGTCACTGGCAGAGGGCACACGGTTCAGGGGACAGAGGCACAGGATAACAGGGAAGCTGGGAGGACTGCTGTGTGACAGGGGGAGGACAGGCCCAGGGAACCCACTCTCCACAAGGCACTCTTAAATATAATGGGAACATACCACCATTCCCAGCAGACCATGGGCACGCTACTGGGCAAGTTTCAGGAGACCCAGCGGCTGCAGGAGGAACAGTACTTGGGGATCAAGGAGGACTTGAAGTCCATTAACACAACCCTGGTCACCATTGCAGGCGTGCTGGCAGACATGGCCAACACCATGAGGGAGACGGTTGCATACCACAGGGCCCCTGACAACAGCCCGAACGATGAACAGCCTTCCACGTCCGCCGGCACTAGTGGACAGGAGGTCCCGCCACAGGACCAACAGGCCACTAGCACTCCACCCCCTGCAGAAGGAGAACCACCCTGCAAACGGTCCCTGCGATCCAGCACAAGACAGAGGACATTGCCAAGACCCCTGCCAGGGAATAGGACTCTCCTGATTGTCACCCTTCTGTCCCACTCTGTCACCCTCTCCACCTTGAACTGCCATTACTCCCCTTCCTATGTCCCCTTGGACAATGCACCTGTGATACAAATAGACTGGACTCTATCCTGGACATTCCTCCACCATCACCCCAGCCCATTGCAAATCCCCCTCTACTTATTAGCAGTTACATGAACACCCTTGAATCACAAAACAATCTGGAGTAGTCTGTACTTTAACAAATGTATTATTAGAATTTCTTTGACAAATACCAATGTAAATGTTCATTTGCACATACCAATGTATGGCAGTTGTTGGGCAGCATTAAAATAGAAGAAGGCAGAATGAGGTACCCAGATCTGTGAAAAGAAAAGCCAAAGTGAACTGTCTAGTTCCATACACAGAGGTAAAAAGGCTGACTTATACAATGTCCTACAGTAGTCAGATATGAGATGAGCTGTGCCAGTCTCTTACCTGTGTCTTACTGGAAGTACTGCATGATGATGTTGTTTCGGTTGTCAATATCTTCTTCCTCGGCCTCCTCTTCCTCACTGTCCACAGGCTCCACAGCTGCCACAAGACCATCATCAGGCCCATCCTCATTCAGAAAAGGCACCTAGCATTGCAAAGCCAGGTTGTGCAACATACAGCATGCCACGATGATCTGGCACACCTTTTTCTGTGAGTAGTATAGTGAGCCACCTGTTAGATGGATGCACCAGAATCTGGCCTTCAGGAGGCCGAAAGTCCGCTCAATAATACACCTAGTTTGCCCATGTGCCTCATTGTAGCATTCCTCTGCCCTTGTCCTGGCATTCCTCACTGGGGTCAGTAGCCATGAGAGGCTGGGGTAACCAGAGTCACCTGCAAATGTCAATGGATATCTGTTAGACACACACCAACCCTTGGGGACTACCCCATACCCAGACACCTATTCATACTGTGTGGTGATCTTGGGCTCACCTATTAGCCACACACGGTGCCTCTGGATTTGGCTCATCACATAAGGGATGCTGCTATTCCTCAAAATGTAAGCGTCTGCACAGAGCCAGGATACTTGGCATTCACGTGAGAGATGTACTGGTCTGCCAAACACACCATCTGCAAATTCATTAAATGGTAGCTTTTTCGATTTCTGTACACCTGTTCATTCCTGCGGGGGGGGACAAATGCCACATGTGTACCATCAATGGCACCAATGATGTTGGAGATATGTCCCAGGGCATAGAAGTCAGCTTTCACTGTGGCCAAATCCTCCACCTGGGGGAAAACGATGTAGCTGCGCATGTGTTTCAGCAGAGCAGATAACACTCTGGTCAACACGTTAGAGAACATTGGCTGAGACATCCCTGATGACATGGCCACTGTTGTTTGGAAGGAACCACTTGCAGGATCTGCAGTAGAGGAGGGATACCTGTCGGATGGCGGATAGCTAACATCAGGTCAGGCTCCAATTGGGCACACAGTTCTTGGATTGTGGCACGATCAAGTCTGTAGGTGATAATGATGTGTCTGTCTTGCATTGTCGACAGGTCCACCAGGGTTCTGTACACCGGAGGATGACGCCATCTCATCATCTGCCCCAGCGGATGTGCCCTATGGAGGAGAATGGTGAGCAGGGGGTCATGTACCACATAGGTTGCACAAGTGTTTTTGCAGTAATGTGAGTAAATCTGTGTGTGGTGTTGTCTGTCCGTATTTCTGCCCAAATGTGCTGTGACACAGTTAGGTGCCATGCCATGTGCCACCCTGAAATGGCGGCTACCTGACCTGTAAGGAGGGACAAGGGGAAATGAGGTAACTGAGCTGGCATTGTGCAGCGTCGCGGTAGGCAGTCGAAGACCGCCGTGCAATTCAGCATTTGTTATCATTGGGCCCTATGGGTTTCAGGAGCCAATGACGATGTACGCCGGCGGTGACGGTACTCACCGCCACAGTTGTGACCACCATTTTCTATCTGTTCACTCACTTGATACCTGACCTTCAACAGGAGAGCTGCTGTGACCTGTGTCTGGAAGCAACAATGGCTCGAGTGTCTGGCAAAAGGGCCCCTACCTTCACTTCGGAGCAGTTGGAGAGACCAGTGGATGGGGTCCTCCCCCAGTACACGCTAATCTACGGTCCTCCAGACAAGCAGGTGAGTACACTGTGAGCATGATGCGTGGGACATGAATGTATGGAGTGGTGTGGATGGAAGATACATGGGGGGCTGAGGCCTGCATGAGGGGATGGTGAGTGTATGTGTGTGAGGGCATGAGTGGGAAGCGGTGGGCATTGAGTATGATGAACCGGACGGGAGAGTCCTTTCCTTTCATCCTTTACCTTTCCTCTAGGTCAGCGCCCACCAGAAGAAGGGTATTTGGCATGCCATTGACAAGAAAGTGTGGACCCTGGGGTTCTATCATAGACGGAGCACCCACTGGCGCAAGAGATGGGAGGATCTGTGCCGTTGGAGCAAGAAGACGGCGGAAGCCCAGCAGGGATGGCCTCCCAACGTGGAAGCGGTGCCCATCACACCATGATCCTCCTGATGTTCCGGATCCTGGCGGTGGCATATCCGGAGTTGGATGGGCGCTTGTGGGCATCACAGCAGCCACTAGGGGGTGAGTACAGTCTCATTAAGTTGACTCTGCGTGCTTTACGAGGTGTCTGGGTGGGGGATGTGGGCTGTGGGTTCCCATAGGCCAGGGCAAACTTGGTAGGGTAGGTCCCTTGTTAGTCAGGCTCTGTGGCACTCCAACCCCAATAGTGGTAGTGGACATCTACAACTACTCAACCTCCTGTGGGTTCCAGATGCGCAGCAAATGGGGTTAGGCATAGTCGCCCATGGGCAGGTGTTTTTCCCACTATCTTCTAGTGCATGGCCTAGTGCATAGGGCTGCTCCCTTTGTGTTGTGTCCGCCAACGGTAGTGGTGTTGCTGGCATTGACCATGTGTCTCCTCTGTCTTCCCCCCCTTTTTGTTTTGTCACCCTCTCCTGGTGTGCATTAGTATCATCTGGCGGAGGAGCAGAGGCACCGGAGACGGAGGGATCTGCATCCCACATCAAATCAAATCAAATCAAATCATTAACATTTATAAAGCGCGCTACTCACCCGTGCGGGTCTCAAGGCGCTAGGGGAAAAGGGGGGGTTATCGCTGCTCGAACAGCCAAGTCTTTAGGAGTCTCCGGAAAGCGGAGTGGTCCTGGGTGGTCCTGAGGCTGGTGGGGAGGGAGTTCCAGGTCTTGGCCGCCAGGAAGGAGAAAGATCTCCCACCCGCCGTGGAGCGGCGGAGGCGAGGGACAGCAGCGAGTGCGAGGCCAGAGGAGCGGAGGAGGCGGGTGGGGACGTAGAAGCTGAGGCGTCTGTTGAGGTATTCCGGTCCCTTGTCGTGGAGGGCTTTGTGTGCGTGGGTGAGAAGTCGGAAGGTGATCCTTTTGCTGACTGGGAGCCAATGCAGGTGTCTCAGGTGTGCGGAGATGTGGCTGCTGCGGGGTACGTCGAGGATGAGGCGGGCCGAGGTGTTTTGAATGCGTTGCAGGCGATTTTGGAGTTTGGCTGTGGTCCCAGCGTAGAGGGTGTTGCCGTAGTCCAGGCGGCTCGTGACGAGGGCGTGGGTCACGGTTTTTCTGGTGTCGGCGGGGATCCAGCGGAAGATCTTGCGGAGCATGCAGAGGGTGAGGAAGCAGGCAGAGGACACGGTGTTGACTTGCTTGGTCATGGTGAGAAGAGGGTCCAAGATGAAGCCGAGGTTGCAGGCGTGGTCTGTGGGGGTCGGTGCGGTGCCGAGGGCCGTGGGCCACCAGGAGTCGTCCCAGGCGGACAGGGTGTTGCCGAGGATGAGGACTTCCGTTTTTTCAGAGTTCAGCTTTAGGCGGCTGAGCCTCATCCAATCTGCAACGTCCTTCATACCCTCTTGTAGGTTGGTCTTGGCGCTGGCGGGGTCCTTGGTGAGGGAGAGTATAAGTTGGGTGTCGTCGGCGTAGGAGGTGATGATGATGTCGTGCTTGCTTACGATGTTGGCGAGGGGGCTCATTAGACATTGAAGAGCGTCGGGCTGAGCGATGAGCCTTGAGGTACGCCGCACATGATCTCGGTGGGTTCTGAGCGAAACGGAGGGAGGTAAACTCTTTGGGAACGGTTTGCGAGGAATGAGGTGATCCAGTCCAGGGCCTGGCCTTGGATCCCGGTGGAGCGGAGGCGGGTGATTAGGGTGCGGTGACAGACGGTGTCAAAGGCAGCCGAGAGGTCGAGAAGAATGAGGGCGACTGTTTCACCGTTGTCCATCAGGGTTGTGATGTCGTCTGTGACTGAGATGAGGGCGGTTTCAGTGCTGTGGTTGGTTCGGAATCCGGTTTGTGAGGGGTCGAGCAGGTTGTTGTCTTCCAGGAAGGTGGTCAGCTGTTTGTTGACGGTCTTCTCTATTACTTTGGCTGGGAAAGGCAGAAGAGAGATGGGGCGGAAGTTTTTCAGGTCGCTCTGGTCAGCCGTAGGTTTCTTTAGTAGGGCGTTGACTTAGGCGTGTTTCCAGCATTCGGGGAAGGTAGCAGAAGAAGAAGAAGAGTTGATGACGGTCTGGAGGTGTGGGGCGATGATGTCGTCGGCTTTGTTAAAGATGAATTGCGGGCAGGGGTCCGAAGGGGTGCCGGAGTGGATAGAGTTCATGATGGATTTGGTTTCTTCCGTGTTGATGTGGGTCCAGTTGTTGAGGGTGATGGCCGGGGATGCGGGTTCGTGGTGTTTGGTTGGGTCTGGTGTCCGAAGCTGTCGTGGAGGTCGCTGATCTTGCGATGGAAGAAAGTGGCGAGGGATTCGCACAAATCCTGTGAGGGCGTGACGGCGTTGGCGCTGGGGTTGGAGAACTCCTTGACGATACTGAAGAGTTCTCTGCTGTTGTGTCTGTTTTTGTCCAGTCTGTCGGTGAAAAAGTTCCTTTTGGCAGCACGGATCAGGTAGTGGTGTTCGCGGGTAGCGTTCTTGAGGGCAGTCATGGTGTCAGCGGTGTGGTCCTTGCGCCAGGCTTTCTCAAGGGCGCGACAAGTTTTCTTTGATTCTTTGAGGGTGTCAGAGAACCAGAGAGGTTTTTTGGTGTTGGTCTGTCGATGCGTGCGTTTGAGGGGAGCAAGGTTGTCTGCGCAGTTGGAGATCCAGTTTGTGAGGTTGAGGGCTGCGTCGTTGGGGTCGGTGGTGAGGGTGGGTTGGTTGGCGGCGAGTGCGGAGAGGATTTGCTCTTCAGTGATCTTGTTCCACTGTCGACGAGGGATGGGTTGAGTGCGGAGGTGGCGGGTCTCATGTCGGAATGTGAAGTGGACGCAGCTGTGGTCGGTCCAGTGTTGGGCAGAGGTGTGGCTGAAGAAGACGTGTTTGCTGGCGGAGAAGATAGGGTCGAGCGTGTGTCCGGCGATGTGGGTGGCGGTGTTCACCAGTTGTTTGAGGCCGAGGTTGGCGAGGTTGTCGAGCAGGGTGGTGGTGTTGGGGTCGTTGTTTTGTTCCAGATGGAAGTTGAGGTCGCCTAGGAGGATGTAGT
Source organism: Pleurodeles waltl (assembly GCF_031143425.1). Classification (NCBI taxonomy): domain Eukaryota; kingdom Metazoa; phylum Chordata; class Amphibia; order Caudata; family Salamandridae; genus Pleurodeles; species Pleurodeles waltl. The sequence goes on from NC_090447.1 coordinate 234,417,706, forward strand.
CCGGTGAGGCGAGGGCATGCGGGGAGATGAAGTCAGAGATGGCGTCGCTGAAAGGGGCGCGTGGTCCGGGAGGACCGTAGACGAGGGATCCTCTGAGGGTGGTCCTCGGGTCAGTGCGAATCTGAAAATGCAGGTGTTCAGCAGCAAGAGGGGTGTCTTCGGTGGAGGTGGTGACGCTGATGGAGTCTTTGAAGACGATGGCGATACCTCCTCCTGCTTGGTTGGTGCGGTCTTTCCTGGAGATCTTGTAGCCTTCGGGTATGGCGGTGGCGATGTCTGGAGCAGAGGAGGCGTTCATCCAGGTCTCCGTGATGAAGGCGACGTCCGGTGCTGTGGAGTCCAGGAGGTCCCAGAGTTCAACGGAGTGTTTGTGGACGGAGCGAGCGTTGACTAGGATGCACTTGAGGTGTTTGATGGCGCGTGGGCTTGTGGTCGTGGTAGTTGAGTGGTGGAAGATGCGTTTGCAGGAGTTGCAGGCGAAGGGTCCATGGGTGCGTTTGGGGTGAGCTTGGAAGCAGGTGTTGGAGCGTCCTGGGTTGAGGGCGTGGAGGGTGGTGGTGTCGTAGCGGATCAGCGGGGCTTGGGTGAGCTGGGGACCAGGGGTCGTGTCGCTGGGCGCGGGCCAGGCGTGGACGGGCGCAGACGGGCTTGCCTCTGGCGCACCGGCGGCGCGCCCACTGCGCGCGCCCGTTGCGCAGTCGCGCAGCGGCCGCCATATGAGGTAGTAGGCGGGGAGGGGTCAGCTGGGGGCGAATGGGAGCTGGGGGGCGGGGGCGTGCAGGAGGTCGCGGCGGGAGAGCGCGAGGGAGGGGGGGACAGGTAGAGTGAGAAGAGCTGGGGGAGGGGAGTTTAAGGGTGGAGGGGGGTGAGTGTTAGGAGGTTTAGGAGATTAGGGAGAAAGATAGGAGTAGGGTTGTGAAGATAGGGGAGGGGGGGTTGTAGAGGTGGGTGAGGGTGAGAGGTAGAGTGAGAGGATAGGAAGATAGGTAATAGAGGGGGTGGCGGGAGGGGGGAGAGATAGAGAAATAGATAGAGAAAATAGATAGATAGAGAAATCGATAGAGAAATAGATAGAGAGATAGGAGGAGGTGGAGAGTGAGGGAGTTAGATAGTGGGATAGAGAGATAGAGAGATAGGTAGATAGGAGGAGTGAGGGAGGTAGATAGTGAACAGGTTAGATAGGGGAGATAGAGAGGGGGATGCGAGTGAGGGAGGGGGATGAGGCAGGAGCAGGAGGGCAGGCGCGGGGAGAAGAAGACGGAGGAGGCAGAAGAGCCGAAGGCAGAAGACAGAAGACCAGAAGACCGGAAGAACAGAAGAACAGAAGAACAGAAGAACAGAAGACCGGAAGAACAGAAGACCGGAAGACCGGAAGAACAGAAGAACACAGAAGAACACAGAAGAACACAGAAGAACACAGAAGAAGATACAGAAAACGAGGAACAGCGGGCAGAAGACCACAGAAGAAGGTGAGGAAGAAGAGAGGCGACAGGAGAGGCTGAGAAGCACACAGAAGAAGAGAGAAGACGGGGAAAAGAAGAGTACAGAAGAAGATTACAGATGAGGAGCGAGGAGGAAGAACAGAGAAGAAGAAAAGAAGAAAAGAAGCAGGAGCAGGAGAGAGGGTGAGTAGCGCGGGGCAGAGCGAGGGGCTGGGAGGTGGGGGGTTCTAACTGTGAGGTGGGTCTCAGGAACTCAGGAACCTGGAGGAGCTGGAGGAGCTGCAGCAGCAGGGGGAGCGACCTACCCTTGGGTCAAGGGTCGCTACCACTGTCGCGCAGCGGGCGCCATATGAGGTAGGAGGGGGGGAGGGGTCAGCTGGGGGCGAATGGGAGCTGGGGGGCGGGGGAGTGCAGGAGGTCGCGGCGGGAAAGCGCGAGGGGGGGACAGGTAGAGTGAGAAGAGCTGGGGGAGGGGGGTTTAAGGGTGGAGGGGGGTGAGTGTTAGGAGGTTTAGGAGATTAGGGAGAAAGATAGGAGTAGAGTTGTGAAGATAGGGGACGGGGGTTGTAGAGGTGGGTGAGGGTGAGAGGTAGAGTGAGAGGATAGGAAGATAGGTAATAGAGGGGGCGGCGGGAGGGGGGAGAGATAGAGGAATAGATAGAGAAAATAGATAGATAGATAGAGAAATCGATAGATAGAGAAATAGATAGAGAGATAGGAAGATAGGAGTAGGTGGAGAGTGAGGGAGTTAGATAGTGGGATAGAGAGATAGAGAGATAGGTAGATAGGAGGAGTGAGGGAGGGAGGTAGATAGTGAACGGGTTAGATAGGGGAGATAGAGAGGGGGATGCGAGTGAGGGAGGGGGATGAGTCAGGAGCAGGAGGGCAGGCGCGGGGAGAAGAAGACGGAGGAGGCAGAAGAGCCGAAGGCAGAAGATAGAAGACAGAAGACCGGAAGAACAGAAGAACAGAAGAACAGAAGAACAGAAGACCGGAAGAACAGAAGACCGGAAGACCGGAAGAACAGAAGAACACAGAAGAACACAGAAGAACACAGAAGAACACAGAAGAACACAGAAGAAGATACAGAAAACGAAGAACAGAGGGCAGAAGACCACAGAAGAAGATGAGGAAGAAGAGAGACGACAGGAGAGGCTGAGAAGCACACAGAAGAAGAGAGAAGATGGGGAAAAGAAGAGTAGAGAAGAAGATTACAGACGAGGAGCGAGGAGGAAGAACAGAGAAGAAGAAAAGAAGAAAAGAAGCAGGAGCAGGAGAGAGGTTGAGTAGCGCGGGGCAGAGCGAGGGGCTGGGAGGTGGGGGGTATTTACTGTGAGGTGGGTCTCAGGAACTCAGGAACCTGGAGGAGCTGGAGGAGCTGCAGCGGCAGGGGGAGCGACCTACCCTTGGGTCAAGGGTCGCTACCACTGTCGCGCAGCGGCCGCCATATGAGGTAGGAGGGGTCAGCTGGGGGCGAATGGGAGCTGGGGGCGGGGGCGTGCAGGAGGTCGCGGCGGGAAAGCGCGAGGGAGGGGGGGACAGGTAGAGTGAGAAGAGCTGGGGGATGGGGGTTTAAGGGTGGAGGTGGGTGAGTGTTAGGAGGTTTAGGAGATTAGGGAGAAAAATAGGAGTAGGGTTGTGAAGATAGGGGAGGGGGGTTGAAGAGGTGGGTGAGGGTGAGAGGTAGAGTGAGAGGATAGGAAGATAGGTAATAGAGGGGGTGGCAGGAGGGGGGAGAGATAGAGAAATAGATAGAGAAAATAGATAGATAGAGAAATCGATAGAGAAATAGATAGAGTGATAGGAAGATAGGAGGAGGTGGAGAGTGAGGGAGTTAGATAGTGGGATAGAGAGATAGGTAGATAGGAGGAGTGAGGGAGGTAGATAGTGAACGGGTTAGCTAGGGGAGATAGAGAGGGGGATGCGAGTGAGGGAGGGGGATGAGGCAGGAGCAGGAGGGCAGGCGCGGGGAGAAGAAGACGGAGGAGGCAGAAGAGCCGAAGGCAGAAGATAGAAGAAAGAAGACCAGAAGACCGGAAGAACAGAAGAACAGAAGAACAGAAGAACAGAAGACCGGAAGAACAGAAGACCAGAAGACCGGAAGAACAGAAGAACACAGAAGAACACAGAACACAGAAGAAGATACAGAAAACGAAGAACAGAGGGCAGAAGACCACAGAAGAAGATGAGGAAGAAGAGAGGCGACAAGAGAGGCTGAGAAGCACACAGAAGAAGAGAGAAGACGGGGAAAAGAAGAGTACAGAAGAAGATTACAGACGAGGAGCGAGGAGGAAGAACAGAGAAGAAGAAAAGAAGAAAAGAAGCAGGAGCAGGAGAGAGGGTGAGTAGCGCGGGGCAGAGCGAGGGGCTGGGAGGTGGGGGGTACTTACTGTGAGGTGGGTCTCAGGAACTCAGGAACCTGGAGGAGCTGGAGGAGCTGCAGCGGCAGGGGGAGCGACCTACCACATGGCCTAGAAGGGTGAGTGTACGGAGTCTGAAGGCACCAGTGGGACGGAGGGCGAGGGGAGCTTCACGACGGGGACAGGAGGGGACACCAGCGACAGTGACTCCTCCTCTGATGGGAGCTCCCTTGCGGTGGCGGGCACCTCTGTGCCCACCGCAACAACAGGTACAGCCACCACCCCTACCAACACCGCCCTCCCAGCAGCCCCTCAATGTGTTTCCCATGCCCTCTAACCCAGGAGGGTGGGCATCTCCTTCGCCCCAGGCACCTCAGGCCCTGACCCAGTCAGCCCTGCTGCCCTCAGTGAGGAGGCTATTGACCTCCTGAGATCCCTCACTGTTGGGCAGTCAACCATTCTGAATGCCATCCAGGGTGTTGAGAGGCATTTGCAGCAAACAAATGCATTCCTGGAGGGCATTCATTCTGGCGTGTTGGCCCAAAAGAGAGCATTTCAGGCTCTGGCCTCAGCACTGATGGCAGCCATTGTCCCTGTGTCCAGCCTCCAACTTCCTCTATCCAGACCAAATCCCCTCTACCTCAGCCTATCCCAAGCACACCATCAGACCAGCATGCACACATCAACACACAAAAGTGGCTCAGGCAAACATAACTACCACACATCCCACAGGCACTCACACAAGCACCATGCCCATGCAGACACATCAACATTCACTGCCTCCACTGTGTTCCCCTCCTCCACCTCCCTCCCTGTCTCGTCTTCACTCACACCTGCATGCACTACATCCTCAGCCACTACCTGCATCAACAGCATGCCCATCACTACACACTGCTCCTGTGCAATCACCACTCCCACTACCATTCACATGTCCCCTGTGTCCTCTTCCAGTGTGTCTGTGAGCCCTCCTCCCAAAGTACACAAACACTAGCACACACCCACTCAACAGCCATCCACCTCACAACAGCCTCCAACCCATGCACCTTCACCCAAACTCAGCAGAAGTACACCTTCTACAACCACTACCTCTTCCTCCACTTCCAAACCCCCTCTATCTTCCCGTCCCAGTGTGTCTAAAAAACATTTCCTGGCTAACATTGACCTCTTCCCTACACCTCCCCCCGTCCTTCCCCTGGGCCAGCATGTCTAGAGCCCAGACCAGCACCTCAGCCACCAAATCGTCGTCCACTGTGGTCCCTGCAAGTCCAGGAGGAATGAAGGGGGCAACCATCAGGGCTGCCAGTGTGCCACCTACTGAAGCTAAGGACCACCCGATTCCACCACCTGCCAAGGTAAAGAAGGGGCCAGCATGCAGAAGGGAAAAGACACACCCCCCCCCAGCAAGGCCTCATCCAGAACTAAAGAGGATAGTGGCAAGGTCCCAGCAGTGACTAGCAAGGTGGGGAAGGGACACAAAAGCAAAGGAAAGTTACCTCAGGGCACAGAGCCTCCTGGTGAGGGACTGGTGACCCCAATTTCTCATGACTGGCTAGCAACCTGTACCACGGTGAGCACCGCCGCAACGACCGCCACCTGCACCGCCACCTGCCCCGCCATCTGCACCACCACCTGCAAGGCAGCTGCCACAACTAGTCACCAGCATCATCCCGAGTGGGCAGCCATCCGAGGCTGCAGGAGATGGCCTAGTGTCTCCCTCCAATACTACAGACACCTGTATCACGGGCCGCACCACCAGCATCTCCGCCGCAGACACTGCTGCAGCTACCGCCACCTGCCCCGTGATGTGCCCAGCCAGTGCCACTGGAGCGGACATCAGCACCATCCCCAGTGGGCAGCCGTCAGAGGCTGCAGGAGACGGCCTGGTGTCTTCCACCACTACTACAGACACCTGCACCATGGGCAGCACCGCCAGCATCTCCGCTGCAGACACAGCAGCAGCCACCGCTACCTGCCCAGCGACGTGCCCAGCCAGTGCCACTGCATCGGACATCAGCAGCATCCCCAGTGGGCAGCCTTCCGAGGCTGCAGGAGACGTCCTGGAGCCTGCACACACTACATGAGGCACCACCACGAGCACTGGCACTACCAGCAGTTTAAACCTAGGTCGCCCGCAAGGTGGAGTGTGGCCCTGCCTCCATGGAGTATTATGCTACCTGTTCCCTGAAAATCTCGTGGCTCAGACACCCAGGTGGGGGAATGGGAACTGCCACACCCCAGGTGCAGCATCACTGGGCACAAAGCCCCCTCCAGAACCAGTGGAGAATGGCATGCACTAACACAGTCCTTGGCAGGATGAAGCACTCCGGGCACAAAACCACCTCCAGAACCAGTGGAGAAAAGCATCCACTAACCCAGTCCTTGGCAGGATGAAGCACTATGGGCACAAAGCCCCCTCCAGAACCAGTGGAGAAAAGCATCCACTAACACAGTCCTTGGCAGGATGAAGCACTCCGGGCACAAAACCCCCTCCAGAACCAGTGGAGAAAAGCATCCACTAACACAGTCCTTGGCAGGATGAAGCACTCCGGGCACGAAGCCCCCTCCAGAACCAGTGGAGAAAAGCATCTACTAACCAAGTCCTTGGCAGGATGAAGCACTCTGGGCACAAAGCCCCTTCCAGAACCAGTAGAGAAAAGCATCCACTAACCCAGTCCTTGTCAGGATGAAGCACTCTTGGCACAAAGCCCCCTCCAGAACCAGTGGAACATGTCACCCACTTGAGTAACTGTGGCTTTGTACTCCCCAGGACCAAGCAGTGGGCAAACCACCCACTTGAGAGACTGTGGCTTTGTACCCCCCAGGACCAAGCAGTGGGCAAACCACCCACTTGAGAGACTGTGGCTTTGTATTCCCCAGGACCAAGCAGTGGGCAAACCACCCATTTGAGAGACTGTGGCTTTGTACTCCCCAGGACCAAGCAGTGGGCATTGCGCCCCCTCGAGGAGCAGTGGCGTTGTCCCATCATCTGGCTGAGGTGCCCTCCCTCCCCTTCCCTCTGAGGTGCCTGGTTTTTTTTCGAACTGATGCCCCTGCAGTGTTCTCTCCGGTTCGAGGCAGGTGTCATGTGTGGGCTTCACCCATGCTTTTTGGGACCACTGGTCCACGGACATTTAATGAGACAGTGTACGGACTTATGTACTTGCTATGAATATTTATATATACTGCTTATTTACTGTTCTCTTGGGCTATCTGATTGTTCAAATATTACACTAGTTAAACTCATTTCGTTTGGTCCTTGTGTTCTTTCAGGGGGTGACGGGGTGTATCTGTGATGTGATTGGATATGTGTGTGTGTGTTGTTGTGGGTGGGGGGTGGGGTGGGGGTGTTGTGTCTGTGTGTCACTCTCTTTTCCCTCCTCTCCTCCCCTGTGTGCTAGGTGCAGTAGTCACTGTGGTCGTCGCTGCCGTCCTTCGTACTCCTGGTAGATGAGAAGATACACCAACATTGGTAACACCTGTAGTTCGGGCTCCATGGCGTCCTGGTTCCTTGTTGGGTGTCGAGAGGTGAGTGGTTTCCCTTCCAATTCCTTTTTCCACCGTGCTTTTGATGGTGTTGTTACCACCCCGGAAAAGCTGGTGGATTGGTGCCTTGTAATAGTGTGGGCAGTACATTGTCTTCCGCCTGTCTGTTGGCGGTTACTGCTGCGGTGTTTGTTTCTACTGCCTTGGCGGTCGGAGTGTTAAAGTGGCTGTCTGTGTTGGTGGTTTCCGCGATGGTCGTAATTGCATTTTTTTACCGCCGACCTGTTGGCGGTATTATCACGGCTTTATCACCGACCGCCAGGGTTGTAATGAGGGCCATAGTCTACTATGTCCTGCTTTGGTTCCTTGAGGAATCAATCCCAACCCTCTCTAATGAACCTTAATGAGCCTCTTACATGGCTTCCAAAGAGTAGCTCAATAGGACTAAAGCCTCTTCCTTTTAGAGGAACCTCCCTGTAGATGAATAGCAGACATGGCAGAAGGACGTCCCATCTCCTCTTGAGTTTCTCAGATAACCTCAAGATCATCCCTTTCATGGCCTTCTTAAAATTCTCAACTAGGCCATTGCTTTGGTGGTGGTGAACCTGTAAGTTACACCATACTCATCCCATATAGCCTTTAGACAGGCAGACATACAGGGGCATATTTATACTCCGTTTGCGCCGAATTTGCGTCATTTCTTTCGACGCAAATTCGGCGCAAAACTAACGCCATATTTATACTTTGGCGTTAGACGCGTCTAGCGCCAAAGTATGAGGAAAGAGCATCATTTTTTTGCGTGAACGTCTTCCTTGCGTTAATGAGATGCAAGGTAGGCGTTCCTTGCTCTCTGCAGCTTGAAGAGATGGCGTGTGCAGTGCAGTCCAACAATAACACTATGGCCCTCATTTCAAATGTGACGGTAGTGCTGCCAACAGGCTGACGGTACTACACAGCATATTTTGACCGTGGCGAAAGCGCCACGGTCATACTGCCAAGACCGGCGGAATGCCGCCATGGTGGTCCCGGTGGAATACCACCATGGTGTCCCGGTGGTCGTAATCCGCCAGGGCAGTGCTGCCCTGGGGATTTCGACTCCCCTTACTGCCAGCCTTACCATGGGGGTGAAGACCGCCATGGAAAGGCTGGCGGTACGGGAACTCGGGTGCCCCTGGGCACTTGGCTTGGCAGACAGTGGAAAGCGCGATGGGTGCTGCTGCACCCGCAGCACCGCCACATTGCCGCCAGCACCCTTCGGAGCCGGCTGCAATGTTACAGCCCTGCTCCCCGCTGGGCCAGCGGGCAGAAACTCTGTGCAGGATATAGGTGGCCCGAGCAACAGCACTGACAGCCCGACAATCAACCACCAAGCCTATCACAAGTACTAAATTGCATTGGCGGTCATGCCGTGGCGGTCCTCCAATGGTGTCCGAACTACAGCAGTTAATGGTCACCACAGTAATACATAACACCACATTGGATGACTTAAAAAACAACACAGCTGACACACATTCACACACCCGACACACCTACAAACCACACTACAAAACACACCCCTTCATGCACCACAATCCTTTGCAACTCCAACCGAAAATACACAATATAGACCACCCAAAAAAGAAAACTTCCCACTTAATTGGCACCTCTCATCTCTCACTGAGCAAATATTCCAGACCCTCTATACACCCACATCACACCCATTTGCACCCCTCTAATCCATATACTACCCATCACCTTCTCATTTCCCAACAACTATCTTTATCATTGAATATTTTATTTCTCCATCATGTCTACCCAGAAAAATCCCTATTTCACCGAAGATGAGTTGGGTCATGGTGGATAAAATCATTAGAGTAGTGCCACATCTATATGGGGCCCAAGTCCAGCAGACTTCTACTGCAAGGAAAGTGAAAATATGGCAAAGGATAGTTGGCAGAGTGAATTCTGTAGGCCTGACCCCGCACACAAGGGACAACATCAGGAAGAGGTGGAATGACCTCAGGGGGAAGGTACGTTACATGACATCCAGGCACCAGCTGCATGTCCAGAAGACTGGCGGTGGGCCCCCATCTCTTCCCTTACAACTCACATCATGGGAGAAGATGGTCTTGGCTATCTTGCATCCGGAGCGCTTGGCAGGAATACCTGAGAGAGTGGAGTCAGGTAATTCACAACAAGAAAAATGGCACCAAAATGTATTGGCATGCATGCTCACTGCTCAACTTTTGCCACCCTCATTGTCACACCACTCAACAGTCCAGTCTCTACCTGTCCACAGACATCTGTCTGGCCACCAACATGTGAATTAGACCCACATGAAGGACCTAAATCTCTGCATAATGGGTGTAGAAAAGGGATCGACAGCACTATAAATTCCAGCAGGCACTGTCTCAACGTTACTAAAACCAGAGCAGTGTAGCATATTCAACATTTACATTTATTACAAACTACAGATTGGAGTGTACTCACCTGAGAGGATGGTATCTGTACAGTCTGTGGGTAGGGCAGGCGCTGACAGCAATGCTAAGGCCAGGAGGCCCTGCTACTTTCACTATACTCAGCTGCCCCAACACTGTCCTCTGCCATTATGACCCTTCTTCATCTACTCAACCATTAAACTGTACTCACCTAAAGGGATGGCATCTGTGCAGTCTGTGGGTAGGACAGGCAGTGACAGCAATACAAAGGTCAGGAGGCCCTGCTACTTTCACTCTGCTCTGTCACAACACTGTCATCTGCCACAATGACCCTTCTCCTCTACTCAACCAGTAAATTGTACTCACCTGAGGGGATGACCCATGTATATTGTGTGTATATCTAGAAGTAACATGCCTGCATATGCAAGGAGGGCCTCTCCCTGTAACTCCAAGAGCCAGGCCAGTGTCCATAAGATAATGTGTATCTGCCTGTGAACTTACAGATGGAGTTTACCCAACTGGGAGGGACCAAGATACAGATCATGGTATAAATGTTGTGGCATCTACTTTAATGATTATATCCACCATGACTGCTTCATTTACTTTCAATTTCTTTTTTGGAGTATAACCTTAATTTCCTGTGCACATGTAAATAAATGCACCTAACACTAAAACAATGCCTACCACTAACTTTTCTTCATTTTGAGGTGTTGAATGTAAAATTCATGTCATGCAAAGAATGGATACATAATATGGGGATGGATGGAGGGAAATGTCATAGGTAGTGCCATGCAGGGGATTAGTACCAACACAATGACACAAGTGACAAATCACACCAAACATTTAATTGCACTGTACAACGCATAGACTGCCAAAAGGTCTGGACTATCATAGCAACGAATGGTAGAACTATGTTGAGTTAGACTAGACATCTCAAGGGACCACAGAAAAAAGGGCAATGCCAAACCTTATCCCATAAAATAGGCTATCAGACTAGTGGGTGTTCTCACCGGTCTGAACCTCATCACATACCAAAACCAGGTCCACCAAATTGACATATGACATGACACAGACAGTGGGCAGTACAGCAGTCCCTAATGATCAGTCCATCCCATTACAATGAACAAGCATCCAATGATATAATACCACCCTCTGGCAGTGTTGTAGCACAGGCCTGCAATGAGGTAAGACTTTGACAGCTACAAACAGGTCATATGGGATCACTGTCTACATAATGTGAAGGGAGAATGCATGGATTGCACTGTGTGGAGCATTTCAAAATTCCCCCGCTCACTGTCCTAGCTGCTTTTGGCAAAGGACTTATACACTCCAAATCTGTGAGCAACATTACCTGGAGCAATCCATGTCATATTTCATGTCAGGACATCAACAGCTACATGCCAATGTCACAACTCTAAAACACCCACATGAGGATGGCATGGTGAAGAGCCCTAAATAAAACATGATGCAAGGAGTTCAGGAAGGATAAACACACACATATGACCATAATCCTACATCAGTGTTCAGTAGATTCATACACATTTCCATGAGACTGACACAAACAAGGAAGATATTAAAGAAATTAGCTTTCTTCAGTCAGAATTTGCTATTACACCTTGACTGTACACTGTATGGCGTGAGATCTCCTGTCCGTTGTGAAAAACACCCCCTACTCAACACATTCTGTCAACTACAGCTTCCCATTCAATCACAGTAATCACATATTATCACACACTTACACTCAAGTAAAGTATTGATTGATGAGTTCTGCCTGCAAGTTTTCACCTTCTTCCTCATCACTGTTATCTTCCTTTGGCATTTCAGGATTCTCACCTGGTGGCACTGGTAGCCCCCCTCATTTGGTATATATGGGATGTTCCTCCTCAGGGCAATGTTATGGAGCATGCAGCAAGCCACAATGATCATATATACTTTTTTGGGTAAGTAGAGGAGGGCTCCACCAAGCTTGTCCATGCCCCTAAATCTGGCTTTGGGGAGCCCACAAGCCCACTCCACAACATGCCATGTTCTTCCAGGGGCATCTTTAAAGCAGACTTCCGCTGGGATTGTTGGGTTCCTTACCGGTGTCAACAACCATGGATGGTTTGGGTATGCAGAGTCCCGTGAAATGGAATGGGACATATGTCAAATAATCTGTCTCTCTCATTATGTTTTCTGCAGTACCCTTTTGATACAAACACTCATGACATATGTGACTTACTAAACAGCAAGGCCCTCTGGGCGCAGTCGTGACATCAGCTGTGAAATTGCACTGTTCTGCATGATGAAGGCATCACGGACTGAATCCGGATAATGGGCATAGACCTGTGAAATGAAGAGGTCAACCAAACAAACTACTTGGACATTGATGGAATGGAAGTTCTCCTGTTCCCATAGACTTGTTCATTGCCATGCAGTGGAACCAAGGCATATGTACCATTAATGGCTCCCACAACTTGTGGAATGTGTGCACACTCATAGAATGTCTGATCCTTTCCCTCCCTGGGTACTGTTGTAATTCCCTCATCTAGGTCTAGTTCTTTTCTTGTGTGCAGCCAGCTACCCCAGGGCTGCTGGCTTAATCATGTTACATTAAATAATACATGTGGTTAACTGCATTGAATTGCCAATGCTGGGTTTAATCAAGGCTTGTCACTTGTGGCTGTTAAAGTGCACAGTTGCCATTGCCAAGGCTTGCTTATTCTGCTTTATTCTGCTCCCACGAGGCCAATTTATAAACACCTGAGCCTCTGCACGTTTCTAGACAGCTGTTGTCCGGGTTGTTAGGCAACACGCTCCTGCTCTTCTGTTTGCCATGTGCTACACACAACTTCTTCCAATAGAGACTATAAATAGCCTCACAAAGGTAAGGCAGTGCTTGGCTTTGTTGCCTGTTTATGCGGAGCTGAGGTCAAGAAAGTCAGCCAACTCCTCCAAGCTTCTTTACTGTTGTCTGGCAACCAGAAAAAGGACTACGCTGAGTTTGAGAGCCAGTCCAGCAGAGTATTCCCCATGGCTTTCTCACTGTTGCTCGTCAACCAGGATCCAGGATTCTTCCAGTAAAGCTAAATGACATAATAAAAGGCACTCACAGTAGTGTGAATGCTTAATGCTTTTGAACTAATCATTTGTGTATTTTCAAAAAAGACTTTGGTGACTTTCATTTCAGATCGAGAGACATTCAAGGTGGTTAGCAAGAATGTCTGAAAGACTGTTTAGCCTTGATTCTTTTTATTATTACTCGTATACAATTACTTGTTGTCTGTAACTTGTGACCTGTGAAAGAAAGCAACACACCTAAAACCGTGTTCTAAGAATATCACCCTCATTAATGTTTGTGTGCCACCTGCTACTAACAAAATTACAAATTCCTACAAATCATTTTCAGTGTTGATCCATACTCAATGTCAGGGATTGTCACAAAAATGAACATGGGCCTATCATGTTTTGAAAGGCTTCTGAGCTTTATTGTTCAACCAGTGCTTATGCATATTTTCTTGTGGAAAGAAAATATTCCAGTTTTGTGTGTTTTAGTTAAGTTACATGTTTAGTGTGTGCAACAATGTCAAGAGTGATTACTTAACATGATACAGGACAGAGAGAAGTCCCAGGCAATAGTGGGACATTTCTGCCAGCCCATTAAAGTGGAGAGGAAGTAAAGGGAAGTGAGTTGAGTGACAGGTGATTATCTGGGGGTCTGAGTGAGAGCATGAGCGCTAGTTGCTTAGTGGGCAGCACGTCACTCACACCTGTTCCTTTCCCGTATAGAACCTGACTCCTCAACAATGTAGTGACACTGACCACCTGCACCCCCAATAGTAGGGGCCCGGCTGGACCAGACAGCAGTGGCAGTATCTCTCTTGCTCTCTCTGTCATTCAAATCCCCCTCCCTTTGGGGATACCTGCTGAGACTCCCATGTTAAAATCAACGGTGCTGAGAGGTTTCCTGGGAGGATGGGAGAACCATCATCGCCAATGCAAACGACCTGCTTTTCAGGTGAGTGATCGAGCTCTCACAGGTACCTATGTTGGACAAGTAATGTGTTTAGCCATCATCCAATTCATTTCTTGCAACATACATAGGGGGTGATTCTAACTTCGGCGGGCGGCGGAGGCCGCCCGCCTAAGTTCCCCCACCAAAATACCGCTCCGCGGTCGAAAGACCGCTGAGGGTATTTTGGGATTTGCCCTGGGCTGGCGGGAGACTGCTAAAAGGCCGCCCGCCAGCCCAGGGCAAATCAACCTTCCCACGAGGACGCCGGCTCAGAATTGAGCCGGCGTAGTGGGAAGGTGCGACGGGTGCAGTGGCACCCGTCGCGTATTTCAGTGTCTGCATAGCAGACACTGAAATACTTTGTGGGGCCCTCTTACGGGGGCCCCTGCAGTGCCCATGGCATTGGCATGGGCACTGCAGGGGCCCCCAGGGGCCCCGCGGCACCCCCTACCGCCATCCTGTTCCTGGCTGGAGACCCGCCAGGAACAGGATGGCGGTAGGGGGTGTCAGAATCCCCATGGCGGCGGAGCGCGCTCCGCCGCCATGGAGGATTCTGCAGGGCAGCGGGAACCCGGCGGGAGACCGCCGGTTTCCCGCATCTGACCGCGGCCGAACCGCCGCGGTCAGAATGCCCTGCGGGGCACCGCCGGTCTGTCGGCGGTGCTCCCGCCGACCCTGGCCCCGGCCGTCTCTGACCGCCGGGGTCAGAATGACCCCCATAATGTGTTATTGACATACTGTGACAAGGCATTCCATGATTTGATGACATGATGCTCAGTACACATTACCACTGTCAATTACACAGAAGTAGCATGTTTCCCCATTGAACATTGTACACATCATCTATCTGGACAGCAATGATTTGTAACATGAAACATGCTAATCGTAATGTGACAAAAGCTCGCTAATTTAAAATGACCCGGGAGGGTGTCTGTGTCCAAAATAAACCTGCCATATGTGCCTGGCAATGTACAAAAATGCTGTCAAAGTAGAAGAACAAACATGACAGGACAAGACCAGCACTTATCAGTTGTTTACACAATGTTTCTGAGCTGTGACACATTTCTCATTTGTCAAATACAACTGAAAATGCTCTTAACATGTGGGTGCCTAACTGTAGGAATGTGGCCTCCTTCTAGCATGGTTACCCCCACTATTGGCTTGTTTGTCAGTGTGTTTGACTTTGTCTACTAGGATCCTGATAATCAGGACCCCAGTTGTTATGGTCTCTCCCTTAAATTATGGTTTTAGGATACTGTAAACCCAGTATTTCACCTACAATTGGCATACTGGTGCCTGGTAAAATGTACCTCAGTACCCAAGGTATTGGGGTTCCAGGGGATCCCTATGGGCCCTATGGGCTGCAGCATTTATTTTACCACCCATAAGGAGCCCATGCAAAGGCTTCTACAGGACTGCCATTTCAGCATGTGTGAAAAGGTGCATGCACCCTTTCACCGCCATTTACACTGCACCAGGTCACTTATAAATCATCCCTGTAGCAGGCCCTGCAGCCTTGAGGGCAGAGTGCAGAGTACCTGTGTGTGAGGGCACCCATGCACTAGCAGAGGTGTAGGACACAATTTTAAGTGTGTACTGGACATAGGTCACTACCTTTGTCCAGCTATATAATGCTAACCCTGCACATAAGCATGTTTGGTATCGAACATGTTGGAATCATACCCCAATGCTTTTGCAAGCATTGAGTGTATGATTCCATGCACTCTGGGGGCTCCATAGAGGACCCCCATTATTGCCATTACAGCCTTCTGAGGTTTTCCAGCCAGCCCCAGTTGCTGCTATCTCGCAGAAAGGTTTCTGCCCTCCTGTTGCTTGAGCAGCTCAAGCCCAGGAAGGCAGAACAAAAGGATTTCCTTTGGGAGAGGGGTGTTACATGCACTCCCTTTGGAAATAGGTTAACAGGCTTGGGAGGGATAGCCTTCCCAAGCCTCTGGAAATGCTTCGAAGGGCACATATGGTGCCCTCCTTGCATAATCCAGTCTACACTGGTTCAGGGACCCCAGTCCCTGCTCTGGCACGAAACTGGACAAATGAGTGACCACTCCACTGTCCATCACTACCCCAGGGGTGGTGCACAGAGCTCCTCCAGAGGGTCCCTTAGTTTTCCATCTTGGATTCCAAGTTGGCAGGGAACTCCGGGAGCATCTGAGTGGCCAGCGACAGCAGGTGACATCAGATCCCTCTCATGATAGGTGCTTACCTGTGTAGCAGAACAATCTGCCTTTCAGGGCTTTTTAGGGTCTCTCTCTTGGGTGGTTCTTCAGATTCGAATTGCAAGACTCCAGCAGTGAATCCTTTACTTCACCTTCTTACTAAACAAACCGCATCTGGACCCTCCAGGAACTCTACAAACTGCAATAAAGAAGCAAAGAAGACTTCTGCATCATTGTGTCTTCAGCTCCTGTCAGCAACTGCAACTGTTTCAAGGTCATCCATCCTCTGAGGACTGCCTGTCTTCAGCCTGCACCAGAAGAACGAAGGAATCACACTTGAAGTGAAGGAGTCACTTCCCTACGTCAGCAGGCACCCCTCTGAAGCAACTACCGAAGGCTTG
Organism: Pleurodeles waltl; assembly: GCF_031143425.1. Lineage (NCBI taxonomy): Eukaryota > Metazoa > Chordata > Amphibia > Caudata > Salamandridae > Pleurodeles > Pleurodeles waltl. The sequence continues at coordinate 234,433,977 of NC_090447.1, forward strand.
GGTACTCTTTACTGAAGAATTGCATGGTTGCAGCAACACGTGGTAGACTGAAGTGGTCCCAATGGTCCTGACATCCAACTGTCGAACTTTGGTGAAGGTAAGAGCTTGCCTCCCCACCAAGACAGTACCCCCATGCACCTCATGTTTTGCATGTGCCAAGGCTTGTTGGAAACCATCCACCAAGTTCTTCATGCACTGTGCAGCTGAAGCCCCCAGCACTCTATCCTGTGACACACAGGTTCCTGAGTGGTTCTACGGCAGCATGGGATCCCTTTATGTACAGCTGCATTGGCTTCCTTTTGCACCTTCTTTGTGCCCGTGCAAAGGGACTCCTATGCACACTGCCTGGTCTTCTGAGGGCTCTCTTAGTTGCTGAGAGCCCCCTCTGACGCCCCCTCCTAGGTAGAGTCCACCAGGTCCTTCCCGGTCTCCATCAGTGCTATTTTCTGCTAACCATGCGCTTTGCATGTAGTAAGGTTTGTTTGCAGAATCCAACTACGCAAACAAGACTGCATTGATCTATCCAGCGTGGGACATCTGCTGCACCAACGAGGAACCTGCATCTGGCTTCTTGGGTGCAATACTGACTGTTGTTCCTCACCTGTAGTTCCTCTTTTCCACCTTCATCCAGGTTAGCAGGGGCTCCTGTTCTCCCTGGACTCTTCAGTGCTTCTTGGACTTGGTCCCCTTCTTCCAGAGTTCTTCAGGTCCAGAAATCCATCATTGTTGTCTTGCAGTCTCTTCTGGTTCTTGCATAATCTTCTTTTGCGTGTTCTTGTGTGTTCTAGGAAAGTTACTGTGATTTCCCCCTGCTTTCCTAGACTCTCAGTGGGTTCTATTACTTATCTTTGGTGTTTTCTAATACTCCCAGCTCCCTTCTACACATTACACTTGCCTAGGTGGGAAACCGACTTTCACATTCCACTTTCTTAGTATATGGTCTGTGTTCCCCCTAGGCCTATTTCTAACTATTGTAATTTTCACTATTTGCACTGTTTTCTAACTGTTTTTACAGCTTTTTCTGCATACTAGTGTATATCATTTGTGAATTACTCACCTCCTAAGGGAGTATAGTCTCTATGGTATTTCTGGCATTTGTCTCACCAAAATAAAGCACCTTTATTTTTGTAACACTGAGTATTTCCTTTCATGTGTGTGAGTACTGTGTGAGTACAGTGGTATTGCATGAGCTTTGCATGTTTCCTAGTTAGACCTTGGCTGCTCATCCACACTACCCCTAGAGAGCCTGGCTTCTAGACAGTGTCTACATTTCACTAATAAGGGATAATCGTACCTGGTATAAGGTGTAAGTACCTTAGGTACCCACTACAAACCAGGCCAGCCTCTTATACTGACCTAATTGAGTTGACACTAGTGTAGGAGGCTGGCCTGGCTTATAGTGGGTACCTTGTGGTACTTACACCTTGTGCCAGGTCCAGTTATCCCTTATTAGTAGATTAGTAGTGTTCTAGCGGCTTAGGCTGATAGAGGTAGCTATAGCAAAGCAGCTTAGGCTGAACCAGGAGACATGCAAAGTTCCTACTATACCACTTATATCATATAGCACTATATCATAAGATACTCAGAGTTACTAAAAATAATGGTACTTTATTTTAGTGACAATATGCCAAACGTATCTCAGAGGATATACTCCCTTAGGAGGTAAGTAATATACACAAAATATACATGCAGACCAAAATCAGGTAAGTAAAACACTTAGAAAAGTAGTGCAAACACTGCAGAACACAATAGAATGCAAGCTGGAGCATGCTCTCTTCAAGACTAATGTTTACACTAAAATAAGCACTCTGGTAATGGCAGTAATGGTGGGGGAGTTCTAATGCTACTTGCCACTCAGCTGGGTATAGCTGGCCATCCTCGCAAGCCTCGTCAGACCGTGGGGTGTGTTTTAAAGAGGGTGATACAGAACGTGATAACGGTAGCAACAGGATTAGCCGAGTTGGTGAAAACACTTCCTAGCACCTTAAAAATAAACATGGCACCAAAAATTGCCCGGAACTCCAGCGATAAAGCTGAGGGAACCAAGACAACGCGTGCAGGGAAGGATAAAGGAGATCCAGCTGGATTAGTCAGGAACCCTATCATGATAACGGCGAAATCAAGTGGGATAAATACAACTGGTGTCGATAGGGACGTCAAGAATGATGACGGTATCATTCCCCCTTTGGATGCTAGGGGGAAAGACAAAATTCAGCCTACAATCACATCCTTTTTTGCTGTAGGAGTACAAGAAAGTTACACTGAGCATATTGTGCCCCCTCCGGCAAACAGTCAATCTGTAATAGAAGCAGTACCTTCAGGAACCAGCAGGGAGAGGGTTCCTATCAAAACTAATGAACCTCTCATAAAGGTTTCACAAGGCGACAATGGCCTACCAGGTGTCTTGGACAGTAGTGTGGTGACAAAAGAGAAGGGGATCAGATTCCCTATTAGTAAAAATGGACATCAAGCACAGCAGTCTAAGATCCTAGCTGGGGGAGAGTCGGTTGGTGACATGGATGATACAACCATTACACTGAGTACTGAAGTCTTACAATATGTGTCGCCAAAATTGACTGTAGGAGATAAGGAAACTGAAAAGAGCTTAAAACCCACGGACTGGGCTAAAGACGGCGGTGATAAATTTGATTCTTTAACAGAGGAATCTGATCTCACCAGTAATGAGCATAATCTAAGTGAATCCGGCAGAAATATATCCTCCGAGACGGGAAACATATCATCATGCAACAAGCCTACAGTGCTGCAGCAGCGGCGACATCGTAAGTGCACAAAAGTGCGGTCTGGCCCTAGCGAGGGCACTGAGCTTTCCACATTTAGTGGCAGCAAGACACTTAAATGGGATTATTCAAGTATCAGACTAACAGATATATCCACTGCAAATGGTCAACAGATGGCTAACAACAATATGGAAGGAAATATAGGTGGCCCTGCAAGCAGCACATGTACTGCTAGTGTCGAGTCAGGGATGCTGCAGTCGATATAATTCAATCAAGGAACTCCAAACAGAGACTAGGATAGAAAATCACCACACAAGGGTTGCTACAAAGCGTCTGCAAGGAACATTTCACAAAGTTGCGAAGTCATGCACTGAAATTGAAGCCAAGCTAAATACAGTGGAGGAAAGGACAGCGGCGGTTGAATCGGATGTTGAGGCCCTAAGAGAACAGTGTGTAACACAAGATGGACAACTGACTGATATAATGTGGAAGTTAGAAGACCACGAGAATCGGCAGAGAAGAAATAACTTGCGCTTCTTGGGTATGAACGAAGGGGCGGAAGGGAGCGATATTCGGGCTTCTATGATTAAGCTCTTACGGGGGGCCTTTCTGGAGCTTGTCAATTGGGACTGGGAAACTGAGGTTCAGCGTGTTCATAGGCTCCCGGTAGCCCGATGAGAGGGAGGGCACTTAGCAGAACCCAAATATCCTAGGGCCATCTTAGTCTTTTTTGGAAATTACTTGCTACAACAGGCCATATTCGATAAAGCTCGTCCAAATGCCCCACGCAGTGTGGAAGGTATAACTTTTTTTACTCGGCCAGATTTTTGTCATACAACTGTGGAGCGAAGATGGCGGCTTCGACAGCTGATTAAACCATTTCAGGACAAGGGAGGCAAGGCAAATCTGTTGGCCCCTGCTCGCTTAAAAACAGTGGTGAATGGAAAATGAAGAGTGTTCACATCAGAGGTTCAGGCAAAAGAGTATTTAATGGGGCTTAAAGATGTTAAAAAAGTGAGGGGGGAATCTTTTGGTAACATAATTCTAGGGGCAGATATGTGAAATTAATATGGCAGTCCGGGGGCGGGTGGGCGGCACACATCTACGCAACACCAACATTCAGGCCAAAGGTGGTCTGATTGCTCAACAGGGTGGGGGTGGCTGGTTGGGAGAGGGAGGTTCCGACCAGACCATGTAGGGAGGGGGTGGGGTGAGTGGGAGTGGTTCAGAAGAGGGGCACAGAAGGATGGCTCAAAAGAAAAAAGCGGGAAAGGAAGGGATAATGTGATTTGCAAGACTGATGGAGTAGAAAGAGAGAAGAAGGAGACCCGAGGTATGATTCAAGCAGATAGAGAAGTATTTAAAAAAACAAAATGACTAGACTTCGAATAGCATCAATCAATATTTGTGGATTAAATGATCCCCGAAAAAGGCGTAAAATTGCAGAAGATTTAAAAATCCTTGGGGCTGACATCTGTTGTTTACAGGAGACCCTTGTGGAACATAATAATAGTGGAATTCTAGGCTCACTTGGTATGAGAATGGTGGTCTGTTCAGAACAAGACGTTAAGACTAAAGGGGTGGCAATATTGGATCTGAGCAATAGATTAAAATATGTAAGACAGAGAGAAGATAGGAATGGAAGATGGGCGATAGTAGAATGTCACTAAGGAAAAGGATGTTTTACTCTATGTTCTATATATGGGGCAGTAACAGATGACCCTGTCGTAATGGATTTCCTGGTAGTGGAATTAGCAGGATGGCCCCTCCCGTGTATCCTCTGTGGGGATTTCAATTTTAATGGCTCCTGGGACGGACTGCGGGATCTACTAGCCACTACATCTAAGGGATATCAGGGTCATAAACCTTGGGTACATAACGCGATGGTTAGGCTGCAGAAGGAGTTAGGGTTAGTAGATGCTTGGGTAATGCTACGCGAACCAGATCCTGGGTATACTTATTTTTTGTCCCCTCATGCGAAGTTGGCTCGGCTAAATTTTTATTTTACATCTCCTGAGTTGCTAGCGCATGCTAGTATGGAATTGTATCCGCGGTTTATGTCAGATCATAACCCACTAGTACTGGACTTGGATCTAGATGGTCTCGAGTATAAGGTTAGGAGGTGGACCTTTGAAAGAGGGCTTCTTAAGGACCCTAAATACTGTGTCCATATGAGGAGCTGGATAACCAAATTTCTGGAGATTAATCAGGGGACCGCCCGCTAGAAATGGTCTGGGATACCTTAAAAGCAGGAGTGTGGGGGGAAAACTTAAGTTTTAGCATCAGGAAATAAAAAAGTACCCAAGCTACAATGAAGGATACACACATGAAGCTTAGAGCTGTAGAAAGGCAGCTGATTATAGCTATAGAAAGGGGGGGAAGATATAAATAATATTCAGGAGCAGATCGCTATTGTAAAAGCAGCAATAAACAATGCTACAGAGAAGAGAATAGCAGAAAAATATTTGGCTAAACGCTCTGAAGGGTACGAATATGGAGAGAGGTCTGGGTACTTGTTGGCTGTAAGAGCACGCCATAGAACAGCAGCTGGGGTCATTAGAGAAACCAGGGATTAACAAGGACGAATAGTGGTAGATGCGGATGGGATTAGGGAAGTGTTTCAGAGGTATTACATGGAGCTATACAACACTACACCTTCATATACAGAGGTAGAGATGCTGGAGTTTCTTAGTTCTATTAAGACTAGCAAACTGTCAGACGAAGACTATTTGAATTTGGAGGGACGCATTGACAGCTCGGAATTAGAAATGGCAATGAGCGATCTCTCCACGGGGAAAGCCTCCGGTCCTGATGCAATTCCCCTAGAATTTTATAAAAGTTTCAAAACACTCTTGTTCCCTCTGATGATAGAACTATTTACTCAGGTGCAAAATGGTAGTAAAACCCCGGCATCTTTGGATATGGCCAATATGGTGGTCTTTTTGAAGAAAGGGAAGACTCCACAGAATCCAGGCTCATATCGGTTAATCACATTGATAAATAGCGATGTAAAAATTTATTAAACAATTCTTGCCGCCCGATTATCTTCGGTTATCGAGAAATTAGAAACACCCAGGCAACATGGTTTTCTCCCGGGGAGAGACACTACTAAACACATTCAGAGGGTCATCACGCTTTTCGATGCTACGGAGGTGGCGGAAGAACCTATGGCAGTCGCGTTGCTAGATGAGGAGAAAGCGTTTGATAGGGTAAGTTGGAAGTATCTGTGGCAGGTTTTGGAAACTTATGGGTTCGGGAAGAAATTTATTCTAGCAATAAAAGCTATATTTAGGTCCTCTGGGATGTGAATAGAGCTAATGAGAGGGCAAGCTGAGTATATTCAAGTGAAGTGGGGTACTAGACAGGGGTGTCCATGCCTCCCACTGTTGTTTGCTATCTATATAGATCCCCTGCTCAGACAGCTAGAAGGGAATAATATGATATCGCCAGTTTGTAGGTTTGGTTGGGATACAAAAGTCTTGGCATATGCAGATGATATAGCCATTATAACTTCCAATCCAGATGTAGCACTGAAAGAAATTGAAGACGTGACAAGCAAATTTCGGATGCTCTCTGGCTATTTGCTAAATAGAGCAAAAACGCAGCTGCTGACCAGTAGACATGTGAGCACACAGGATAATCGGAGGTTCAATCACGCAGTATACCTTGGCATCGACATCACTCCAGAGGTAGGAGAGATTGTCAGTCTGAATTTGGACATGATATTGGTGAAAGCTAAATATGATATGAATAGATGGAATAACTTACATATGACCGTAATATGGTCAAAATGATTCTTCTTCCTAAATTGCTGTATGTCTACCGTACTATTCCATTGAGTTTCATAAATTCCCGGTTTGAGGAGATAGATCAATTGGTAATGAGATTTATATGGGCATATGGTAAGTGTAGAAGGGCGGGCAAGTATATGTCTTTACCACGGGAAAAGGGGGGTGGTCCCTCCCAAATATGAAATTATATCAACTCGCAGCAGCCTTTCAGTATATGCGCCCATTACTGGGGGGGAAGATGGGTAGGACTGAGACAGAATATTGTCCAAACATCTATGAGCTGCTGGTAGGATCAATAGCGAATGGATGCATGTTAACTTTTCATGAACCTGGGTATTACAAGAAAGTACGATGTAAGGTATTGGAGGAGGCCTATAGATGTTGGCAACCATGGCGGAAGAAGAATGGACTGGGAAGATTTAATTATTATACTACAATAAATAATAACCCATCTTTACCTGAAATATTTAAAGATAATTATGCTGTAAAATGGGCTTCTCTAGGCATAAGAAGGCTATGAGACTTTTTTGATGATTTTGGGGTTAAGACGTTTGAGAGTCTTCAAGAACAGTTTGGACTCGAGCAAAGGGATTTTTAAAATATTTACAGATAAGAGACTTTTTGAGTAAAAGAACCAGGGGGGCGCAGGGATTCATAAGTAATCTCTTGTTGGAGGATATATTGGGAAAAACTAATATAACAATAAAACTAATTTACTCATCATTGATGTTAGAACAGCCCAACGATCTGGAGAAACATAGCAAGAAGTGGGAGGGTAAGTTTGTAGATGGGGGCATGAATTTCTTTAAATCTTTAGAACTGGGATACACCATGCTACTTTCTTCCTCACTACAAGCACAACACTACAAGCCAGTGTTTGATTTTTACTATACACCAGCTCATCTCGTTAAATGGGGTGGATTACAAGGGACAAATTGCCCAAGATGTGGGATGTTTGGAGCCGATATCACCAATATGTTTGCTTTTTGTGGGGAACTGACGGCATTGAAAGTTGGTATTCAACTTGAGTTAAAAGGAGTAGTGGGATATGAAGTTGATCTTACCCCTGAGATTATGGTCTTGGGGGATGCAGAGAAAGCGGGGGAATGGCACAGAGCCTTTAGTTTTTTGCCTATGGTGGTCTATCGATTGTGCATCTCCTCTGCATGGTTGGACCCACTACCCCCATCGAGGCAACGATGGTTGGACAAATTATTATCTGTGTATCATCTTGAAGTTGCTCTGTATGAACGGGAGTTCGGCTAGGAAAAAAGGGAAAGTAATATGGGGACAATTTCAAGAATGGATCCTGGCTCACTAATGGAGGTTCGGATGGTTGTGGTTAAAGTTCTGCCCCCTCAACACAATGGAAATTGTGTTTTCAATTAGACTATGTATCTATCTTTGATTTCCTATGTTATTGTTTAAATTGGTGTATTAATGTAATTATTTCTATTTCTTTTCCGAATAAAAAAAAAAAAAAAAAAAAAGAACACAATAGAATGCAAAAGGAGACACTAGGCCTTGGGGCAACACAAACCATATACTCCAAAAGTGGAATGCGAACCACAAATGGACCCCAGGCCTAGTGTAGTGTGTAGAGGGTAGCTGGGAGTGTAAGAAAACACTAAGGGTGTCCAAGATACCCCCCCCCAAGACCCTGAAAAGTAGGAGTAAAGTTATCCTACTACCCCAGAAAGACAGTAAGGTCGAGATAGGGGATTCGGCAAAGACAACAACTGACTGCAAAGCACTGAAGACGGATTCCTGGACCTGAGGACCTGCAAAGGAAGGGGACCAAGTCCACGAGTCACACAAGTGTCCGGGGGGGGCAGGAGCCCACTAAACCCCAGATGAAGGTGCAAAAGGGCTGCCTCTGGGTGGAAGAAGCCAAAGATTCTGCAACATTGGAAGGTGCCAGGAACTTCTCCTTTGGTCAGAAGATGTCCCACGGTGTGCTGGAGGATGCAGAGTTGTTTCCATACAGATAGACCACAAACTAGCCTTGCTAGCTGCAAGAGTTTCAGTTGAAGGTTTTGGATGCTGCCAGGGCCCAGGAAGGACCAGGAGGTCGCCCCTTGGAGTGGGAGACAGAGGTGGAACTCAGCAACATGGAGAGCCCATGCAAAAGCAGGCAGCACTCGCAGAAGCACCTGAACAGGCATTCAGAATATCTGAGCATGTCAGTCGACTCAGCACAACAAAAGAGGGTCCCATGAAGTCTGAGTCCAACTCAGCGAGTTGGGCAATGCAGGATGAAGTGGTGGGGACCTGGGCTGGGTTGTGCACAAAGGAAGTCTTGCAAAATTGCACAGAAGCCCTAGCAGCTGCAGTTCACGCAGTACACAGGATTACTGTCTGGCGTGGGGAGGCAAGGACTTACCTCCATCAAATTAGGACAGAAGGGCCACTGGACTGTCGGGGACACTTGGATCCAGCTCCTGTGTTCCAGGGACCACGCTCGTCAAGATGAGAGGGGACCCAGAGGACCGGTGATGCAGAAGTTTGGTGCCTGCATTAGCAGGGGAAGATTCCGTCGACCCACAGGAGATTTCTTCTTGGCTTCCAGTGCAAGGTGAAGGCAGACAGCCCTCAGAGCATGCACCACCAGGAAACTGTTGAGGAAGCCGGCAGGATGAGGCGCTACAATGTTGCTGGTAGTCTTATTGCTACATTGCTACTTTGTTGTGGTTTTGCAGGTGTCCTGGAGCAGTCAGCGGTTGATCCTTGGCAGAAGTTGAAGAGAGAAGTGCAGAGGAACTCTGGTGAGCTCTTGCATTCATTATCTGGTGAGAAACCCACAGGAGAGACCCCAAATAGCCCTCAGAGGAGGATTGGCTACAGAGAAAGGTAAGCACCTATCAGGACGGGTCTCTGACGTCACCTGCTGGCACTGGCCACTCACAGCTGTCCATTGTGTCCTCACACCTCTGCATCCAAGATGGCAGAGGTCTGGGACACACTAGAGGAGCTCTGGGCACCTCTCCTGGGAGGTGCTGGTCAGGAGAGTGGTCACTCCCCTTTCCTTTGTCCAGTTTCACACCAGAGCAGGGCTGGGGGGATCCCTGAACAAGTGTAGACTGGCTTCTGCAAGGATGGCACCATCTGTGCCCTTTAAAGCATTTCCAGAGGCCAGGAGAGGCTGTTCCTCCCAGGCCCTTCACACCTATTTCCAAAGGGAGAGGGTGTAACACCTCTCAGAGGAAATCCTTTGTTCTGCCTTCCTTGGACTGGGCTGCCCAGGCCCCAGGGGGGCAGAAACCTGTCTGAGGGTTGGCAGCAGCGGTAGCTGTAGAGAAAACCCCAGAGAGTTAGTTTGGCAGTACCCGTGCTCTATGCTGGAGCCCCGGGGATGCATGGAATTTTCCCTCCAATACCAGGATGGTATTGGGGTGACAATTCCATGATCCTAGAACTGTTACATGGCCATGTTCGGAGTTACCATGGTGACGCTACATATAGGTATTGACCTATATGTAGTGCACCCATGTAATGGTGTCCCCGCACTCACAAAGTCTGGGGAGTTTGCCCTGAACAACGTGGGGGCACCTTGGCTAGTGCCAGGGTGCCCTCACACTAAGTAACTTTGCACCTAACCTTCACTAAGTGAGGGTTAGACCTATAGGTGATTTATAAGTTACTTAAGTGCAGTGTAAAATGGCTGTGAAATAATGTGGATGTTATTTCACTCAGGCTGCAGTGGCAGTCCTGTGTAAGAATTGTCTGAGCTCCCTATGGGTTGCAAAAGAAATGCTGCAGCCCATAGGGATCTCCTGGAACCCCAATACCCTGGGTACTTGGGTACCATAAACTAGGGAATTATAAGGGTTTTCCGGTGTGCCAATCAGAAGAGAGAGCATAAACACTGAGGTTCTGGCTAGCAGAGCCTCAGTGATACAGTTAGGCACCACACAGGGAACACATATAGGCCACAAACATATGAACACTGGGGTCCTGGCTAGCAGGATCCCAGTGACACATATCAAACACACTGACAACATAGGGTTTCAACTATGAGCACTGGGGCCCTGGCTAGCAGGATCCCAGTGAGACAGTAAAAACACCCTGACATATACTCACAAAAGTGGGGGTAACAAGGCTAGAAAGAGGGTACCTTCCTACAACTAGGCACTACACTCGCCTGCCAGCGGAAGCCATCATGGTGGTAGAAGCTTGCTACCGCAGTGGACACAGCCATGGACTAACGTTGCTGCCAGTGGCAGGCCTGGGATAATGGCTGTGTCTGCCGGTGGTGATGGCTGCATACGTGGCAGACGTGACTGCCTTGTTCTACAAAATCCCTCACTTGACTCCTGACAATGCTGCCATCAGGACCTCCACAACCTGAGCTGCTGTGTAACACATCTCGGAGCAATCATGCCACATTCAGTAGGTGATAGGGCCCCTGCCTTCTACCAGGAGGAGCCTAACAAGCTGGTAGAGGAGGACCTCTGCCTGTATGGACATCTCTATGGTGCACCAGAATAGCAGATAGGTGCCTCATGTCCTCTTCTTTCCCTGTACTTCACCATGTTTTCTCTCCTCAAAGGCTACATTGCATCATGTCAGCCAAAATGTAAGTAAAGTTGTATTGTGTCCCATACTTTATTAAATCTCTGTCAGGATGCAAGGCATGCCCCAGTAGATGTCAGTTGGCCAACCTAGTTAGTGGAGGACCTGAGCAGGGTAGTAGTTGGGTCTGCAGGTTAGGAAATGTTTGTAGTTTTTTCCATTTACTCTATGACTGGTATGTGCCCTGCTTGAGCATTTTGGGCTAAACAGGATGTTCACTGCAATGTGTACTGACATGTATGTGGCTCAGCCATTGTGTATGTGATCTGGGACATAATTTCTTGTCTTGATTTGTGCACCCCTGCAGGTCAACGCCTATCAAATGAATGAGATTGGAATAGCCATGGCCAAGAAGTTGCAGACCCTGGAGATCCACAGTAGGGGAGCGCCCACTGTTGCAAGAGGTGGGAGGACTTGAGATCCTGGGCTTGGAAGATCACGGAGGCGCAGATGGGAGTGTCCTCACAATGTGGGTGGGGTGCCCATTGGACCATGACCTCCCTAATGGCCTGCATTCTGGTGGCGGCCTGCCCAGAGCTACATGAGCATTTGAGGGAAGCACAGCAGCCACAAGGGGGTGAGTACCCAGTGATTTCCTGATTGTCCCATTGCCACATGATTGTGTGGGGTACTGACAACTCCCCCTGACAAATAGGGATGAGCCATTTGTCACTCAGTCCTTGGGAGATAGTTTGTATTGACATGTCATGTGTATCTGACTGGGGTACCTTGCCTTCTGAAACTAAGACTTAGTTTAAACCTTATGGGATTTCACAAACCACTTACCCTGCAGGGTCCTAAAATGACTGTGTCTTCATTCATGTACTATTTGCTGTTGTAATGGGTGTTATTTTTGAGCCAATAATTACTTCCCATGACTGTGACAGAAAAAAGGTTATTGTATTATGGGTCACTGTCCACTGCCATGTGTCTGTACACATGTGATGCCCAAAACCAGGGGGCATATTTATACTCTGTTTGCGCCGGAATTGCGTGTTTTTTTTGGCGCAATTTCGACGCAAAACTAACTCCATGTTTATACTTTGGCGTTAGACGCGTCTAGCGCCAAAGTCCATGGAGTTTGCGTCATTTTTTAGCGTGGATACCTACTTTGCGTTAATGAGATGCAAGGTAGGCGTTCACGTCTAAAAAATCGACTCCGAGGCATGTGCGTCGGATTTATACTCCTGGGCAAAAATCACGCCCGGGAGTGGGTGGGTAAAAAAAAATGACATACAGCCGCTTTTGCGCCGTTTTTTTGCGCCTGCAAAAGGCAGGCGTTAAGGGACCTGTGGGCTCAGAAGGAGCCCAGAGGTGCCCTCCCATGCCCCCAGGGACCCCCCCGTCACCCTTGCCCACCCCAGGAGGACACCCAAGGCTGGAGGGACCCATCCCAGGGACATTAAGGTAAGTTCAGGTAAGTGTTTTTTTTTTTTTTTGTGGCATAGGGGGGCCTGATTTGTGCCCCCCTACATGCCACTATGCCCAATGACCATGCCCAGGGGACAGAAGTCCCCTGGGCATGGCCATTGGGCAAGGGGGCATGACTCCTGTCTTTGCTAAGACAGGAGTCATTTCTATGGGGGTTGGGAGTGAAAAAAAATGGCGCAAATCGGGTTGAGGCGAAAAAATTGCCTCAACCTGACTTGCCCCATTTCTTGACGCCCAAGCTCCATTTTCCCCTACGCCGGCGCTGCCTGGTGTACGTCTTTTTTTTTAAACGCACACCAGACAGCTCCGGCGGATAACGCCGGCTAACGTCATTCAATAAATATGGCACCCGCATGGTGCTTCAGAATGGCGTTAGCCGGCGCTAATTTTTTTGACGCAAAACTGCGTTAGCGCAGTTTTGCGTCAAAAAGTATAAATATGGGCCCAAGTATTTTTCAGTATATAATGGGTATGGGTTCTTTACTGCAGTCTGTGCTGTGTTATTGCTCATAATATGTGGCCTGGCTCACCTGTATAATTGTTTGCAGATGTAGCAAACCACTTTCCCTTTGTAAGTGGGGAATATCCATTGAAGTGAATCATGCCCCATGACTGTTGCCAACAATCAGTGTGTCTACATGTCAGCACATGTCCATTTCCCTTTAGGTAACATTCATATTATGACATTTCAGGGATGTCCTAGAATTGTGATGCCATGATTTCTGTATCCCCTCACATACATGTGCTAGGCAAAGTGTTAGTGTCACTGGCAGGAGTGTGTTGCATTTTGTGTTATCTGACAGATACCTTCATATGTCATGGTATGTCATCTGCAATGTTGAATTGCAGTAGCAATGAGGAATATGACAGGTGGCCCAAGATTGTGGGTCCAATCTGTATTTATCTACACCCTTTCTGTGGCTTCATGTGGAAGACTTTACTGCACATGTGTATTGATTAAGGAATGTTCCCTGACTGCTGTCATGCATCATGGATTGGCTTGCTTTGATGTTGACATCACATGTATTTGGGTTAATGCATTTATCCACAGATGGCTACCATGTTTGGCATGTCCAAGATGTGGGCAGTGATGCTTCATCTCATTGAACAATAGGTTGGAGTCCTCTTATTTTTGACTGTGACATCAGTGTCTCTACAAATTCAAGGGACAGAAGTGTGCAATGGAAACATCCAAATGTTGTCATTGTCATGTGTGTCAGACATCAGTGGTAACTATCCAGGGTTTACTGATTATTTTATTGTGCACATCTTTGAGACAATGGTCCATGACATTTTGAACCTGACATCAATGTGTTCCTTTGATTGACACATGTAAGGCCTCGCTGTGTGACACTGATAATACCTCCTAGACTCAGATGTCACTTGTAGCTCTGTATATTGTTGACATGTGTCTGCCATGACATGGGTATTTCCTTTTCAAGTACTCTAGGTTATTGCACTTTTGTATCAGATGAGTGTCATTGGCTTCTTCCCAAAATGTTTCTACATCATGAAAGTGCAAAATGGATGTCTGCACAGACTTGTGTATGAAAAATGGGTTTGTACTTTACAATAGGATACTTTTGTTGGCTACGAGTTAACTGGAGTTTGGTGTATGTGGCACAGTCTTGGGGATGGAGAGGCCACCTAGCTTTAGTATGTTGTGTGGTTTGCCAGACTTTATTGATGCAAGTGTAGTAGTCTGGCATCCTGTATTTCTTGTGGGTAACTTTTGGAAATCCAGATGGCATGCAGGCATATGTCATGGCACATGTATGTGCTACTTAGGTGTAAATTTTAGTTTTTGCTGAGGCCTACTTGACCTGATGGTATTCTTTGTCACTCTGAGTTGTGGTTGAAGTGTGATCAGGTACATGTTGTGACCCTATCTCTCTTTCTCTTTGCAGCATCACCAGCAGCAGGCGAAGGAGACAGGGCACAACCTAGTAGGGAAGCATCTGGCCACAGGATCTCAGATCAAGATACAACTGACACAGAGGGACCCAGTGGTCTGGAGGGTGAGAGGAGTGCACCAGGGGAGACAGACAATTTGTCATCATCATCCGATTCCTCCTCCCCTGGTCACTCCCTAGTGGTGGCGGACCCATCGGGGACATCCCAGTACCTTTCTTGCCCGTCACCCCCATTCTATCACCACCCTCCTTGTTGCTCCACACCCAGTTGGACGCACCTGTTCATCCAAGAAGGTGAGTGTCTCCTTTGCCACAGGGACCTCTGCCTAAGCCCCTGTTAGCCCTGCTGCCCGCAGCGAGGAGGCTATTAACCTCCTGAGAACAGTCTCTGTGGGACTGTCTGCCATCGTGAATGCCATCCAGGTATTGGCAGGTCAATTCAAACAGAGCAATGCATTCCTCAAAGGCATTTATGTTGCAATGGCTGCCCAACAGAGATCTTTTCAGATTCTGGCCTCCACATTGATGGCAGCCAGTCACCCCACCTTCCACACCCCCTCCACTTCCCTCTTTCCAGACCAACTCCCCTCTTCTCCTACTTACCCAAAGCATACAAATTGATCCTCAGGCATCCACCTCAACAGACAAAAGTAGCGCACACTGACACAAGCACCACAAGACACACCACCAGCACACACACACAAACAATATCCACCCACAGACACAGCAACAGGCACAACCCTCCCTGATATCACCACTGTTAGAAATGGGATTTTTGGTTGGCAGTTAGGTTACCCCTTGTCCAAGCAAGAGCCATCAATCTAGTAAGGGCAATGGAGAAACACACTTAGATAATCCCTGCTTATCTGCTTGGTAGCGTGGCACAAGCAGTCAGGCTTATTTCAGAAGCAATGTGTAAAGTGTTTGTACCAACACACACAGTAATACAATGAAAACACTACAAAATGGACACCACACCTATTTAGAAAAAAAGGTAATATTTATCTAAATCAAACAAGACCAAAATGACAAAAATCCAACATATACAAGTCAAATTATGAATTTTCAAAAGAATAAGTCTTACTCCATAGAAAGCAATGGAAATGTTGATTTTACACAAAGTACCTGGTTTGCGTCAAAAATGAAGCAGCTCAGGTGAGCATGCATCAGAAAAGTCAGCGATGAGTTGATTCCTTATTCGCAAGTGAGGCCATGCGATGTTTTCTTCTCCGGTCGGGTCAGCGATGCATCGTCCCTTGCAAGAGAACGAGGTGTGGATTTCTGGACGTGGCACCTCGGATCCATGCAGGTTCACAATGACTTTGATGTCCAGGGATGATGCATGAGTAATCTGGTCACACAGTGTTAGAAAACTGCTCTGAGTGGGGTTTTCATCATTATCAGCAGCTGCAAGAGGGTGTTGTGTCATTTCTACAGCCCTTATGCAGGTGGAGCATCGATTTCAGCCGCGAAGGGGGTGGCACATCATTTATCAACCGCGTTTCAGATGGTGCATTGAAAATTTCCCCGCACAGCGTTCTGTGTGTGGATTTCAGTCCTTGTTCTACCAACTTCACCTTTCAAGGGTATAGGGACTGGATAGGACATCCCTTTGCAGGGCAGGAGTCTCAGCAGAGAGTCCAGGTTCTGGTAGAAGTCTTTGATGGTCCTGAGACTTTAAAACAGGAGGCAAACTCAGTTTAAGCCCTTGGAGATTCTTCTTCAAGCAGGAATGTAAAACAAAGTCCAGTCTTGGTCCCCTTTCACAGGCAAAAGCAGCAACTTCACAATAGCCCAACAAAGCACAGTCCCAGGCAAGGGGAGCACTTCTCCTCAGCTCTTCTCCTTGGCAGAGGTTCCTCTTGATTCCAGAAGTGATCTAAAAGTCTGGGGTTTTGGGTCCACTAGTTATACCCCTTTCTGCCTTTGAAGTAGGCAAACTTCAAAGGAAAGTCTCTGTTGTTCACAAGATCCTGCCTTGCCCAGACTAGGCCACAGACACATACCAAGGGGTTTGAGACTGCATTGTGTGAGGTCAAGCTCACTCCATTCAGGTGTCAGTGACCACTCCTCCCTCCACTCTTGGTCAGATGGCTAATCAGGATATGTAGGCTACACCTCAGCTCCTTTTGTGTCACTGTCTAGAGGAGATTCACAAACAGCACAACTGTCAGTCTGACCCAAATGGGTAATCTACAAGCAAAAAAATGCCTACTTTCCAAAAGTGGCATTTTCAAAGTAACAATCTAAAAATGAACATCCCTAAAAGATGTATATTTAAATTGAGAGTTCAAAGACACCAAACGCCAAATTTCTATCTGCTCTCAAAGTGAACTTTACTTTAAAAATATTTCAAGGCAGCCCCCATCTTAAAGTATGAGAGGGATAGGCCTTCCAACAGTGAAAAAAGAATTTGGCAGTAATTCACTGTTAGGACATGTAAAACACATAAGTACATGTCACACCTTTAACATACACTACACCATGCCCATGGGGCTACCTAGGGCCTACCTTAGGGGTGCCTTACACATATAAAAGGTGACAGTTTAGGCCTGGGAAGTGTGTACACTTGCCAAGTCAAATTGGCAGGTTACACCTGCCCAGGGAGACACTCCAGTGGCAGGTCTGAGCCATGTTTACAGGGCTATTAATGTGGGTGGCACAACCAGTGCTGCAATCCCAATAATAGCATTTGATTTATAGGCCCTGGGCACCTCTAGTGCACTTTACTAGGGACTTACTAGTAAGTCAAATGTGCCAATCATGGAAAAGCCAATTACACATCCATTTTACATAGGAGCACTTGCACTTTAGCATTGGTCAGCAGCGGTAAAGTGCCAGGAGTACCAAAAACAGCAAAAACAGAGTTCAGCACACAGTCAAAACATGGGAATCAGAGGCAAAAAAAACAGGGGAGACCATGCCAAGGATGCCAGGTCTAACACCCACTACCCCAGCATCATACACGCCACATCATGCCTACCCACAGACACCACCACAACAGTCACAGAAACAGTCACCACACCCATTCTACCCACAGACACCATTCCAGTAAACCCACAGACATTTACCCCAAACACCATACCCACAGACACCACAGCTACTGACACACCTACAACTAGCACATCTACCCTACCTGCAGTCACCATCCCAACAGACAGCCTTCCACTGACCGTGGCATCCCCCAGCACCTCAACCCTCCCTTAGCCCAAGACACATGAACATCCTCACTTGCCCACTGAACAGACACCCACCACACACAAGCATACCTCCCATGAGCACGCACCCAAGACATCCATATCTACACATCAGGCAACCATTCCCTCAACCTCCAAATCCCGACACCCTTCTGATGACCATCCCTGTGTGTCAAATAAATGTTTTATTTTTAGCCTATACCTTACCCCTCTCCCCACCGTACCGCACTCAAAATGTCCACATCCATCCCCAAGGCCATTCCTTCTATCTCCAAGGCCTCCCCTGCTCCCCTGCAAAGACCCATAAACCTCTCTCAAAGAAGAAATCCACCCCTCCCAAAAAGGAGCCCCCATCAAGCTCAAAACTGCCTGCCTGCCCCCTTGATGCCCTTTACTGTGGAGGTTACATGGATTTCAGGAATCAAGTATGGGCACAACACTGTCCTATGCATTCTTATTATATTGGACTTGCCAATGACCTTTGTACATAGTTTGCTGTTGGCAAAAAAGCAAAAGAGTTCATTTAGTCGGCCATACCTTAGTCCTGCAATTCCTTTCCTACGTTGATGTTGTTCCTGAGTGACGTTGGTTGTGTGTGTCCAGTTGGGTGTGTTTGTGCCTCCTTGATGCTCCATGTGCTGTTGTCCACAGTTTGTGAACTTATATGCAGAGCTGTTGTCCCCCAATGATAAGGTATATGTTGTGTGTTAGGTATGTGTACTGTATAAATATGCAAAGTTGGTTTCATGACATTGTGCACTGTTTGACATGGTAACTATTTCTTTTTGTGTTGTGCATTGTGTGTAGGTATGGTGTTGGGCTTATCCCCCTGAATGAAGTTTCATTTGTACAAACATGGATTGTGTTCAGTTGTGCTAGGTTGCACATAATTTGGGTGTGCATGTGCCCATTTCGGTGTGTGTCCCATGCAGCTAGTTTGTGTAGAGGTATGTTACATGGTGTTGGAGTTGTATGCGCCTTGTTGGCTCCCCCTTCCCCACTGTGTGGTTGTGCATGACATTAGGTTTTGGTATTGTTTGTCACTGAGATCCATGTTGGGCCATTTTCTGTACGCATGTTGTTTGAAAGGCCTATTCATCGTGACATGTGTCCCAGTCCAGCCTCCTTCAATGTATGCTTCTGATGGTCCCACCCAAATGTACATGCATTGTTCGCATGGTTGTTAGAAATGGGGTCTTTGGTTGGCAGTCAGGTTACCCCCTGTTAAACAAGGACCCTCACTCTAACCAGGGCAAAGGAGAAACACACCTGGTTAACCCCCACTCACCCCATTGGTGTCTTGGCACGAGCAGGCATGCTTAAATCAGAAGCAATGTGTAAAGTGTTTGTATCAACACACACAGTAAACAGTGAAAACACTACAAAATGGACACCTCACCAGTTTAGAAAAAGGCAATATGTATCTAAATCAAACAAGACCAAAAGGACAAAAATCAAACATACACAAGTAAAAATATGAGTTTTCAAAAGAATAAGAGTCTTGCCCCATATAAAACCATGGAAATGATGATTTTGCACAAAGTGCCTGGCTAGCGTAAAAAAAAAAGCCGCACGGGCATCGGAAAAGGCAGCGATATGTCAATTCCTTCCGCGCAATGGAGGCCATGCATTGTTTTTTCTCCTGTCGGGTCGGCGATGCCATGTTTTTTTTTCCTCCAAGAGAGTGATGCATCGATTTCTGGACAGGACACCTTGAATCAGCACAGTGTCGGGTTGACTTTGATGCACAGGGACGATGCCTGAAAATCCTGTTGTACGGTGTTAGAAAACCACATTGCATGGGGTTTGCATCGTTATCAGCAGCCGCAAGCGGGTGCTGCGTGTCGTTTCTCCAGCCGTGATGTGTTAATCTACCACCTGCGATGCAGGAGGAGCATTAATTGTAGCCGCGAACCCGGCGGCGTGTCATTTATCAGCCGTGTTGCAGATGGTGCACCGAAAATTTCTTCCCACAGCATTCTGTACGTGTTTGCCAACTTCACTGTTCAAGGGCCCAGGGACTGGATAGGACACCACTTGGCAGAGCAGGAGTCTCAGCAGAGAGTCCATATGTTGGCAGAGAAAGTATTTGATGGCCATGAGACTTCAAATCAGAATGCAAGCTCAGTTCAAGCCCTTAGAGATTCTTCACAAGCAGAAATATACCATAAAGTCCAGTCTTTGTACTGTTTCACAGGGAGGAGCAACAACTGCAGGATAGCCCAATAAAGGACAGACAGGGGCAGCACTTCTCATCAGCTCTTCAACTCTTCTCCTTGGCAGAAGTTCCTCTTGGCTCCAGAAGTGGGTCCACTACTTATACCCCACTCTGCCTTTAAAGTTTCCCAACTTAAAAGAAAAATCTTTATTGTTTACAAGATCCTACCTTGCCCAGGCCAAGCCTGACAGACACACCAGGGGTTGGAGACTGCATTGTGAGAGAGCAGGCGCAGTCCATTCAGATGTAAGTGACCACTCCTCCCTCCACTCTAGCGCAGATGACTACTCAAAATATGAAGGCTACTTCCCAGCTCCCTTTGTCTCACTGTCTAGAGGGGATTCACAGACAGCCCAACTGTCGAATTGACCCAAACAGGGAATCCACAAAGAGGCAGACTCAAAGAATGGTTTAAGCAAGAAAATGCCTACTTTCTAAAAGTTGCATTTATAAACTAGCAATCTAAAAACCATCTACACTAAAATATGTATTTTTAAATTGTGAGTTCAGAGACCCCAAGCTCCAAATTTCTATCTGCTCCCAAAGGGAATCTGCACTTTAAAGTTATTTAAAGGCACCCCCCATTTTAACCTGTGAGAGAGATAGGCCTTGCAACAGTGAAAACAGCATTTAGCATACGTTCAGTGTTAGGAAATGTAAAATACCTCAGCACATGTCCCACCTTTGATATACACTGCACCCTGCTCATGGACCTACCTAGGGCCTACCTTAGGGGTGCCTGGCATGTATAAAAAGAGAAGGTTTGGGCCTGGAAACTGGGTACACTTGCCAGGTAAAATTGGCAGTGCAAGACTGCCCACACAGACACAGCAGTGGCAGGTTTGAGGCATGTTTACAGGGCTACTCATGTGGGTGGCACAACCAGTGCTGCAGGACCACTAGTAGCATTTGATTTACTGGCCCTTGGCACCTCTAGTGCACTTTACTAGGGACTTACTAGTAAATATGCCAATCAGGGATAAACCAGTCACCAATACAATTTACACAGAGAGCATATGCACTTTAGCAATGGTTAGCAGTGGTAAAGTGCCCAGAGTCCTAAAGCCAACAAAAACAGGTCAGAAAACTTAGGAGGAAGGAGGCAAAAAGATTGGAGATGACCCTGCAAAAAGGGACAGGTCCAACAATGGTGCACTTTGTCAATTTTATCTATTTGTCTCATGTCTGTTGTGTATTCCGTTGTGGTGTGATGTGCGTGATGTGTGTGCCCATTGCAGGGTTGTTTCATGGTGATGTGGTTTGTGTTGCATGCCACATCAATAGGTTTATGTGTTCTATTTAAGGGCAATCCTTGGGCCAGTGTGGAATATGTGTCTGTGAGCAGTGATTGTATATGTGCTTTAGGTGTGTTGTTGTTGGTCTGTGTGACAAGGCTGTGTAGCCTTTAGTGTCCCTGTGGCTAAGCTGTGTGGCTGTGTGTATTTGTGTGGTGTCGCCATGCAGTGCGAGTGTGCTGGCCAAAGCGTACATATTGTGAGTGTGTGTGTGTCCGTGTTGCTGTGTGTCAGTGATTGTGTACTGTATGAAACGTGTTGCTGCTGCCCATGGTTTTCCGCCCCTCCAGTGATGTGTTTGCCGGCGCTGTCCGCAATTTATAAGGGTTAATGATACAGGTAGGTGTTTATACTTATGGTTGCTGTCATCCACGGTGGCGTTGATTTTGTTGTCTGTCTGCAAGCACGAGAAGAAGCATGAAGGGCTCCATGGCATCTCCCAACGTGTGCAGCTGCCTGCAGGTGAGTGTCTTCCTTTTCACTGCCTGTTTCCACCGTCTCGTACATGGTAGTTGGACCGCCAATGTGACCATGGCGTGCAACGTCAAAATGGATCTGGCAATAACACAGGCTCCCCAGGCTTCTTTATGCTTCTTGGTGACCGTGGTTGTCTGTGCCACCTGGTGGTGGTGATGGACCACTGGCAGTCTTCTGTGGGTATGACTGCCAAACTATTTATATGGGCGTCCGCTCTGCCAGACCGTTGTCTGTTAGACAACCAACATGGTGGTCATGGGACCCCAAACTTGTAATGAGGCCCTAATTAACTACATGCATAAAAAACCTTTAATATAGTGAAGAAAAGCAACAGAACTATTTCTATTATGCTTAAAGTGCATGAGAACTTGCAGGAAGTTCAGGAGAATGCCACCTCAGAGTTGTGAGGTGTGGGGAGGCAGCAGCAAGTAGAGCAGCTGTTAGGGTTATTGGCACAGAGTGTCACAGCGTGGTAGTGGCAGAAGGGTGGCGGACCAGGGATCCTGGTGCTGTGTGCAGGTGGGTGAACATGGGTGCAAACAGGCATGCCTTTGGTGCATTTTTGGAGCACCAGCATCACAACCACTGTGGGCATCCAATGTATGTCCATGCTGTGACAGACATTAAGGGCCAGATTTAATGGCAAATGATGGTGAGTGGCGCTGCAGCAAATTTGGCAGCATCATGCACCGTCATTTTCAAAACACAGGGATGCACCTTATTTACTAGAATACGGTGCACCCCCGTGTTTCTCCCTGAGCTGGGACTAAATTTGCTGCTTTGTGCCATCGCAGCCACCCTTGCACAGTAGTGCAAGGATGGCTGAACTGAGGGTAAGAAACACTTTCCTGCACAAAAACAATCTTAAATGGCGATTTGCTCCTTCTATGTGTGCTGCAAAATGCAGCACACATGAAAAGGGTAACAAATGAGGAATAATTAAAGCATTTCTCCTCTTTATGCCACTCTAACGCCACCCTTGTGGTGGTGTTAGATTTTGGCTCTGACTCAAGTTTGCCAAAACTCATAAATCTGAGGCAGCGTCAAAATGCAATGGGTGTTGCTTTGGCATGCCCACAGCAACACCTCTTGCACGCCCCTCCCATGCAAAGTGCTGCATGTGAAGGGGTCGTATTTACAAGGTGGCATTAAGCCACAAAAAGTGGCTTAACATCACCTTGTAAATATGGAGCAGGGCATAGTGCCACCAGAGCACCACGAAAAGTGACGCTTCTCTGGTGCTGGGGGCTCTCAAATATGCCCCTAAGTAGGTCCAGAGTGGAAAGAGTCGTGATGTCACTTCCTGTGCAGATAGTGGTATGTGATTTCATCTGCCAGCCTCTACAGACCTCATTAAGGCAAGTACATCCAAAGGAGATAAAATACAGCTTGAAAATGCTCATGAGAACCAGTGATCCTTCTTGATAACTTCTCTACCCATCCATCTCAATGATGTTTGTTCAGTGCAAGAGAGAAGGCTCCATTCCCCAGAGTCACTCCTCCACTGCAGTTTTAATGACTGTAATGCAAAAAAAAGGTTCACCTCTGCAAATTTTGGTGATGGGCTCCTCAAATGACACTGTCAGTGACTGCCCTACAGGCATATTAAGGACTTGACTGAGCGTGGCCCTTCAAGGGATGTGGACCTCTGACATGTGAATGGGCAACATTCTGAGTAACTGGAGTAATAATTGTAAGAAGCAGAATTTTAGGAAAAATAGAAGCCACAGCATTAAGACTTCTGCACATTCCCTCGAAAAACAATGAATTACAGGGCATATTTATGAGAGGCTTGTGCTGCCATTGCACCAAAAGTTTTGACATATCAGCAGCGCAAGCACTACTTTAAGTCTATGAAATGATGCATTTGTCCAAATATTTTAAGGTTTGCAGCATGCAGAAGCTGAACTTAAACCTGCTGAGCCATGCAGAAATTAAAATATACATGGTAGGTGTTCCTCTGTAAAATATCAGGCAAAACTCATGCAGTGTTATTTATGGGTTTGGCAATGTGTGACAAATCGTAAGGATGTGGCACACAAAGCCAAAAATGCACCAAACCTACCACGCATCGGTAATCCAGGCGTAGGAAATGATGCAGTACCTATGGTATAAAAACCTGAACATTCAAAAATACTTTGACAAGCTCAACTTCACCATGGAGGTTGTGATCTTGCAACTTGGTACCACCACTATATAGGCAGCAACGGAGGAGGAAATGTGTGTTCTGGCAGCACATCTCCCTCGTCAACCTGAGGGAAGATAAGGTGATAAAATGATATAGGTTCTCCAGAAGATTGGGCCATGTCTGCTGCCACTTCCAGGCTGACCAGTAATCCTCCCTAAGTAAAGGTAATGGCTGTGCTTCACATGCTGGCCTCTGGGTTATTCCAGGTCACAACAGCAACAGGTATATGTTTCTGCCATCTTGCACATTTTCCTGGATGCCATCATTTGCTTAAAACACACCAGTATCTCCTCTTCCCTTAGGCCCACCAACAGCTGGACACCAAGCAAGTCTTCTATGGCATTGCAGGGTTTTAGCCTGTCTTGGGTGCTATGGAATGCACACAAGTGCAAGTGGTCCCCCCAGCTCCAACACCACATCTGTTGTGGAATAGAAAATGTATGTACTCTAAGAATGTCAAGGCCATCATTGGCCATCTAGGGATGTTCACCAATGTGCTGGCCAAGTACCCTGGAAGTGCTCCTGATGCCTATATCTTCTGGCACAGTATTATCAATGAGCGCTTCCAAAACATCAGATATGGGAATGGCCTACTTGTTGGTAAGTAAATTAGAGGTATGCAAGACACCAACAAACATGTTAAAATGTATGACATAATAGCCATCTCCGTGTCTGTTGATGAAGCTTGGGGCATAAGTGAGAATGGTGTGCCTCAAACTTGCACCATGCATTGTGGGACATGTGTGATGCAAACTAATGTCAGGTGTTTCTTGTCATGCCAAGCCATTTTGGGGGTCATTCTGACCCCCGCCGGTGGCGGAATCCGCCGGCCTGGCGGGAACCGCCAGAAGACCATTCCACGGTCAAAAGACCGCAGCGGTCATTCTGACTTTCCCGCTGGGCTGGCGGGCGACCGCCAAAAGGCCGCCCGCCCGCCCAGCGGGAAAGCACCAGCAACGAGGATGCCGGCTCCGAATGGAGCCGGCGGAGTTGCTGGTGTGCGACGGGTGCAGTTGCACCTGTCGCGATTTTCAGTGTCTGCCAAGCAGACACTGAAAATCTCAATGGGGCCCTGTTAGGGGGCCCCTGCGGTGCCCATGCCAGTGGCATGGGCACTGCAGGGGCCCCCAGGGGCCCCACGACACCCGTTCCCGCCATCCTGTTTCTGGCGGTGAAAACCGCCAGAAACAGGATGGCGGGAAGGGGGTCGGAATCCCCATTGCGGCGCTGCTTGCAGCGCCGCCGTGGAGGATTCCCTGGGGCAGTGGGAAGCTGGCGGGAAACCGCCGGCTTCCCTTTTCTGACCGCAGCTTTACCGCCGCTGTCAGAATGCCCCCGGAAGCACCGCCAGCCTGTTGGCGGTGCTTCCGCGGTCGTTGGCCTTCAGAATGACCCCCTTTGTCTGCTTTGGAATTTTGTACTAAATCGGAAGTCTTGCAACATAGCGACAAATGCTGTACTGCATGACCATGTGTAAGAGAGCTGTTCCAAAGGTGTTGAGTGGGTGCATCCATGCAACTCCCATGGTTTATGATGCATGTCATGTATGCCAAACATGGTAAACCTGGGAAAGTATCAATTAAATAGGTCTTCCCAGGTGATGCTCAACAAGGAATAAGGGTGCAAGTTGTCCCAGTCAATTTTGCTTCCTATGTGTGTTGCATCCTGTGGCAAACATAGATAGAGGAACATGCCTCTCAAGAATGCATATGTGTGGAACGGTGCCCTTCCTGCACTAAAACAATTATGCATCCAATACAGGCATATTTGCACCATTGTGCAAGGGTGCCTGATTTTTCTGCTAGGCATGTCATTGTTTATCACTGAATAGTTAAAGTACAGGAAGTTACTGTGTGATTTAAATACAGTGCATTTTTGCCCTTTCCCAGTGATGCAGTGCAGCACAATAAAGTCACTTGCTGTGCTGCACTGTGCCACTTTGTCAGTCATCTGGCCCATAGTGTCATGTACACAACTTAAAACAATGTAGAGACAATGATTTCCCATTATGTCATGCCCTCACTAATCCTGTAACGGCAGTAGCATCAGAACATGCATGTGTAGTATAGTATTGTCTCATCTTTCACTGTGTGAATGGACTGAACTCTGTCATCTGCACTAGTTAACAAATCAAGGGAACAATCATGTGGTACACAAGGCGATTTAGTCGAAGTAGAAACTGAATTTGATGTCTAAGTTTGGGATGAAAGTAACTTCAATGGTGTACGTTGTCTCAGTATCAGATAAACGTCTAAAAAAGTAATGGTGTGTGAACTAATCCTGTGCTCCTAAGTAAGTGTGTAACACATGGAAGCCATATCCCATCTATGTGTGCTGCAGAATGTAGCACACAGAGAAATCTTACACAAGGTGGATAATTTAAGGTCATACTCCTTGTAATGCCACTCCTCAGAAAGTAGTATTTCCTGGTTCATTTCTAGGTTTACCTTGCTTGGTATGTTTGGGAATGCATATATATACTTCAGATGTGAATGGGTACCCCCCATGCAGTGGTCAAAGAGTCTCTCTCTCCTTGAGAGTTCGACATTGCAGAGAATTGTCAGACATTGTGTCACTCCTGATTAATGGCACTTCTCAGTGCTACACAAACTGGCCTTGTTGGGATCATGCAGTATACAGATAGATTTACCTAGCATATTTACTATGGTGCAATCCTCAAGCCCAACACATATTGGTTCAAACATATAGCCTTGAGTGTAGAAGTGTCTTTATCACCACATTAAATAGTGGTCCTTGCCTAGCTTTGTGTGCAAAAACATGGTTGCCTGACAATCATATGTGCCATATAGAAATTACACCATATGTTTTTGAAAAATATAGTAAATCCACAAGCTGGGTGACACATACACTGTAATATGGATGAGCCAGCATGTCTCTTTGCTTCCTTAAGTGTGTGTTGCATCTATAACACATCTAAAGGCAGGATTCATGAAAGATTGAATTCATGAAGGTACTGGGCAGATAAAGGAATACAATAACGGGGCACATAGGCCCCTGGAGCAATCTTCAGATGAACATATGACTGTGGGAGACATTCAGGAGTGTATCCAGGTAACGGCTGTGACAACTTAAGTGTGATCAGTATAACCTTGGTTCCTGCCCTGCTGTGCTGCCATGGTGACTGCTGTTCCCGTGGCTGGGTGAAGAGGAATGCACATGCACTCCTGGGACCCAGACTCACTCCACGACCCATGAGGCAGCCTACCAGCCATAAAGCCACACAGGCATGAACGAATGACACCCACACAGATTCACCTCCTGGACACTGCCCACTGTCACACAAACTTGCCAAGTGGTGCCAGCCCAGAACACAGGTTTGCAAAGTGCCATTCAACACTAGGTGTAGTAACACATATATGACATAAAACCTGTATCTCTGCAGCTACCTATGTCCATTTAAGCCTACTTCAAACCACAAAAGGAAGATATTTAAAACAAATTGATCCATATATCACAATATTTACATTGTTCCCCTCACAATAAATTGTCACTCAAAATGTCACACCTAAGATGTCATAATAACACACATAAGTACACTATAACTAATAAAGCGTCACACATAACAAAACATTTTTTCTTGTCAGCTATGCATCCAGAACCAATGGCAGTGTGCCCAATGTGTGATTTCCTACATTTCAGAGTCCTCAACATGAGATCCCACACATTAGGTGAGTTGAGTCGGTCAGAACCCAAGCATTGCCCTTTTGCATGGTGCATTGCACAAATTGCACCAGTTGTAAGCAGCGAATCAATACCAATGCGTGGAAAAACTTCATAAGGCCTGATGCACTGTGCCCAATGTGCATTTTCAGTACTGATGCATCATAAAATGTCACATTTGATGAAAACTGAAAGGATATACCCAGGAATGATGCAGTGGGTGTGGTGGGCTGCATACTTGGAAGTATGGAATTACTTTTGCTTTCTTTTACTCTCTGTTAGTTTGTTCTTGGTGTTGGAGATGTTTTGAGAGTGGCAGGTATTTCATTGTACTTTTTGGTCTTGTCGGTGGCTGCTCTGTCCCTGTTGTGTACTAATTGTGATTAGTATGTATTGTTGTCGTAAACTGTCTTATTATCGTCATTGTTTTGTCAGGTGTTTGTCCATTTAGGGTTATTAATAGTCTAGCAGTAGGATTTAGGTTAAGTGGTGTTTGTTGTAGGTTTACTGGGTATACCTAGGTTGCGGGAATGTCAAGAAAGGCTAGGGCTAAGAGCTTGTCTGAGGAAGAATTTGGGTCCATGTTATGGTTGCTGGTCCATTATGTACCAAACGTGGTGGCATCAGGAGATAGATTCAACCAGGGTTATCCCCCATAGGAACATAAGGTGCACTGGGAGAGGGTGTGTTGGCAGAGGTCCAGGAGTTTGGGATGGGGCACACTGCCCACCAGCTTAAGCACTGATGGGCTGATGTGGTGGCCTGAGAGGCAGATTTGATACCCCAACTTGGATTGGATATTGGTGTACCTGTAAGTAGTATGCATTTTCCAACTGCATGTAGTTGTGTAACTATTACAGTGTAAACAAGGGTTCAAATTCTGATGGAACAGTTAATCTAATCAGTTGTTTTCTGAATTCCTCCGTAAAGCTGTTAAATTAGTATTTCCTGCACCAGAGGCCTGTTGTATGATATGTGGCTTTACCTTTTTAAATTTTTTAAATATTTGCACAGATGAGGTGTAAGGAAGAATGTACTTTTCAATTGCCCATGAGGTAAACCTTCTTATGTGCGCTGTATTGTTCTGCACCATCTGTAAGTTCTACCATGGCACTGGGAAATATAAAGGTTTTTGTAGGATGGCCCTTACAAGTCAGAAATGTATTCCTACTTTCCAAGGCATGCATCCTTGCACCATGTTTCAAAGTAGCACGCCTGGATGGTAGTCAGGACTCTGTACACCATTGAGTGATATGCATAGTCTGATATCATTGTTACGATGCCACATACAGGGTGTACTCATTACACATTTCAGCACTACTTTGCCCTGCCTTGGACCAATGCTTTTGCCCCTTTGTGTCATGGTACTGGAAGCCCTGAGATGGTGTTAGCCAGCAGTACTCAAAACAGTCACATGCCTGAGGGAAGCTTCAGGCATGTGCTGTGAGATTTGCATTAGTGTAACCTGTAAAATATCTCTTCCATGTGAGGTGAATAGCTGCATCTCATATCTCCAGAAAAAGTATACATATCTTTGTCCAACATGTTGAAATTTCCAAATCACTTGAACATCATACTACTATTCATGATATTTAGACAGTGTATTTACACTATTTATGATTCTGTGTTCACATTCTTGTCTTGTGGGTAGATCAGCACCATACACAAGTGGCAAAGCTTCAAACTTGCAGGATCCCAATGCTACATGATTGGAGCTTTGTAAGGTTTATGCGTGATCCATGATAGCAGTATCATCCTGATATTTATGGTGATGTATCATTCACATTTAACCATTTTGCACTGGCACAACAGTATTTGTGCACATGCTAATGTAAAATGTACAAAAATGTATGTCATGTAGAGACAATGTGTCCATGGCAACCAGATTCATTTATCTTTCTCTGCTGTGGTGATTTTTGCTCACCTACAGGCTGGTAGCCTATGGCACAGTTATCATCTTCAGGCCCTTAATCAGCTGATGTTCAAAAGATGCCAAATGTGACATACAATACATGGCACAAACATTTCAAATTATGGCTCAACAAACGTTTGAGCCAAGTGGAACAAGCAATGCTTATCTTGTCTTGACATGGTATGCTTGGATGTATCTGTAAATGATTTAGACACTGGTGCTGATGAGTTATCCAGAGAGCATTACCAAGTGTAAATATTATAATCTCATGACATTTAAAATAGAGTCCATGAGTGTCTAAATGCCACAGATATTGCTTGTTTTAGCATCCTACTATTCTCATACATGCTACTTGCATAGAACTTCTCCTGCAAAAAAAATCAGCAATGTGAAATACTATGGGGCATATTTTCACTTTGTTTGCAGTGAATTAGCCTAATTTTTTATGCGAATTCAACGCAATTTCAACAACATATTTATATTGTGACGCTAGACATGTCTAGCGTCAAAATCTTGGTGTTAATGTCATTTTTCAGATGCGTGAAACCTACTTGCGTCAATGAGATGCAAGGTTGGCATTCCTGTCCAAAAATGCACATATTTATCCACCTGGGCAAATAAGACACCCAGGTAGGAGGCGGACCCATAAAATTATGTGTTGGAAAGTAGCCTCTTTCTAGCATAGTTACCCCCACTTTTGGCCTGTTTGTGAGTGTGTCAGTGTGTTTTTACTGTGTCACTGAGATACTGCTAGCCAGGACCCCAGTGCTCATACATAAAAACCTATATGTCAGTATGTTTTTGCCTGTCTCACTGAAACCCTGCTAGCCAGGACCCCAGTGTTCATAGTGTGTGGCCTAATGTGTTTGCCTGTGTAGTTCCTAACTGTGTCACTGAGGCTCTGCTAACCAGAATCTCAGTGCTTATGCTCTCTCTGCTTTTAAATTCGTCACTGTCGGCCAGTGACTACATTTACCAATTTCAATTGGCATACTGGACCCCCCTTATAAGTCCCTAGTATATGGTACCTAGGTATCCAGGGCATTGGGGTTCCAGGAGATCCATATGGGCGGCAGCATTTCTTTTGCCACCCATAGGGAGCTCAGGCAAACCCTTATACAGGACTGCCATTGCAGCCTGCGTGAAATAGTGCACACACTATTTCACAGCCATTTTCACTACACTTAAGTAACTTATAAGTCACCTATATGTCCAACCTTCACTTGCTGAAGGTGAGGTGCAAAGTTACTAAGTTTCAGGGCACCCTTGCACAAGCAAAGGTGCCCCCACATAGTTCAGGGCCATTTCCCCGGACTTTGTGAGTCTGGGGACACCATTACAGGCTTGCACTACATATAGGTCAATACCTATATGTAGCTTCACAAAGGTAACTCCAAATTTGGCCATGTCACATGTCTAAGATCATGGAATTGTCTCCCCATTCCAAATCTGGTATTGGGGAGCCAATTCCATGCATCCTGGGGGCTCCACCATGGACCCCCAGTACTGCCAAACCAGCTCTCTGAGGCTTGCACTGCAGCTACAGCTGCTGCCACCTCACAGATAGGGTTCTGCCCTCCTTGGGTCTGGGCAGCCCAGTCCCAGGAAGGCATAACAAAGCATTTCCTCTGAGAACTGGGTGTTACACCCTCTCCCTTTAGAAATATGTGTTACAGGCAGGGAGGGGTAGCCTCCCCAGTCTCTGGAAATGCTTTGAAGGGCACAGATGGTGACCTCCTTGCATAAACCAGTCTACACTGGTTCAGGGACCCCTTCTTCCCTGCTCTGGTGGGAAACTGGACAAAGGAAAGGGGAGTGACCACTTCCCTGTCCATCACCACCCCAGGGGTGGTGCCCAGAGCTCTTCCATTGTGTCCCAGACTTCAGCCATCTTGCTTTGCAGTGTGTGAGGGCACTCTGGAGGGCTCTGAGTGGCCAGTGCCAGCAGATGACATCAGAGACCCCTCCTAATAGGTCCACACCTGATAAGGTAGCCAATCCCCCTCTCAGGGCTATTTAGGGTCTCTCCTGTGGGTTCTCTTCAGATTCTGCTTCCAAGTTTCCTTCAGGAATCCTCTGCAACAACTTCAGACTCTTCTGACCTCAGATCAACCTCAGCCTGCTCCAAGAAATGCTGTTACAGCAACGAAGTGTCTACAAGAGACACTTTTCTTCAGCAACCTCAGCTCCAAGTCAGCAACTGCAACAGTTTCCTTGGTGTGCATGCTCTGGGGACTCCCTGTCTTCATCCTGCACCAGAAACCCCAAAGAAATCTCCCAAGGAGTGACGGAGTCACTCCCTTGCTCCAAGCATGTACCTTCCAAGGCGATGACTGGTACCCTGAGACTCCTCTCATGGTAACAAGCTTGCTTCTAAGGACACGGAGGGTGGACATCATTAACATAGACTGTCCTGAGGTCCTTCTGATGCAATTTGGAGGAGGTAGACCTTGCCTTCCCTGAGAACATCAGTACCCCTGTGTATTATGTCTTCTTCGTCTCCTGAGGCCTCTGTGCACTCTTTCCAAAATTCCTTCATGCAAAGCTTGGCCGAGGTCCCTAGAACTCCACCCTGTGATGCTCAACTCGCTGAGTTGTTCTCCGGCGGCATGGGACATTCTTTTGTTGTGCTGCATCAACCACATTTTGCACCTCCTTTGTACCAGGATCCTGCAGCTTCTGGGGGTGCTGGCTGGCATCCTGAGGGCTCTCTAAAGTGCTGAGAGCCCCCTATTCCTCCTCACACAGAGTTGAGGCTCAAAGGTCCCTCCTGGGTCCATCCAGTGCCATTTTGATGAAAAATGTGCTTTTGCTGTAGCCAAGGCTTGTTGGTGCCTTCCAACACGAAATCTCATCTGCAACGATCTTCACGCCGTGGGACATCTTTTGCATAATGCAGAAACCCACTGGCATCTTCCTAGTGTGCATTTCTCCAGTCTTTGACTAACTGGAGACTCTTTTTTTGCACCCTCTTCTGGAGTGATAGGGGGTCCTGTCCTTCCTGGAACTTCTCTCTACTTATGTACTTGGTCCCCTTCCTTTGCGGGTCTTCAGGTCCAATAATCCAGCAGTTGTTCTTTGCAGACTTGGTTGGCTGCTGCAAAATCCCAAAAATGAGGTGTATGTAATCTAAGGAAACTTGCAGTACTTTACTCCTGCTTTTCTGGGCTTGGAGTGGGGTAATTTACGTACCTTTACTGTATTCTTACTTTCCCAGCGATTCTGCGCACACTACACTTGTCTAGGGGGGAATTTGTGATTCACTTTCCACTTTTTTAGTATATGGTTTGTGTTGCCCCTTGACCTATTTTCTCCCATTGCATTCTATGGGACTTTCTACTGTTTGCATTTTTCTATGATTATTTACTTGTCTAATTTTGGTGTCTAGTGTATATATTGTGTATAATACTTACCTCCAGAAGGATTATTGTTTCTAAGATAATTTTGGTACTGTGTCACCCAAATAAATACCTTTAATTTTGGTAACACTGAGTATTGTCTTTACTTGTGTATAAGTACTGTGCAACTATAAGTGGTATTGCTTGAGCTTTGCATGTCTCCTAGTTCAGCCTAAGCTGTTCTGCTATAGCTACCTCTATCAGCCTAAGCTGCTAGAACACTACTAATCTACTAATAAGGGATAACTGGACCTGGCACAAGGTGTAAGTACCATCAGGTACCCACTATAAGCCAGGCCAGCCTCCTACAAACATGCCTCTGTGTGCCTTGCAGGACAAGCCAGTCAGTTGCTTGCAGAACACTAGGGTAGTGTCATGTATCTGTCACCGAACTTCCCTTCATACCATGGAGTTCCATCATCTACAGATTGCCCACATATGGTTGTTGCAGGGGACAGAAGTCTCAGGCCTAGTGTAAGTCTGCAGATGTGTAGCTCTCACACACCTGAGTGTCATCATGAGTTTGCAGTGGTGTGTCTGTTGCACTGTCCTCAACCTGGGTAATTAGATCACTCCTCTGAAATCGTACACACTGTCATATGTTGTCCATTAGTAGTGACAGTGATATGATACTAACCATGGTTTTCCAACTACCTTTCAGGTGGACCTGGCCCTTCCCATAGGTAAAGTGGCAACATTTGAGGACCCAGATGGATCCAGGAAGTGTGATTATGTCTGTCCTGTGTAGTGGTTAAGGCTTTTGTGTGAGTGACTCGTGTGTTGCACACAATGCTAGAAGTGATGAGCTGTCAAATGATCAGATATCAACTTTGGCTGAATGGTGACACTGTGTCCCATTTAAATGTTCCCCATGCATGAGCAGAGAGTCATAGCTTGTGAGGCTTGTGGTGATCAATGTAAACAAGGTGATGACAAGCCACATGTAGGCCCATATGTGACTTAGATGGCAACCATTGTGAAAATATTGGCACTGAGACACACCGTCATTCTCACAACACAGTGATGCACCATTTTGTACACAAATTGGTGCATCCCTGTATTGTAATGTACATGTACGACTGGGTGGGCAATTGTCCCCCAGCATGTTGCCACATGTGTTGTACTCCACTCATGTGACACTTATATGGGATGTAATAGGCGTACATGCAGGTCAAGTCCAAACGTGTGGTGGCATGGATATGGGTGTGTAAGGAATGGTACTGGCTGATCAGGTATTGATGGGTGTCTACACCTGGACACATTAATGTAGATGTGAAAGAACTATGGATGCCAGCTTCCCAGTTGTCCGCCCTCCTAACATATGGTCCACTCCCTGACTCCATGTGTGAGTGGGCATGCCTTGGTGGATGACCTTGACAGTTGAGAGGACGAATTGTATGGCCATTCCCCCTGAGGCACAGGGGGTGAGGAACAACAAATTTGCAGGTAGATGTGATACTCACAGTGTAGGTGATAGTCATTTTGATCAGCCTTGCATGTGTACCTATCAAAACTGGCCCCTTATGGTTACAAACTGCATCCCATACTCCCAATAACAGATTCAAGTCACTGGTGATGTATGTTCAAACATTGACACAGACGATGAGAAGTGGTGGCCCTGATCTATGTGAAGTTGATGCTACCTTTGCTTTGTTAAACATGGCACAAAATCAATGCACATCTAATTTTGTTTGTTTCCTAATCTTGTTGTGAGTGGATATGATGTCAATGAAATCATGCTAAGGGAGTGTTGTCATTTCATCCATCAGGGCCATTGTATTATCAGGAATGTGAATTGGAGTGCATATGGAATTCGATGTAGAAAGTTAGGTAATAACCTTTACATACTCCACACAATGCTGACACCGGTGGTTGCCTGTCTCAATTTAACAGCTGCCAACATAAACAAAGAGGAACTTTGTGCCTTTTGGCACATATTGGCACATACTGGCAGGAAAATCTGGGTTCCGGAGGATGGTACGCCGCTATCGCAAGGAGCGATCCACCGGTGAGTGGCGGGCATTCACCCAAGGGGGATCCGCACTGCCCACACAGGGAGGACCAAGCACCACAGCTGTGCTGGGGACTACAGCTGCTACCTTCACAAAAGCCCCAGCTGCTGCACCCTCAACATCCGTGCCACAGCTGACCACACCTGCTGCAATGGACATGAGTGCTATTAGGGACCTACAGAGGGATGTCACACTGCTCCTCAAAAAGTTAGACTCTCTTGAGAAGGTGGTGGAGAAGAATACAAAGGGGCATATTTATACTCTGTTTGCGCCGGAATTGCGTCATTTTTTTTTACGCAATTCAGACGCAAAACTAACTCCATATTTACACTTTGGCATTAGACGCGTCTAGCGCCAAAGTCCATGGAGTTTGCGTCATTTTTTAGTGTGGACACCTACTTTGCGTTAATGAGATGCAAGGTAGGAGTTCCCGTCTAAAAAATTTACTCCGTGGCATATGCGCCGTATTTACACTCCCGGGCAAAATTCATGCGGGTCAAAAAAAATGACATACGGACGCTTTTGCCCCATTTTTTAGCGCCTGGACAAGGCAGGCGTTAAGGGACCTGTGGGCTCGGAAGGAGCCCAGATGTGCCCTCCCATGCCCCCAGGGACCCCCCCTGTCACCCTTGCCCACCCCAGGAGGACAACAAAGGCTGGAGGGACCCATCCCAGGGACAGTTCAGGTAAGAACTTTTTTTTTTTTTTGTGTGGCATAGGGGGGCTTGATTTGTGCCCCCCTACATGCCACTATGCCCAATGACCATGCCCAGGGGACAGAAGTCCCCTGGGCATGGCCATTGGGCAAGGGGGCATGACTCCTGTCTTTGCTAAGACAGGAGTCATTTCTATGGGGGTTGGGAGTCGAAAAAAATGGCGCAAATCGGGTTGAGGCGAAAAATTTGCCTCAGCCTGACTTGCCCCATTTTTTGATGCCCAAGCTCCATATCCCCCTACGCCGGCGCTGCCTGGTGTACGTCATTTTTTTTCACGCACACCAGGCAGCGCCGGCGGCTAACGCCGGCGAACGTCATTGAATAAATACGGCGCCCGCATGGCGCTTTAGAATGGCGTTAGCCGGCGCTAATTTTTTTGACGCAAAACTGTGTTAGCGCAGTTTTGCGTCAAAAAGTATAAATATGGCCCAAAAAGACTAAAATTCATAAGGAGGAAACTCAAGAGGGAAAATCTGCGAATGGCATAATGATTCTCATCCCCATTTCAGTCCCCTCCTTCCTCATTTATTTTAATGTTTTCAGTGGGTTTTAGGCGATTAGTGTCAGGTTAGATTAGGTTAGTAGTTTAGTTAGGCTAAGAACGTTTGGCGTGGGTTTTCTACTTTCTACATTTTACTATGTTGCTGGTTGGGTGGGGGTGATGTTGGGGCTTTTATGTGTTATAAAGAAAAAAATATATATCAAATTTAAAGAATGAAATATACCAAAATAATTATATTTGTTTAGTAATGGCTAGTATATGTATAGTTTATTATGGGGGTCAATGTTTAGAGTGTGTTGTTAAATGTGTTAGGTACGTTTAGCACAGAGTAGTTAGGGTCTGTTGTTGGTTATGTATATTTAGCATAGGTTAGGTAACGGTAGGTGCTCTTAATATTTTTGTTAGTTTAGTTAAATTCTAATTAAAAACTTTTGGTTGCTCCTTTACTTTATGTGTCTTATGCTTGGGTCTCAGGGTCTTCCCATTGGTGAACAGAGAACATTGTGTGTTGTCCCAGTCATTCTGTCCTGCCTCCGGATCCCTCTCTTGACATGTTCATCACCTTCTTACAACTGAGCTGTCACATTGGCAGCTGCAACACATCTACCTGTTTGTGCATCTGCCGTCCAGTGTACCCACCACTCAAGAAGACTATGTTGACCATGCATAGGACAGGTAGGTGAGGTAATTCAACTGTCATTGTATGGGTCCTGTGTCAGAATGTGGGGCACTGTGGGACATCTGGCAACAGCGTACATTTCATACCTATCCTGCTAAACTGATCAGTGGCAATTACAGATGACATTGAGTCCCTCTGTTTCACACCAATGTGTTCTACTGGTACTCTCAGCTGACAAAATTGCCGAAGAACTGTTTCACAGCCATTCCTGCCATATGTAGTGGGTGTAGCATACATGAGTTGAAATTTTTTGACATACTCAGTGAATTGCTTGTAGGGGATGAGACCATCATAGACGTTCATCATGTAGGTACCATGTGCATAGATATGTGCCCGCATATTCATGCACTCTTGTACTGACACTCTGTGACTAAAGGCATGTTACGCACATCACAATTCCTGAACCTAGTAGATGTGTCACAACACACAAAAACATGCTGGTTGTGTAGGTGGTGTTTAATAACAAGTGCAATAGGTCTGTGACCCAATTTGTGGAATCCATCCAATTATGACACAACACAAGTCTAGGGTTGAGGGGCATGTCATGGGACATGCTTGGGTAAAGTGTCTTTCTGTGCAGGGGAACATAAATTGACAATTGAAAAGTTAGATGTGATTGCAGTCCATAGAAGAAAGGTCAACAATGTGTTGGTGAAGAGTGCATATCTGCAACAGTGCTAACACTGGCATCATGTCAAGCACAGGATAAAGGAAAACACTGCCCATGTGGCATGGGCTGGTGCTACCGGGAACTCCTATGGGTAAAGATAATCTGTTCCACATCTTATCCTCCGATGTGTGTGGTGCCTCCTCTACGCTTGATGGTGGTAATGGGGAGGTAGAGTCCACTGGATTTGTGGACTACCAATTCCCAGCAAAATTCAATGGATGTTGCTGTGGCACGCCCACAGCAATACCCATTGCACGCCCCTTCCACGCACAGTGATCTGTGGGATGGGGCCGTATTTCCAAGGTGATATTAAGCCACAAAAAGTGGCTTAAGGCCACCTGGTCAATACGGTGCAGTGCTTAGCGCCACAGGTGCGTCACTGAGATGCACCCCTAAGCTCCAAAGGATAGTTCCTGTATATCATGGCTGCAGTCTACAGTCCTATGCCCCACCTGCATATCACATGAAGGGAAGCCCACTTGGCACAATTGGCAGCATCATATCTTCTAAGTGTGATGTCTACCCTTTTTGTGGCTTGACACCATCTTTTTATGTTCTACCCTCCCTTTGCACCCATTTCCATGGTGAGAACTTTCAATGGGTGTTACTGTGCTCATGCCACAGCACCGCACATGGCACTTTTCACCTGTCACAGTCTTACATGTTTCACATATACCCATGCTGTGCTGAGACATTGCATCCCAGGGATGGCATTGCCAGGACACTATGCTCTTGTTACCATTGATGACTCCTCATGCTGTTGTTTGTGTTTGTGTGCTACATTGCATGGCACTCATGAACCCAGCAGAGTTCAGTTTCATCTTCTGTCTGTGTAGGTGTGTTTGCCTTACTAAACACCTATGTCCTTCCCCTCAATGCAGCCCTCCTTGAACTATGATACATGAGTGCAACATGGTAACAGTACAGCTCATTTGACACAAGCGCAGGGTTAGACCCAGGGATGGGCAGTATGGGTATGAAATTTCTGCTGTGTCCATCATTCTGTACGTGTTAGACCTGGTACTTTTGGCAGGTTCATCCCCAGACTTTTTGCCTCCTTCCTCCTTTTTTTCTGACCTCTAGCTGTTGGCTCTAGGACTCTGAGCACTTTCTCACTGCTGATCAATGCTAAAGTACAGGTGCTCTCCCTTTTAAATTTGCTATAATTGGCTTATACCTAATTGGCATATTTAATTTACCTGTAAGTCCCTTGTACAGTGGTATCTCTATACCCAGGGCCTGTACATTAAATGTTACTAGTGGACCTGCATTGCTGCTTGCACTACCCACTGAAATAGCCTTTCAAACCAGTCTCTTACCTGCTAGTGCAGGGCCTGTATGAGCACTTTTCTGCCACAGGGACCTGGCATCTAAATGTACTTGCCAGGCCCAGAACTCCCCTTCTACTACATGTAAGTCACCCCTAAGGTTGGCCCTAGCTAGCCCTATGGGCAGGGTGCTCTGTATGTAGAAGGCAACACATGAGCCTGGTTGTGTGGCTTGTCCTGGCAGTGACAAACTGCCTATTGGATTTCTCACTGCTGTAGTGCTGCCTTCCCATAGGATTGCATTGGAAATGTCCTGCCTTATGTGTAGGGGGTATGGTCTGATTTATGAGGGATAGTGCAGGCATGCTTGGTATGGATGTAAAGGTAGTGAGAAATGCTGCTTACTGGTGCAAGTGGATTTTTTATTACTATTACAGAAATGCCACTTCAAGAAAGTGACTCATGAACCACAGAGGGTAACCCATAAACCCAAAAGGGCTGGGTAAAGATCAAGGCCCATATTTATACTTTTTTTGCGCCGCATTTGCGTCGTTTTTTGACGCAAAAACAGCGCAAACTTGCAAAATGCCATTGTATTTTGTAGGTTTGCGCCGTTTTGCGTCAAAAAGCGGCGCAAATGCGGCGCTAAAAAAAGTATAAATACGGGCCTAAATGTCAAAAACTACAATGCCCTTAAAGGAAAACAAAGATTATTTACACATATCATAAAACAACATAGGTGAACATACACAAATCTATTTATTCATTTACATATAAACATTAAAAACATATCTCTATCTCCATTCCATCGGAACAACCAATCTCACAATCAAAAAAACAGAAGGACAAACCAATGTGAAGAAAAAGTGCTCATGATAGACAATAAAAAGAGAAAAAGAATAATCAATATCCTAATTATCCTGTAACTACATAAGAATAAGAGCAGTTGGTTGGTTATCCTTTAACTGCATTGAATCAATTGCAAATCTTCAAGGAATATAAATCTCTTTCTCGTGTCCTTCTTTAATATCCTATGCAGAAACCAATCCCGACTGAAATATATACACCGACGTTTCGACCCCTTCCTATCCTGGGCCAAACTGCTCCACAATGGGTCTTCTTCAGGACTAACTGATGGGAGTCCCCTATCACATCTTCTAACCCCTTTACTCGTTAAGTATTCCTACTTGTCAAGCAGTTGAATCTATTTAAATATGTTCCAAATTTCTCCCATAGACACCGTTCCAAAACATTTGTACAATTCAATATCCATATGAATGTGCGTCCTCTCTTCAGAAACGTATCCAGTCACTTCGAAAGCCCAGAATAGGAAGGGGTCAAAACGTCAGCGTATATATTTTAGTCGGGATTGGTTTCTGCATAGGATATTAAAGAAGGACACGAGAAAGAGATTTATATTCCTTGAAGATTTGCAATTGATTCAATGCTGATTACCGCCGTGAAGAAGACCGCCAACACACTGCTGCGGCTGCGGAAATCCGCTACAGCTATTACGACCCACAGCTCGGAATCTGCCAAAATCTAGACACCCACACAAGTCCGCCACACCAAAGGTCAGTGATAAACTGGTGATAACAAAACCTCCACTGTCACGCCAACAGGAATACGCCCACACTATCACGACCCACGAATCCACGCGGCGGTCTTTCAACCGCGGTATTCCATTGGCGGTACACACCACCGCACTCAAAACACACACACATTTACAAAACACAACCACATTGGACAAATCAAAATACACACACCTGATACACACACCGCTCCCACACACTCAATACAATATAAAACACACACCCACATCACCCACTAACCCCTATGACAAAAAATTGAGAACGAAGCACACAGAGAGACACCACCATCAACAAACTAGCATCCACAGGCACACAACACCATCACT
Source organism: Pleurodeles waltl (assembly GCF_031143425.1). Taxonomy (NCBI): domain Eukaryota; kingdom Metazoa; phylum Chordata; class Amphibia; order Caudata; family Salamandridae; genus Pleurodeles; species Pleurodeles waltl. The sequence continues at coordinate 234,474,553 of NC_090447.1, forward strand.
CACACAACATCCACGCACCTCACACAACACACACAAACACATCCCCTCACACATCACAACACACACCACCTCACACATCACCCACACCACACCATGGCACCGCAAAGACACCCCAGGTTCTCTGAGGAGGAGCTCAGGGTCATGGTGGAGGAAATCGTCCGGGTAGAGCCACAGCTATTCGGATCGCAGGTGCAGCACACCTCTATTGCTAGGAAGATGTAGCTATGGAACAGAATCGTAGACAGGTTCAACGCAGTGGGACAGCACCCAAGAACTAGGAATGACATCAGGAAGAGGTGGAACGACCTACGGGGGAAGGTGCGTTGTGTGGTCTCAAGAAACCAGATTGCAGTTCAGAGGACTGGCGGCGGACCCCCACCTCCTCCCCCACAACTAACAACATGGGAGGAGCAAGTCTTGGCTACACTGCATCCTGAGGGCCTCACAGGAGTAGTAGGAGGAATGGACTCTGGTAAGTCAGATCTTAACTATTACATCCCCCACCCTACCTGCATGCTATCACATACCCCACCCTCACCCCCATCACTCCAACACCTCACAAATGTCCCACTATCACAAACCACACATCCCAACACCAAGCCCTGCATGCAACACCAAAGCATGGACACCCATCACCAAAGCATGTCCACTACAGATACCCACACAGATCCCCAAACCAAATATCACACAAGGTCCTAGACAAGAATGTGAGCACTGGGGTACAGGGTCACCCACCCATTGCACAAGATGGCACACACAGATGCAATAATCATGCCTTTACACCCCTGCAGGACCCCTACCCAACGTCACCGGACAGGAGGTTCCAGACATGTCCACCCCCCCACAGAAGAGGCCCACAGTGATGACAGCAGCTCTGTCCAACTGGATCTAGATGACCAGCCTGGCCCATCTGGGACCTAGGGACAGTCTGTTCCCCACACACTGGCACATGCCAACACAGAGCCTCCCCCTTCAGGAAACACCAGCACAGCACCCACCCAGCGGGCCCCATTCATCTGTCCCCAGGAACACGTCAAGCAGCAGTGTGTCCACCACTACAGGGATCCAAGGCAAACCCACAAACTCAAGAACATCAGGGACCTGGGGGCAGTGGCAGTGGGCACACGGTTCAGGGGACAGAGGAACAGGAAAACAGGGGAACTGGGAGGACTGCTGTGCGACAGGGGAAGGACAGGCCCAGGGAACCCACTCTCCACAAGGCCCTCTTGAACATCATGGGAGCGTACCATCATTCCCAGGAGACAATGGCAACGGTACTGGCCAAGTTTCAGGAGACCCAGCAGCTGCAGGAGGAACAGTATTTGGGGATCAGGGAGGAACTCAAGTCCATCAACACCACCCTGGTCACCATTGTAGGGGTGCTGAAGGACCTTGTCAACACCAGGAGGGACACTGTGGCACAACAAGGGGCCCCTGACACTAGCCTCGATGATGAACTGCCCACCACCTCCGCCGGCGCTAGTGGACAGGAGGCACCACCACCGGACCACGACACCAGCACCCCATCCCCTGCAGATGGAGAACCACCCCGCAAACGGTCCCTGAGATCCAGGACAAAGACAGAGAACAATGCCAAGACCCCCGCCAAGAAATGAGACCACCCTGAATGTCATCCTTCTGTCCCATTTTGTCACCCTGTCCATCCTTAAACTGCCCTAGCTCCACTTCCTATACCCCTTTGGACATTGCACCTGTGAGACAAATAACTGGACTCTGCCATGGACATTCCTCCACCATCACCCCTGACCATTTTCCAACCCCCTCCACTAATTTGCATTTAAATAAACACCCTTGAATCACAAAACAATCTGGAGTCAGTCTGTGCTTTCACAAATGTGTATTTGCTATAACTAAGAAACATAGCAATGTCCATTGTATTGTAAACATACCTATGTCACACAGCTCTAGTCCATGAGGTAACATAGCAGAGGTCACACAGTGGGACCCACATCTGTGAAATGGAAAGGCAAAGTGCCAGGTCAGGGTCCATACACTGGGTGAAAGTGACAGACTTATGATAGGTCTAACAATTGTATGAGATGTAGGAGGCAGTGATGTCTTCTTACCTGTGTCTCACTGGAAGTATTGCTGGATCACGTTGTTTCTGTTGTCAATATCCTCTTCTTCTGCCTCCTCTTCTTCACTGTCCGCAGGCTCCACAGCTGCCACAAGACCTCCTTCTGGACCATCCTCCTGCAGAAAAGGCACCTGTCGTCGCAAAGCCAGGTTGTGCAGCATACAGCAGGCCACGATGATCTGGTACACCTTCTTTGGTGAGTAGTAGAGTGAACCACCAGTCATATGGAGGCACTGGAACCTGGCCTTCAGGAGTCTGAAGGTCCTTTCGATCACTCTCCTAGTTCGCCCATGTGCCTCATTGTAGCGTTCCTCTGCCCTTATCCTGGGATTTCGCACTGGGGTCAGTAGCCATGACAGGTTGGGGTACCCAGAGTCACCTGCAAATGTCGAGGGACAACTGTTAGACACACACTAACCCTTAGGGACAACCCCAGACCCAGACAACTATTCACAGGGTATAGGGTCCTTGTCCTCACCTATTGGCCACACACAATGCCTCTGGAGTTGCCCCATCACATAAGGGATGCTGCTATTCCTCAAAATGTAAGCGTCATGCACTGAGCCTGGAAACTTGGCATTCACATGGGAGATGTACTGGTCGGCTCTGCACATTCAGTGAATGGTAGCTCTTCCTGTTTCTGTACACCTGTTCACTCCTGTGGGGGGGGGTACCAAGGCCACATGTGTCCCATCAATGGCACCTATGATGTTGGGGATATGTCCGAGGGCATAGAAGTCACCTTTCACTGTTGGCAAATCCTCCACCTGAGGGAAGAAGATGTAGCTGCGCATGTGTTTCAGCAGGGCAGACAACACTCTGGATAACACATTTGAGAACATAGGCTGGGACATCCCTGATGCAATGGCCACTGTTGTTTGAAAAGACCCACTTGCCAGGAAATGGAGTACTGACAGGACCTGCACTAGAGGGGGGATTCCTGTGGGATGGCGGATAGCTGAAATCAGGTCTGGTCAAACTGGGCACACATTTCCTGGATTGTGGTACGATCAAGTCTGTAAGTGATAATGAGTCAGCCAACACTGAGGTAGTAAAAAAAGAATTTATTGCACACATTTGTCAATCCGCTATGTGCCTGTCACTGTATGTATGCAATGCCTATATATGTGTGACACATTTAAAAATAATGCCATGTGGCCACCTGAAATGGCGGCTGCCTGACCTGTAATGTGGGACAGGGGGATATGAGGTAACTGCGCTGGTGTTGTACACCGTCGCGGTAGGCAGTCGAAGACCGCAGCACAATCCTGCATTGGTTAACTTTGGACCCTATGGGTCCCAGGAGCCAATAACGATGTACGCCGGCGGTGACTGTACGCACCGCCGCAGACGTGACTGCCATTTTCTCTCTGTTCACTCACTTGATACCTGACCTTCGACAGGAGAGGACCTACACTGCAAGTGCTGCTGTGACCTGTGTCTGGAAACGATGATGGCTCATGTGTCTGGGGAAAGCCCTGCCTTCACTTTGGAGGAGTTGGAGAAGTTAGTGGATGGGGTCCTCCCCCAGTACACGCTACTCTACGGTCCACCAGACAAACAGGTGAGTACACTGTGAGCATGCTGTATGGGCAATGCCTGTTTGGAGTGGTGTGAATGGAAGATACGGGGGGAGGGACTGAGGCCTGCATGAGTGGACGGTGAGTGTATGTGTGTCAGGGCAAGGGTGGGAACATGGGCCAATGACTGAGGCGGTCCGGACGGTTAAAGTTTTTCCGTTTCCTCTGTACTATTCCTCTAGGTCAGCGCCCACCAGAAGAAGGAGATTTGGTGTGCCATCGCCAAGGACGTCCGGACCCTGGGGGTCCACCACAGACGGAGCACCCACTGCCGGAAAAGATGGGAGGACATTCACCGTTGGAGCAAGAAGACGGCGGAGGCCCAGCTGGGGATGGCCTCCCAACGTGGGAGGGGTGCCTGTCGCACCATGACCCCCTGATGTTCCGGATCCTTGCGGTGGCGTATCCGGAGTTGGATGGGTGCTTGAGGGCATCACAGCAGCCACCAGGGGGGTGAGTACCGTCACATCCATCTGACTCTGCGCGCATTAGGAGGTGTTTGGGTGGGGGAGGTGGGCAGTGGGTTACCCTAGGCCAGGGCGAGCTTTGTAGCTAAGGGCCCTTTGTGAGGCAGGCTATGTGGCACCCCAACCCCACCAGTGTAAGAGCCATCTACACCTAGTCAGGCTGCTGTGTCTTCCAGGTGTGCAGCAATCAGTCATAGGCCTCGTACCCCATGTCCCTGTGATTAATTAGGGAACTCTAAGTGAATGGCGTAGTGCAGAGGGCTGCTGTGTCTGTAGTGTCCGCCAACTGTAGCGGTATTGCATGCACTGAACATGTCGTTCTTCTTTCTTCCCCCCATTTTTGTGGTCTCCCCGTTCTTGTGTGCATTAGTATCATCAGGAGGAGGAGCAGTGCCACCGGAGCTGCATCCCACATGGCCCTGGAGGGCGAGACAATGGAGTCTGAAGTCACCAGTGGGACGGAGGGCGAGGGGAGCTCCATGGCAGGGACAGGAGCAGAGACCAGCAACACCGACTCCTCCTTTGATGGGAGCTCCCTTGTGGTGGCGGGCACCTCTGTGCCCACCGCATCTACAGGTACAGCTGCCACCCCCTACCAGTACCGCCCTCCCAGCAGCCCCTCAGCGTGTGTCCTGTGGCCGCTCACCCAGGAGGGTGGGCATCTCCTTCGCCCCAGGCACCTCAGCCCCTGCGCCAGTCAGCCCTGCTGCCCTCAGTGAGGAGGGTCTGGACCTCCTGAGATCCCTCACTGTTGGGCAGTCTACCATTCTGAATGCCATCCAGGGTGTAGAGAGGCATTTGCAACAAACAAATGCATACCTGGAGGACATTCATTCTGGCCAGGCAGCCCAACAGCGAGCATTTCAGGCTCTGGCCTCAGCACTGATGGCAGCCATTGTCCCTGTGTCCAGCCTCCCCTCTCCAACCTCCTCCACCCCGAACCAATCCCCTGTACCTCAGCCTATCCCAAGCACACCATTAGACCAGCATGCACACACCTCTACACACAAGGGTGGCTCAGGCAAACATAAGCACCACACATCCCACAGGCACTCACACAAGCACCATACCCATGCAGACATACCAACAGCCTCTGCCTCCACTGCGTCCCCCTCCTCCTCGTCTCCCTCCTCCCTCCTTGTCATGTCTCCATTCACACCTGCATGCACTAAATCTTCATCCACTACGTCCATCACCAGCATGCCCATCACCACACACCGCTCACGTGCATTCACCACCCCCACTACCATTCACACATCCCCTGTGTCCTCTCCCAGTGTGTCTGTGAGCCCTCCTCCCAAAGTACATAAACGCAGTCACACACCCACCCAACAGCCATTCACCTCACAACAGCCCCCAGCCCATGCACCTTCACCCAAAGTCAGCAAACGTACACCTCCTACATCCACTACCTCTTCCTCCACTCCCAAACCCCCTCCATCTACCCATCCCAGTGTGTCTAAAAAGCTTTTCCTATCAAATGTTGACCTCTTCCCTACACCTCCCCCCGTCTGTCCCCTTGGGCCCACCTTTCCAGGTCCCAACCCAGCACCTCAGCCACCACATCACCGGACACAGTGGTGCCAGCAATAGCGGGATTCTGGAATGCGCCAAGCAACAGGGCTGCCAGTGTCCCAAGGAGCGAGGGCAAGGACATTCCCCCACCTCCAAAACAGAAAAAGTTGCCCACACACCGGAGGGAGAAGGCAAAAACACCTGCCACCAAGGGCTCAGGCAAAACAAAAGTGGAAAGTGGCAAGACAGCTGTGCCATCATCCAAGGTGGGGAAGGGCCAAAAAATCAAAGGGAGGTCCACGTCAACACCAACCTGCACGGCGGACAAGACCACCACCGGCACTGCCACTGGCACCGCCACCTGCACCGCCGCCACCAGCACCGCCACCAGCACCGCCACCAGCACCGCCACCAGCACCGCAGTCAGTGAGCCAGCCACCAGCACTGCAGTCAGTGAGCCCGCCACCAGCACTGCCGCCAGCACCGCAGACACTGAGCCCTTCACCAGCACCGCAGTCAGTGAGCCCGCCACCAGCACCGCAGGCAGTGAGGTCGCCACCAGCACCGCAGTCACTGAGCCCGCCACCAGCACCGCCGCCACTACGACCGCCGCCAGGACCGTTTACACAGAGCCCGCCGCAAGCACCGATGCCACAGAGCCGCCGCCAGCACCGATGCCATAGAGTCCGCCGCAAGCACTGCCGCTACTTACACCGCCGCCAGCACCGCCAGCGGCCCCACGACATCCTGAGCCAGTAGCACCACCGCAGACATGGCTGCCATCCCCAGTGGTCAGTCGTACGAGGCTGGTGGTCATTTCCAGGAGCCAGGCCAGCTTGCATGTTGCACCACCGTCTGTGGAGTGTCGCATCCACTACCTCAGTCCTTGGCAGGATAAAGCACTCTGGGCACAAAGCTCCCTCCAGAACCAGTTTAGAAAGGCATCCACTACCTCAGTCCTTGGCAGGATGAAGCACTCTGGGCACAAAGCCCCCTCCAGAACCAGTGGAGTATCACATCCACTACCTCAGTCCCTGGCAGGATGAAGCACTCTAGGCACAAAGCCCCCTCCAGAACCAGTGGAGAAAGGCATCCACTACCTCAGTCCTTGGCTGGATGAAGCACTCTGGGCACAAAGCCCCCTCCAGAACCAGTGGAGTATCACATCCACTACCTCAGTCCTTGGCAGGATGAAGCACTCTGGGCACAAAGCCCCCTCCAGAACCAAAGGAGAAAGGCATCCACTACCTCAGTCCTTGGTAGGATGAAGCACTCTGGGCACAAAGCCCCCTCCAGAACCAGTGGAGTATCACATCCACTACCTCAGTCCATGGCAGGATGAAGAACTCTAGGCACAATGCCCCCTCCTGAACCAGTGGAGAAAGTCATCCATTAACTCAGTCCTTGGCAGGATGAAGCACTCTGGGCACAAAGCCCCCTCCAGAACCAGTGGAGTATCACATCCACTAACTCAGTCCTTGGCAGGATGAAGCACTCTGGGCACAAAGCCCCCTCCAGAACCAGTGGAGTATCACATCCACTACCTCAGTCCTTGGCAGGATGAAGCACTCTGGGCACAAAGCCCCCTCCAGAACCAGTGGAGAAAGACATCCACTACCTCAGTCCTTGGCAGGATGAAGCACTCTGGGCACAAAGCCCCCTCCAGAACCAGTGGAGAAAGGCATCCACTACCTCAGTCCTTGGCAGGATGAAGCACTCTGGGCACAAAGCCCCCTCCAGAACCAGTGGAGAAAGGCATCCACTACCTCAGTCCTTGGAAGGATTAAGCACTCTGGGCACAAAGCCCCCTCCAGAACCAGTGGAGAAAGGCATCCACAACCTCGGTCCTTGGCAGGGTGAAGCAGTCTGGGCACAAAGCCCCCTCCAGAACCAGTGGAGAAAGGCATCCACTTGAGAGACTGTGGCTTTGCACCCCCCAGGATAAAGCAGTGGGCAACCCACCCACTGAAAAGGCTTGAGAGACTGTGGCTTTGAACTCCCCAGGATAAAGCAGTGGGCAAACCACACACTGAATAGACTTGAGAGACTGTGGCTTTGCACTCCCCAGGATAAAGCAGTGGTCAACCCACCCACTGAAAAGACTTGAGAGACTGTGGCTTTGCGCTCCTAGGATAAAGCAGTGGGCAAACCACCCACTGAATAGACTTGAGAGACTGTGGCTTTGCGCTCCCCAGGATAAAGCAGCGGGCAAACCACCCACTGAAAAGACTTGAGAGACTGTGGCTTTACACTTCCCAGCATAGAGCAGTGGGCAACCCACCCACTGAAAGGACTTGAGAGACTGCAGCTTTGCACTCCCCAGGATCCATCAATGGTCATGGAGCCCCATCGTGGAGCTGGCGTTGTGCACTCATCCGGCTGAGGTGCCCCCGCTTCCCTTCCCTCTGATGCCCCTGCAGTGTTCTCTCCATTTTGATCTGGTATCTTGTGTGGGCCTCGCCCATGCATTTTGGGCCCAGTGGTCCACGGACTATGAATGGTGCAATACCTGCACTACTAATCGTGGTGTATATTTTGTTTATTGTGTATATATATCAGCAGTGTTCTCTCCGTTTGCAGTCTGGTATTGAGTGTGGGCCTCGCCAGGCATTTTGGGCCCAGTGGTCCACGGACTTTGAATGGTGCACCATCCGGACTTGTATAATTGGTGTACATAATTGTTTATACTGTATTTAAAGTTTTGACTATTGGATTTTTATTGATTACAATTGTTACAATAATTTCCTTTTGTCATTGCGTCCTTCCAGGTGGACTTGGGGGTGTAAATCTATTGTTGCAGCATGTATTGGTGTGTGTGTTGTTGTGGGTGAGGGTGGGGGTGGGGGTGTTGCGTGTTGGTGTGTGTGTCACTCTCCTTTCCCTCCCCCCTCCCCTGTGTTGTAGGTGCAGTACTCACTGTGGTCGTCGCCGCCGTCGTTCATGCTCCTGGTAGAGGAGCAGGAAAACTATCGCAGGGAGGATTTGGAGTTCTGGCTCCATGGCGTCCTGGTTCCTCGTGGGTTGTGTAGAGGTGAGTGTTTCCCCTTCCAAGTCCTGTTTCCGCCATGTTTTTGTTCACGTTGAATCCGCCCCGGAAAAGGTGGCGGATTGGCCTCTCATAATAGTGTGGGCGGTACAGTGTCTTCCGCCTGTCTGTTGGCGGTGAACACCATGCTGTTTGTTTGTACCGCCGTGGCGGTAGGAGTGTTAAACTGGCTGCCCATGTTGGCGGTTTCCGCCATGGTCGTGATTCCATTTTTTTTATCGCCGGCCTGTTGGCGGTCTTACCGCCGCTTTAACACCGACCGCCAGGGTTGTAATGAGGGCCATTGTATACAATACAGTGTATTTTCATATAACTTGGTGGCGTGCTTTCTTTGTGGTGGGGATAGTGCGTCACATGTGTTGTGTGTGTTGTGCAAACGCTTTACACAATTGCCTTCAGAATAGGCTTGACTGCTCGTGCCAAGCTACCAAAGGGGTGAGCAGAGGTTATTTTGGATGTGTAACTCCCTTGCCCTGACTAGAGTGGGTGGGTTCCGCCTGGCTTAGGTGCATAGCCTAGCCAACCAGAAACCCCATTTTAACAGTATGTGACAGTGCCTCATGTAAATGAATCTATGGACATAGCCAGTTAACAGGAGTTGTACTAAGGTCAGTGCCTGAAGCAAGTTAGAGGTGATTCTGCAGGTAGTCATACTGGTCCCACATTTCACCTCACTGTCATTGTGTTTTTGACCGCCCGCAATGGCTCAGGTGGTAGTGGCAACTGTTGTCAATGTGGAATGCACCATGGGCCAATGGCCTGGACATGACAGGTTTCCAGCAGCTCAAAGACTGGCTATGCTGTCTGTCCTGTGACACCAGACCAGTATTACATTCAACACTAGGCTCCAGGTCTATTTCCGTATTTCCACCAGCCTTTGCATGGTGATGTACCCCCCATAAAATGGTTGTTGGTGATGTGCTTTGGTGTGGCCGTGGGTGCGCCTGCACAGCCCATGCACTTGGCATGGGCAGTGCAGGGGGGTCCCGTGCCCTGACCCTTTGTCCTTTCCACTGCCAGATTTGCAGGGCTGAGTGCAGCATGTCCTGTTACACCCAATGCACCCCAAAAGTGGCACTGAGTCTATTTGATCTATCAAGATTGTTGTGCTAAGTGCCCCACAGAGTTACCATGAGCAGACAGATTTCCTGCTGCCGTCCCAAAGTGTGACTCACACTGCCAACCGCACTGGCTGTCTTACCATCACCGGACTTGACCATTCACCATCCCCTGCATGTCAATGTGGAATTATCTGCCATTGGGGGTCATTACAACATTGGCGGTAAAAGCCGCTTGCCGCCGTGCAGAAGACCGCCAACACACCGCCGCGGCCGTGGAATTCCGCCACAGCTATTATGACCCACATCTCGAAATCCAACAAAATTCAGACACCCACACAAGTCCGCCACACCAAAGGTCAGTGATAAACTGGCGATAACAAAACCTCCACCGTCACACCAACAGAAATACACCCATGCTATCGCGACCCACGAATCCACGCGGCGGTCTTTCAACCGCGATATTCCATTGGCGGTACACACCGCCGCGCTCAAAATACACACACACACAAAACACCGCCACATTGGAAAATTTGAAATACACACACCTGATACACATACACACACCACTCCCACACACCGATTACAATATAAAACACACACCCACATCACCCACAAACCCCCACGACAAAAAAAATTCCGAAAGAAGGCCAGAGACAGACACCACCATCCACAAACTAGCAGCCACAGGCACTCAACACCATCACCCACACAACTTCCACGCACCTCACACAACACACCACTACATATCACCACACTTATCACCACACACACCACCCCACACATCACCTACACCATCCCATGGCACGGCAAAGACACCCCAGGTTCTCGGAGGAAGAGCTCAGGGTCATGGTGGAGGAAATCGTCCGGGTAGAGCCACAGCTATTTGGAGCACAGGTGCAGCACACCTCAATTGCAAGGAAGATGGAGCTATGGTGAAGAATAGTCGACAGGGTCAACGCAGTGGGACAGCACCCAAGAAATAGGGACGACATCAAGAAGAGGTGGAATGACCTACGGGGGAAGGTGCGTTCCGTGGTCTCAAGACACCACATCGCGGTTCAGCGGACTGGCAGCGGACCCCCACCTCCTCACCCACAACTAACAACATGGGAGGAGCAGGTCTTGGCGATTCTGCATCCTGAGGGCCGCGCAGGAGTTGGTGGAGGAATAGACTCTGGTAAGTCAAACCTTTAACTATTATATCCCCCACCCTACCTGCATGCTATCACAGACCCCCACCCTCGCCCCCTCCCCTATCGCTCCAACTCCTCACAAATGTACTAATAACACAAACCACACATCCCAACACCAAGCCCTGCATGCAGCAACAAAGCATGGTCACCCATCACTAAAGCATGCCCACTGCACATACCCATAACACCCCCCTCAACCATCATCACACAAGCCCCCACACAGGAATGCTAGCACTGGGGTACACGGTCACCCACCCATTGCACACCATGACACTCACAGATGCAATAATAATGTTTTTACACCCCTGCAGGACCTCTACCCAACGTCACCAAACAGGAGGGTCCAGACATCTCCACCCTACCCACAGAAGAGGCCCACAGTGATGACAGCAGCTCTGTCCAACTGGATCTAGATGACCAGCCCGGACCATTGTGGGCCTCGGGACAGTCGGTTCCCCTCACACAGGCACAGCCCACCACAGACCTTCCACCGTCTGGTAACACCAGCACAGCACCCACCCAGCGGGCCCATACCTCCGTCCCCAGGACACGTCAATCAGCTGTGTGTCCACCACCACAGGGAACCCAGGATAACCCACCACCCCAACAACAACAGGGACCTGGGGGCAGTGGCAGTGGGCACACGGTCCAGGGGACGGAGGCACAGGAACACAGGGGAACTGGGAGGGCTGCCATGCGACGGGGGCAGACAGGCCAAGGGAATCCACTCTCCACGAGGCCCTCTCCTCCATCATGGGAGCATACCACCACTCTCAGGAGACGATGGCAACGGTCGTGGCCAAGTTTCAGGAGACCCAGCGCATGCTGGAGGAACAGTATTTGGGGTTCAGGGAGGAACTCAGAACCATCAGCTCCGCCCTGGGCACCATCGTCGGGGTGCTGAAGGAAATACTTAACATCAGGAGGGACACTGTGGCACTCCAAGGGGCCCCTGACACTAGCATGAACGATGAACTGCCCACCACCTCCGCCGGCGCTAGTGGACAGGAGGCACCGCCACAGGACCACCACACCAGCACCCCACCCCCTGCAGACGGAGAACCACCCCGCAAGCGGTCCCTGAGAACCAGGAACAAGACAGAGCACAATGCCAAGACCCCCGTCAAGAAATGAGACCACCCTGATTGTCAAACCACTGTCCCACTTTGTAACCCTATCCATATTGGAACTGCCCCAGCTCCACTTCCTATGCCCATATGGGCAATGCACCTGTGAGACTAATAGACTGGACTCTGCCATGGACATTCCTCCACCATCACCCTCACAATTTTACAACCCCCCTCCAATATTGAGCACTTCAATAAACACCCTTGAAGCACAAAACAATCTGGAGTCAGTCTGTGATTTCATAAATGTGTATTAGCAATGACAGTGACAAAATGCTGTTTCAAATGTAATGTCAACATACCTATGTCACACATCTCAAGTCCATGAGGAATCTAAGCAGATGACACACGTTGGAAACCACACCTGTGAAACCGTAAGAGAAATGTACAACTCAGTGACCATATACTTGTTGAAATCGACAGACAGGAAAGAGGTAGAAGTGTGAAAGTACTTGTAGTAGGCAGGAATGTTTTCTCACCTGTGTGTCACTGGAAATATTGCTGGATAACTGAGTCCCTGTTGTCAATGTCTTCTTCCTCTGCTTCCTCCTCATCACTGTCCACAGGCTCCACAGCTGCCACACACCGCCATCTGGACCATCCTCCTGCAGAAAAGGCACCTGTCGTCGCAAAGCCAAGTTGTGAAGCATACAGCAGGCCACGATGATCTGGCACACCTTCTTTGGTGAGTAGAATAGGGAACCACCTGTCATATGGAGGCACCTGAACCTGGCCTTCAGGAGGCCGAAGGTGCGTTCGATCACCCTTCTAGTCCGCCCATGGGCCTCATTGTAACGTTCCTCTGCCCTGGTCCTGGGATTCCTCACTGGGGTCAGTAGCCATGACAGGTTGGGGTAACCAGAGTCCCCTAATAGCCACACCCGGTGCCTCTGGAGTTGACCCATCACATAAGGGATGCTGCTATTCCGCAGGATGTAGGCGTCATGAACAGAGCCAGGGAACATAGCATTTACCTGGGAGATGTACTGGTCTGCCAAACACACCATCTGTACATTCATGGAATGATAACTCTTCTGGTTCTTGTACACCTGTTCACTCCTGTGGGGGGGGGACCAGAGCTACATGGGTCCCATCAATGGCACCTATTATGTTGGGGATATGTCCAAGGGCATAGAAGTCACCTTTAACTGTAGGCAAGTCCTCCACCTGAGGGAAAACGATGTAGCTCCGCATGTGTTTCAGAAGGGCAGACAACACTCTGGACAACACGTTGGAAAACATAGGCTGGGACATCCCTGATGCCATGGCCACTGTTGTTTGAAATGACCCACTTGCAAGGAAATGGAGCACTGATAGCACCTGCACTTGAGGGGGGATTCCTGTGGGATGGCGGATTGCTGACATCAGGTGAGGCTCCAACTGGGCACACAGTTCCTGGATTGTGGCACGGTCAAACCTGTAGGTGATGATCAAACTTCTTTCCTCCATTGTCGACAGGTCCACCAGCGGTCGGTACACCAGAGGATTCCACCATCTCTTCACATGTACCAGCGGACGGTGCCTAGGAAGGACAACAGCGACCACATAGTCAAACAACTCAGAGGTATGTACCCACAGTCTACACAGAACACCATTCATGCACAATATCTGGCATGTATGTATGTTGTGAGACTAGGCCTAGGTATGTGTGACGCAGTTGGTAATTAGGCCATGTAGGCCCCTGAAATGGTGGCTCCCTGACCTCCAAACTGGGACAATGGGATGTGAGGTAACTGTGCTGGCGTTGCACACCGTCGCGGTAGGCGGTTGAAGACCGCGGCGCAATGCTGCATTGGTTAACATTGGACCTTATGGGTCCCAAGAGCCAATGACGGTGTACGCCGGCGGTGATGGTACGCACAGCCGCGGACGTGACCGCCGCGGACGTGACCGCCATTTTCTAGCTGTTTAATCACTCAATACCTGATCTTCGACAGGAGAGGACCTACACTGCAAGTGCTGCTGTGACCTCGGTCTGGAAGAGACAATGGCTCGTGCGTCTGGGGAAAGGGCCCCTGCCTTCACTGCAGAGGAGTTGGAGAAGCTCGTGGACGGGGTCCTCCCCCAGTACACGCTACTCTACGTTTCTCAAGACCGACAGGTAAGTACACAGGGAGCACGTTGTATGGGCTATGCCTGTGTGGAGAGGGCTGGTTGTAAGAATGAAGGGGGCACAGTTCTGCGTGCATGAAGGACTGTGAATGCATGTGCCACATGGCAAGGGTAGGGATGTGGGCCAGTCACTTAGACGGTGCAGTTGTTAATGACTACTCTTCTTCCCCTGTACATGTCATGTAGGTCAGCGCCCACCAGAAGAAGGATATTTGGCGTGCCATCGCCAAGGACGTCCGGACCCTGGGGGTCCACCACAGACGGAGCACCCACTGCCGGAAAAGATGGTAGGACATTCGCCGCTGGAGCAAGAAGACGGCGGAGGCTCAGCTGGGGATGGCCTCCCAAAGTGGGAGGGGTGCCCATCGAAACATGAGCCCCCTGATGTGCCGGATCCTGGCGGTGGCCTACCCTGAGTTGGATGGGCACTTGAGGGCATCACAGCAGACACAAGGGGGTGAGTACAACATCATTCAGCAGACTTTGCGGGCAGTGAAGATGTCTGGGTGGGGGAGGAGGGCTGTGGGTTTCCCTAGGCCAGGGCGAGTTCCGTAGGCTAGGCCCCTCCATAATGCAGGCCATGTGGCACCCCACCCTACCCCACCTCTGTAGAGTGCCAAGTACAGCTATTCATGCCCCTGTGTCATCTATGTGTGCAGATGTCATCCATAGCCTTGTAGGCCATTTCCCAGGAATTGCATCTGTAGAGCCCAACAGCACGACGTAGTGCAGGGGGCTGCTGTGTCTGTATTGTCCGCCAACGATAGCGGTAAGCCATGCACTCAACCTGTCTTTCTTCTGTCGTTCCCCCCCCTTTTTGTGGTCTCCCTGTTCTTGTGTGCATCAGAATCATCAGCCGGAGGTACAGTGGCACCGGAGCACGAGTGAGCTGCATCCCACATGGCCATGGAGGGCCACACCACGGACTCAGAATACACCAGTGGGACGGAGGGCGAGGGGAGCACCACGGCGGTCACAGGATCTGCAACCAGCGACACAGACTCATCCTCTGATGGGAGCTCCCTTGTGGTGGTGGCAAAATCTGTGCCCCCCACTGTGGTACTTTAACATTTCGGAACCACACTGGAGGCATGGCCCTATCATGCCAATTTTAGTATCAGAGAGCCGCAAATGGCAAATACGATATGTACGAGTGTTTTTATTGCGTTTCATCAATGGAATGACCTTGTATATGATACTGCATATTGATCCCATTTTAGGACGATAGCCATTTTGTGATTGCCCTCACATAGGCCAATGTCTAATGCTGAAAACGAGTCTGAAGAACACGTACACCTTTGCTGACTCCTCTGTGACCTGGGCAAGCTGACTCCACTGCCTGAAGCCAAACCTGTTCGGCCAGTTTCTTTCCCAGTAGCCGAATGAGATTAGTATCAAGGCACAACACATCATAAACCTTTCATCACACACAAACCATGCCTAATCTTACACACACCTGTCCCTGTTTCTTTCTTTATGACTTGCTTTACAAGGAGGAGGCGCCCATTTTTATTGGGGGTCCGTTGATATCTGATGAAAGTACTAAGCCTTGCCGGGTAATTGATTGAGGGCTGGACAAACTGGAATATGGGCTTGTCATCATAAACCTGCTATTTCTTTGTAGTGAAAATATGTGAATGGTCAACTGTAATCCTGTTAAAACCCCAAAAGCTACTCACATGTTGCCTCTCTAGCTTTTCTCATTTGTTTAGAAATGTGACTGGTACAGCCCCTTGCATGCCTAGGGCATAATAAATTATATAAAAGGTCTGAGCTAAGACCATTTCGGGAGACTGCCTCTTTCAGATGCTATAGGTCAGCTTCTGGGAGACGTAGTCTCACTCATTTGAGTTTAATAAAGATGTCTTTTCATATTTCAGCTTCTTTGCCAAGTTCTTTGTTATATTACCCTGAGAATGAAAATCTCTAGTACTTCATATGGCGCAGCCAACACGGGGCTCATCAGAGAAGTGACTTTCTGTGGGAGTGATCTTGTCAGGAGACTGAAATCTACTGAGGAGGACAGAACAGGATTCTACCAAGTAGGTACTCTGTGCGCAGGGATTCTGGAGATTCTTTGATTATGCAGCCCAGTATATTTCTGATCTTCCTGATTTTGATCCTCCACATGATGTCACCCCTGACTGAGAACCTTTTTGGCGTAAGTAAAAAAAAAAAAAAGAAAAAAAGACTGTTAGGTCATTTAGAACTTGGCAATTAGAATTTGGACAACTATTTGTTTGGTATAGCTTTGGTAGGTTTGTATAGGTTTGTATACGCGAATTGCAATTTGTGTAGGCAGGTAATGAAGAGACTTTTTCTCCATCTGCTTTAGTTGAAGTATAAGTGGGTCGCTCCCAGTCCTTAGTTCTTTGGTCCTTTGGTTCTTAGTTTTTGGTTCTTGGTTCTTAGTATTGGTCCTTAGTTTTATTTGAAGATTGCAATTTTCAAAAACCGAGGGTCTCGTACATTTGCGAGTGTATCAATAGAGATAGCCCCTTGAAGTTTGAAGCTCGGTTAGTGAGCGAAGATGCCTAATCGTAGCAAATTTGGTACTTGGTTTGGTTTTTGGTGGCAACAGGGATTCCCGATTGGAGGATTCATGTCTGATACCTCCGATTGGAACTCCAACTTATGAGTTCTATTTTAAACACGGCGTGGGCCCCATCACGTTTAATAAAGTATGGGTCCGCTATTCTTGGAAATAAATGTCTGTGAGGCTGTTTTTGCAGTTTTTTGGAACACTATTGAGAAAAGTTTTCTTTTCTCTTGTAAATATGACTTACAACTAGGATCTGCAAACGGTTCTGTAAGTAAATTGCGACGGCGCTATTTATGAAGAATGGCTAAAGCGCGCTGTATTGTGTGTCCTGAGTGTTTTCTGTTTATATCTGAAATGAGCTCAATGTGTGTTTGTGGGTCTTCTTGTTGTTTTCAGGTTGTTAAGTAAAATGTTGGTTAATTAATATTAAGTAGAAACTTAGAAAAAATCTAGAAATGAACCATGTAATGTGCTAACATAGCTATATGTTGCTCTTCAATTTATAGAATGAGCAATTGTGCACATATACAAAACTGCAGTTAAATGCATAATAAATTAGAAAACACATTCAATAGATATAAATAGGGCCCCAAAAAAATAAAACGAAATTATCTATTTTTGCAAAAAAATAAATAAATTTACAGCTTTTTTCTTAGATGCATTGTATTAGATGTTCACAGGCAAACTTTTCAGCTGCAGTATATTTGATAGGAATGTTCAATTCAGCCAGCACTTTCCCAGTTAAACAAGGGTGGAATTTTGCATAACCTTCCTTTTAAATGAAAGTGGCGCAAAAATGTGACGCATTTCAAGTTAGGCTTATGCGCTTAGGCTTGTGAGTTAATGTATCCCAAATAATAGGCAAGGGATGCAGCTTGCTTTTATATGTGGAATTATCACAAAAAAAAGAATAATTGTTTTTTTTTTTTTAAAGAAAATTATTAATTATGGAAAAATTATTTAAAAAAATAAGTGCCTTTCAAAATCGTTTTTTAATATTTATAAAGCTTAATACCTATACTATGACCTCCTAGCATTCAAATTTAATTTAAGTTATGTTGCACCGCTAAAATGACATTTGTATGTGCAATTTTCCCTTGGTGCAGGAGCAAACAAGCTCATTTCTATAAAGTATAAGTTAATATTTTCAATGGCTGACTCATGGATTGTGTAATAGACATTCTGGTAATGCATATTATGGAAGGAAATTGTAGGATATTGATTTTTTAATGCCTAAAATATAAAAGTCGATTTTGGGCAAAAGCACTGTTTAAACTGCATTTTCTTTCATTCAGAGTACTTTTTAAAGTGTCTCAGGCTTCAGTAAATGCATACATTTAGGTTTGATATATATTTGCAGGTTGTGCCTTCTTATGATTCAATGAGTCAATGTGCCAGTACAAAGGCTTGTTTTAATATCAAGGTTGAAGGTTCTAACTTCAGCTGGGCCTACTGAGACGTTCATTCATTCGAGGTTGATGAAATATGTACCATTGCATGGGATTGCAACAAGCATTTATTCTAACAACTGGTATGTGTGTTATTAAGGTTTGTGAATTATTCACAGTAAATGTAGTTTAATAATCTGGAAATAGAGATAATTTTTTTTAGCGCCTAAAAAGGAAAAATTAATTTTTTTAAATAGAGTGAGTTATTGCAGGTTAGAAGGAAAATAGGAAGGCCTACTGTCTTTGACAGATTCAGAGTGGCAGAAGCTACGAGAGCTACAGAGGCTGGCTCAAGTCACGCTGCTGAGATGCTATCTTTAGTTTTCCCATAAACAATGGAGGAGGCTGTCATGTTGACACTTGTGTCCTTTTAAATTAGGGCCTTGTCTCTGTGAAATGCAGAATGACCCTACGGGCCTCTAAAAGTGGGATTTCTGGTTTCTCCAGAAGAACATCAATACAATTAAAGAACTTAATTCCAAAGGGAGAATATAAAAAAAGGGGTTTCTTCGAAGGTCCCAACATCATGGTAAATGCTCTGCAGAACTGATACATTTGTGTCTCCGCTCTAAAAAAATAAAATGATGCCTGCTAGTGGCTTTTATTTGACAGAAAACGAAGTGTTGCATTAAGTCTTAGACAGAAAATAAGATGCAGCCCTTTTCTAAAATTTTGAAGGCTACATGCCTTAATGAGAACGATTTGCCAATTAAGACTTATTTTTCACAGTGGAAATTGTAGGTGCCAAATTAATATGGAGTGTCAGTGTAACAATTTTTACTTTTAGAAAGGTAAAGCTAAGGTGGCTTGATGTTGCGAAGTAACTGACAAGAGGGTAACAGTTAAGTAATGGAAATTTATTTTCGTGTATTTGATCCTATCATGAATTGTTCTTGCTGGTCCTGTATGTTAGAAGAGAAATGGTAAAGTTATATTTGACAGCAGATTTCCATTGCCTGGTGATCTACTGTCAAAAGGAGGGTAAGGATTTTAAACCTGACAAATTAAACAGGCCCAAATATTGGGTTTTGGGCTGCAGGTTTACAGTGCATAAAGTACATGACATGGTGTTGTGTGTCACCGCTTATTCACACATGCTATTGTTTTGTCTATGCTTTTTGTGCTTGATACACAGCAAGTATATCTGATGGCTTGACGTTTTGTGCGTTTTTATTATTTTTTATTTGTTTTTTGCATGTTTGTTGCTGCTTTTGATACTATTACAAGCTCCCCTGTGTTGTGAGGGGATGGTCATGACGATGCCCATCGCTACGCAACAGTTGGTTGAACTTGTTCTGGTTACTAAATTCCACAGATAATGATATTTCATGCTGTGAACATAAGAGACAACACTTCACCAGTGCATGTCTATTTGGCTATAATGGTATTGAAGGAAAATAAAAAGAGATATACAGGATCAAAGTGTGTCACCTGCAGTTAGTCACGTTACTGCCCCTTCCCTTAAAGGAACAGGCAGCCCTACATTTATGTAGCCTTGATTGGACATAAGGATGAACTTATAGATCTGTGACTCAAGGTGGCCTAATTTCTATATTACATTAGTTAATGATGTTCTGTTTCCTAAGTAGCATATGGCTTTTGTTCCTTAAAAGAAAACCAGGTTTTCATTTTTTCCTGAAGAAGGAACTGAAACATTAGCTAGGAGTACCGTATATGGTGTAGTCGCCAACGGTAGAGTTAAAATTTGTGTAACTTTGGCCTTTGTGTATCACCCGTACTCTCGGTGTTGTGTCACATGCCTGACTATCACCCAAATCATTTTTTTGTTCTTCCTATAGATTTGTTTTCTTTTGTTACTTCCCCTGACCAATGTCGCATCATGCTTAGTTATTGAGATTTTAGCTATGTTCTAGTCCCATTTCTCTTTTTCGAATTCCTTTCACCAGTCAGCCCTTTTATTATTATTGATGTATTGTTCAGGTTCACATTTCCAGACTGCAGTGATGTACCAGGGACCCCCATGTTATGTATAATTCCCTTTGGTATAACCAGACTGGTTTTCAAGAATTTGCCTTAGGCCTTAGGCCTGCTTCAATGTTTTCCAGCCTGACTGTCAGGGTAGCGATAGACTGGTTAACTGACTCAATATTATAGTAAGACAAGTTTTCCATCTCAATAGGAGACATCTTATGTTTACCTTTTTTGAACATGACAAATTTTCAATGTCTATTTTAATTTGGTTTTCGGTTCCCTTCTGTTCCTGTTACTTTAATTTTTGGTGGGATCAGATGTGTCCTAATCATGCAAATGCCAGGACCCTCTAGTTCTTGTCTTTTTGTTTGCACATTTGACTATTAGCCTGTGTATTGCATAGTGCACCTGATGCACAGTTTTAAAGGAAGGTTTCTACATGTCCCTGATAATCGGTATCATGTGATTTCTCTATTGAGATGTTACAAGATAAGGAGGAACACCTAGACTTAATCATTGAGGAAAATATGTGTTTACCCTATTAGACAATGCCACTGTGTGAGGAAATCCATTCAGATAGAATTCTCATGTAGCTATAGATGGCTGAGAATAATGGAAAGAACCCAATTAAAGATGCTAGAGACCCTGTTTTGCCCTTCTGCCTTTGTCTTTGTATTTTATGCCCATGGTGTATGGCTACTCCTTTGAAGATTGCAGACCACCTGCTTGCAGTCCCCTTGTTAAAATCCATGAACTGTTTTTGTACTAAATTGAAGGAAACTAATAACTGTGGCACATTTCCTACGTCACTAGATTCTGCGGGTATCAAGTCATAATAACCTGCAGGACATTGATTTAAGCCTAATTCCCATCAGTGACAGCTACAGATGAAAGACGGACGTCTTGGCCCTACAGTCTCAGCACCCAGAAAGTAGCAAAGCTGGACAGCGATCGCCAGCGCATGGTATCGTACTTGCTCCATCAGACGGCGTTGGACATCACAAAACCAAAGTTTCAGTGTAAAAGAGCTAAATAGAAGGATTCCTGTTGTTGATGGCAGAGCTGTTTTGAGGTTTCATTTCTCTACCTGTCATGTGCTGGTAACCTCTGACAGTGTGCAATCCCTTGAGCCCCTTGGCCTGAGTTTTGCCCACACACCCCCTTTTTCTTTGCTCCAACGGAAGAAGGGCATTGCACCGGAGATTTCAAGTTTGGAAAAAGGCACTATATTGTGGTGCCCATGAAAGAGCAGCTTGAGCGTCCTCTGACACTAAATAATGAGTGTTGGAGTCTGAAAGTGCTGCTGAGCTTGAGCTATTTCCCAATTAATGATGCTTGGGTCTGCACGAGATGATTTGTGCCCTTGATCAATGAAGAGCACATTGTTTGTAGTGTCTGCCACAGAGGAGAGACACTGGTGCATTGCTTTAAGACATTGAGACTTTCGAGTGAGCTGTGGGTGTTTGCCAGGAGCGCACTCCAACTAAGCAGTACTTTTCTCACGAAGAGGCCTGAATTGAGAGGCCCATGCGAAAGAAAACAACAAAATAAAATTTGATGGACAATAGAAGCCTGCCAGAGAGGCTTTTTGAACGGACTTTGGGCATAGTTGGTTTCACAAGAGGTTTCCGTGTGATTGTATAGACTAGGTGTTAGGAGACTGATTGTTTTGCTGGCATTGTTTTAAAGTACTATTCTGTTTAGTGAAAGCAGAATTAAGTCTATTTTCTGTGGAAAGAGTACCCCCTTTTCACCTTAGAGCATTGTTGAGAGTCACCACTGTTCCACCTGAACACACAAAAATTACTGAAATGCAGAGGAGCCCTAAAAATGTTACTAGATAATTTTACGATTTGCTTTTTGGTTAGGGTTGTGAAAAATTATTATTTAATTTGTAATAGTGGTCACTACTTTTTCCCGTTGTCTATATGTTCTTAATAACGTGTTTTCTAGTGTCTTTTAAACATGACGTTGTCATTTATGGGTGGGATTGTTTTTCTCTACTCAATTGACTTCTGCACCCACTTCCCAACCTATGTCTTTTCCTACTATTGTTTCTTTGCACTCTTTTCACCCTTTTCCTGAACATGAGCAGGTTAGAAGATCAGAATTCGTAAGCAATTCTTTTGTACAGCTTCTGCATCAACACTAGTTAGTAGTGAACATCACTAATTGTTGGGTGTGTGATCTTATGCCACCTACTGCAGATAGAGGTATTCCTTATTTTGTCCTGCCATATGTGGCCTTTTGTGCTACTTCATGTTCGAGGAGACCTGTCCAGAGAGAGTTACCAAGTACTAGAATTTTGCTCCAGCAACATCTCCATGGCCTTATGAATATAGACCCGGACTCACATTAGTATGAGTATAGTTGTTGCCTATGTAAGGGCAAAAGGAGGGTCTGTGGTACTTTAAAATTTCGGAACCACACTGGAGGCATGGCTCTATCATGCCAATTTTAGTATCAGAGAGCCGCAAATGGCAAACACGATATGTACGAGTGTTTTTATTGCGTTTCATCAATGGAATGACCTTGTATATGATACTGCATATTGATCCCATTTTAGAACGATAGCCATTTTGTGATTGCCCTCACATAGGCCAATGTCTAATGCTGAAAATGAGTCTGAAGGACACGTACACCTTTGCTGACTCCTCTGTGACCTGGGCAAGCTGACTCCACTGCCTGAAGCCAAACCTGTTCGGCCAGTTTCTTTCCCAGTGGCCGAATGAGATTAGTATCAAGGCACAACACATCATAAACCTTTCATCACACACAAACCATGCCTAATCTTACACACACCTGTCCCTGTTTCTTTCTTTATGACTTGCTTTACAAGGAGGAGGTGCCCATTTTTATTGGGGGTCCGTCGATATCTGATGAAAGTACTAAGCCTTGCCGGGTAATTGATTGAGGGCTGGACAAACTGGAATATGGGCTTGTCATCATAAACCTGCTATTTCTTTGTAGTGAAAATATGTGAATGGTCACCTGTAATCCTGTTAAAACCCCAAAGGCTACTCACATGTTGCCTCTCTAGCTTTTCTCATTTGTTTAGAAATGTGACTGGTACAGCCCCTTGCATGCCTAGGGCATAATAAATTATATAAAAGGTCTGAGCTAAGACCATTTCTGGAGACTGCCTCTTTCAGTTGCTATAGGTCAGCTTCTGGGAGACGTAGTCTCACTCATTTGAGTTTAATAAAGATGTCTTTTCATATTTCAGCTTCTTTGCCAAGTTCTTTGTTATATTACCCTGAGAATGAAAATCTCTAGTACTTCACCACTTCTACAGGTACAGCCGCCACCTCCCCCTACCAGCACCGCCCTCCCAGCTGCCCCTCAGCCTTTGCCCCGTGCCCGCTCACCCAGGAGGGTGGGCATCACCTTCGCCCCAGGCATCTCAGCCCCTGCCCCTGTCACCTCTGCTGCCCTCAGTGAGGAGGCCATTGACCTCCTCAGGTCCCTCACTGTTGGGCAGTCTACCATTTTGAATGCCATCCAGGGTGTAGAAAGGGAATTGCAACACACAAATGCATTCCTGGAGGGCATTCATTCTGGTCAGGCTGCCCTTCATCGAACCCTGCAACTCTGGCCTCAGCACTGATGGCAGCTATTGTCCCTGTGTCTAGCCTCCGCCTCCAACTTCCTCCACCCAGACCCAATCCCCTGTACCCCAGCCTATCCCAAACACACCATCAGACCAGCCTGCACATACCTCACCACACAAGGTAAGCTCAGGCAAACATAAGCACCACACATCCCACAGGCACTCACGCAAGCATCACACACATACAGACACACCAACATCCACTGCCTCCACTGTGTCCCCCTCCTCTTCGTCTCCCTCCTCCCTCCCAGTCTCGTCTACACTCACACCTGCATTCACTACCACTACAGCCACTACGTCCCGCACCAGCACACCCACCACCACACCCCGTTCATGTGCACTCACCACCCCACTACCATTTCCACGTCCCCTGTGTCCTCTCCCAGTGTGTCTGTGACGCCCCCTCCCAAGGTACACAAATGCAGGCACACACCCACCCAACAGCCATCCACCTCACGACAGCCTCCAGCCAATAAATTCTTTATGTTAGCGTACACATCATGACTTTAAAATGAAGTGTAATCCTTGATTTCAGCTAACATGAAATCAACTGTTTGAATATTGCAGACATTGGAAACAACACCTAGTGTAATTACATCAGTCATTGAAATTTCAAAGACATATGGAATTTTAATGACATCAGTAGGCCGGTATATGTCAAATAGAACTTTATCACACACAATCCCATCAGGAATTGTTACTGCTGAAATGTTCTCAAGGGGATAAGTCTCTTCAGAACTTATGTGAGGAAAGATATGGAGTGAGAACTTCATCCACTGGCTCAACAGAAGAGCGCTCAGGAAGATAATGACCATTTATAAGCAAGAAAAAAACAGTTACAAAACCAATCTGTTAGAAATAGGGTCTTTGGTTGGCAGTCAGGTTACCCCCGGTCCAATCAAGGACCCTCACTCTAGTCAGGGTAATCCAAATTATCCTGTGCCCACCGTCTGGTAGCTTGGCACTGAGCAGTCAGGCTTAACTTAGAAGGCAATGTGTAAAGTATTTGTGCAATAAATAATGCAATAACATAGTAGAACACCATACAAATACACCACATAGTGCTTAAAAAAATATATAATACTTATCTGGTAAAATGCAGGTCAAAACGATTAAGATGCTATAAGTATATGTTGAAAATATAACTGTAAAAATAATATAAAGTGTCTTTAGTCTCTTAAAAGCAACAAATGTCTCTTGCATGCACAGAGTACCTGGTTCCCGTTCAAAATCTCCGCAAAGAACCACAGAGGAGGAGATGTGTGGAAAACAGGGAGGTGTGCATCGATTTCTCGGGCCGCACACTGCGATGTGTTGTTTATTTTTCTTGCAGGGAAGGCTTTGCGTTGATTTCTAGCGCTCGGTCTTAGATCCTCTTTGAGTTTTGGGGTTTTCGGCCGCCCCGGGGATGAAGTGTGGAAATCCGGAGCTAACAGGACGAAGTCACAGGGGCTGCATTGATCCAGTGGGCGTTGCCTGGAAATTTCTACCACACGGAAGACGCTGCATCGATTCCTCCCTGGAAGACAGGCTACGTTGTTCCGGCTCGGCTGCGTGTCAATCCAGTGGGCAGTGAGTCAAATTTCCAGTCAGTACGCTGGCGCTGCGTCGACCTTCTCATTGCAAAGTCGGGCTGTGTCATTCCGGTTTGGCGTGCAGTGAATTTTTCACTGCAATGCAGGGTGTGCGTCATTTCCGGCAGGCTGTGCATCGATTGTCGGCGCACAGGGAGTTCTTCTTACAGAGATGAAGTCTTTTTTGGCCTGAGACTTTAGGGAACAGGTGGCAAACTCTATCCAAGCCCTTGGAGAGCACTTCTCAGCACAGCCAGAGAGCAGCAATGCAGCAGGGCAACAGCAAGGCAGCAGTTCTTCACAGAAAGCAGTCAGGTGAGTCCTTTGGGCAGCCAGGCAGTTCTTCTTGGCAGGTTGCAGGTTCTGGTTCAGGTTCTCTTTTCCAGGAAGTGTCTGAGTGGGTAGGGGCAGAAGCCATGCTTGAATATCCAAATGTGCCTTTGAAGGGGGGGAGACTTCAAAGAGTGGCTTACAAGTGCACAAGGTCCCCTTTCAGTTCAATCCTGTCTGCCAGGGTCCCAGTAGGGGGTGTGACAGTCCTTTGTGTGAGGGCAGGCTACTGTCATTTGACATGTAAGTGTCAGGCCCTCTACCCGCCCAGCCCAGGAAGACCCATTCAAAATGCAGATGTATGCAAGTGAGGCTGAGCATCCTATGTTTGGGGTTTGTCTGAGTGAATGCACAAAGGGGCTGTCAACTGAACCCAGCCAGAAGTGGATTGTAAGGCACAGAAGGATTTAAGTGCAGAGAAATGCTCACTTTCTAAAAGTGGCATTTCTAAAATTGTAATATTAAATCCAACTTCACCAGTCAGCAGGATTTTGTATTACCATTCTGGCCATACTAAATATGACCTTCCTACTCCTTTTAGATCAGCAGCCACCACTCAAACAGTATATGAGGGTAGCCCTGATGTTAGCCTATGAAAGGAGCAGGCCTCAAAGGGGTTTTACACTACCAGGACATGTGAACTACATAGGTACATGTCCTGTCTTGTGGGTTACCTAGGGCCTACCTTAGGGGTGACTTATATATAGAAAAAGAGGAGTTTTAGGCTTGGCAAGTACTTTTAAATGCCAAGTCGAATTGGCAGTGAAACTTCACACACAGGTCTTGCAGTGGCAGATCTGAGACATGGTTAAGGAGCTACTCAAGTGATGGCACAAACAATGCACCAGGCCCACTAGTAGCATTTAATCTACAGGCCCTGGACACATATAGTGCACTTTACCAGGGACTTATACGTAAATTAAATAATCCAATTGGGTATGATCCAATGTTTGCTTGTTTAAAGTGAGCGAGCATATGGACTTTAGCACTGGTTAGCAGGGGTAAATTGTGTTGAATCTTAAAACCAGCAAAAACAGTATCCAAAAAGTGGAGGGAGGCAGGCAAAAAGTTAGGGGTTACCACCCTAAGGCTGTCAGGTCTAATACAATCCATAATAGAAAGCGAGGCAATGTCAGAAATATCCACAGATAGTTCCATGGATGAATTAAATAGTTATTGTTAAGCCATATGTACAGCTTATGTGTCTTTGAAACAGTTTCAGTAGCAGGTGCGGAGGAAGTTGAAGGAAAACATCAAGGTTGATGAAATAACCAGAAGCTGTCTCTGCAGACACAGGAGCTGGTGCATTACTGGTAGATGATTTACTTCACGTGGAGGTTCATAGTAGACGATGTCAACAGTTTGTGTGGTATTAGAGTGGAAGACAGCCACATCTTGGATAGTGGTTGTCATTGAGGTGGTGACAGGAATCAGCAAAAGCTCATTTTCCACCCTCCCCATACTCATGGAGGCATTTCTAGCATTGTTGTTCGTGCTTTGTAGTCAGAAGTGTTGTTGTTTCTTCTTTGAAGAGTATCTCCTGTTGGGTAGAGAGAGGGGACTGGGAACTACCCAAGAACCCTCTGGGTCTACTGTGCAGGATCGGCCACATGGTTAAGTTTTATTTTGTCAATGGAGACGCATCTGTTTGCTTTGGAACCAGGCAGCAGTGGTAGGATGACAGTTTTGGTACCTAGTATTCTCTGGACCGGTGCGCTGTATGACTGGCCAAATTCCTTCTTCACAACAATCTTCTCATGGACCAGAACCCCGACTTTACGAATCCAGTCAGTAGAAGTTGTTGGCAAATCCCTTATTCCTAAGTTGGCAGCCCTGGCAAATGACTTATCATCACAAAATTGTTAAAGCTCCTGTAAGACAGTGAGACGTTCATTTATGTCAAAAGGTGTATCTGCTGCCACCAAGCCAGGGCCCTCTAGATGTGGGACAAACATGGGTATCCCAAAGAGACCCTCATAAGGAGTGCATCCTCCCAAGGTCCTTCTTGGCAGAATATTCAGTGTGCTGTGGACCCTTTATAGGTGAGGAAGCCAGCTGCAGCCAGAAACTAATACTCTAGATGTGAAGGACCACTTTAGATCTCGATTCCTCCTCTCAACAACCAAATTGCCCTCGGATGGTAGGGTGAGGAGTTATGGAGTTCAACAGTCATCGTTCCCATGGTGTCCCTGAATTCCTTATAGGCAAAGGCAGGGCCCTGGTCTGAATGGAATGCTGCAACCACATATGTACCGATGAAGATCAGCAAGTCTTTAATAACAGTTTGAGTGCCAGCTGACCCCTGAGGCCATACCCTACAGGAATTTAGAACAAAAATCTACAGTGACTAAGATGTATTTGTATGCACCATCTGGTTGAAGGGAACCAGAGTGGTCCAGGTACACACATTGCAGTGGCCTGTTGGACACTTAAAGGGATATCTGTGGTGGGTGTTTAATGTTTGAGCCTTTTATCTGCTGGAAAATGCCACAAAAAAGGACATATTGATTGGTCTGTTTGTATAAACCTGCCCACCAGAAGTGTTTCTGTAAGAGTGTAATTATGGCCAGCATGTGCCTAAGCGACACCCTCATGCACTGCTTTAATTAGAACTAATCTCTCATCTTGGTTGGGGATCCCTCGATCTCCAATCCCATAACGTATTGCATAAGCAACATTCTGTGCACTAATTTGGTAAGAATATTTTGTAGGGTATGCTTTCGGGAGAGGCCTGTCTTCAGCTGAAGCTTTCACTGCAGCCAAAATTTCATAATCCTATCTTGTCTAGGAACGAGTCACTGCAGCCACAGAAGCTGTAGCTACTTCACATTTGGCCGCTTCCTCAGCCAGAGTGTTGCCAATAACGTGTACTTCTACATGTTGGTGGCCCAGTGTATGGACTACATGATCACTCTGTGGCTAATCCTTCAGATCAGCCACTCTCCCCACAGAGTTCTGTGTTTCATGGTGTTCCCCTTTGAGACTCTGAACCTGTTTAATCACCAATGAATAAGATAATCATTGTAGGACTGTACACAGTAGTATGAATCACAGACAATCAGAGTGGGCTGTCTTGGATCCGTATGTTCTAGCGCTAGGATAAGGGCTTTAAGTTCAGCCAGCTGAGCTGTGTAGTCCCCCAAGGTCTGCGTGTAGGTATTGTGAGGGTGGAATACACAATCCTTCATCACTCCACTCACAGCTGCGCCAGCAGCTGAGTATTAATGTTTAGTACCTACAGCTGGTTGTGCTGAATCATCTGTGTAATGACAGTATGGTATCTGTCAAGCGGCAAGATATCTAGAGGTGTGGGGTACTCCTGTTTGTATTGGAGAAATTCTTGTGTTTTAAGTTTTGGATCAAAGATATTATCAACATCGGTGGCAGCCATGGAGATTGAATCCAGCGGTGATGTAATGCTTTAGCGTTAAGAACGCTTGCTTTAAGTGATGGCATCTAAGGCTGGCACTGGTGTAACAACAATAATGCGTTTCCCTTTGGCAAGTGGCCTCTCCTTAATGACAGCCATCTGTACTGCAGTAAGAATTTTTTCTGTGGGTCAAAAGGTTGTTCTGTATTGGAATATAAATGTAATTTATATGCTATGGGCGCCGTGTCACCCTTGTTAAAAGTGACATAAGTGAATCCAATGGCACCAGCAATTATTCTGATGACCACATTTGTTTTGTTGTCACAGCTTTGTAAGTGATTTGCTTCTAACATCCCCCAAAGAGGCGTGTGTGTTATAATGACCAGTGTCTGCTGGATATCAGGGTATATTAAGTCACAGAGTGGCTTGACATGGTGTGCATAGTCTGGAATGTAAGTTCTGCAAAATTTAAAGAAACCAAATAAAGACTGCAATTTCTTGATAGGATTTGGTGGCTGAAGTTGAGCACACTCCTCTAAAAAGTGCGGGCCAGGCTCTTGCCATTGTTTGACATCTCACATCCCAGGAACGATACGCTTAGAAATGCTATTTTAGTTTTCCAAAATTAAACTTGTAACCAAGGGCTGCAAAGCCTAGAACGATCCGATCGACCCTGGCAAGATGAATGTTGAGGTCGTCATCTGTGAGATAGATGTCATCCACATAGGTCAACGCTTTAGGATAAATATCATGCAATATTGATGCTACACTGTTTGAAAACAGCCCTGGTCATTTTTTTTTGCGCAAATCCAGCGCAAACGTAACTCCATATATATATTTTGACGCTGGACCCGTTTAGCATAAAAAATATGGAATTAGCGTTATTTTAAGAATGCATGAAACCACCTTGCGTCAATGAGATGTAAGGTAGGCATTCCCCTCAAAAAAATGACTGAAACACCTTAGCGCCATATTTATCCAACAGGGCAAAGATGACGCTAAACCCAATTTGCATCAAAATTTAACTCCTCGGTCAGGGCAGGCGTTAAAATGAGGCAAACACACCACTACTTAAGGAAAACACACACCAAGAAACATCACAGATCAACAGGACAACATGGAAGTGTTATTGATGCATCTTTCAAGATGACACCGAGCACAGGACCAACGGCAGCAGCAACCACCACCACCCCAACGTGGCCCACAAATGCAACGCTGAAGGCAGGAGAGGGTCTTAAGGAACAGGCCAACCCTCCATGGTCTCAGGGAGCGGGACATCATCCGGAGGTGTCGACTGAACTGGGAAGCCAAATAGCAGCTGCTGCGCCAAATCGAGCCACATAAAACAGCCAGCCTGCGGACACCACACAATATACCACCGGTGACCAAGCTGCTAGCTGTCCTGCATATGTTGGCAAGTGGCTCCTTCCAGACAACGGGTGCACTGGTCGCTGGGTTAACACAGCCCTCATTCTCGACCTTCCTGCCCAAGGTCTTAGATGCCATAATCTCCCTCACACCATGCCACATCAGCTTCTTCAACACCCATCAGAAGCAGCAGGAGATAAATAAGGGCTTCTACCAAATCAATGGCTTCCCGCATGTACTCTGTGCAACTGACTGCACCCATGTCCGGATCGTACCACCGGCAGCAACTGAGCACCTATTCCAGAACAGAAAGCACTCGCATTCCATCAATGTGCAGGCCATAGTGGACCACCAGGGATTGTTCACCAACATATTGGCCAAGTATCCTGGGAGTGTACATGACTCATTCATATTCCGCCACAGCACGATCAATCAGCAATTCCAGGACGGACAATGGCCTTCTTGTCGGTAAGTCCATAAACCTAGCAACATACACACAGCACAACAACCCTGTAGGACACATAAAACATACACTACTACATTGACATGTGGGCAGGATGACACTGAGGTGTGACACTAGTAGTTATCTTGTGGACCCTGACACAATGGGATGCACACCTATGGACAAATGATGGCTGCCACAAAATTAGCTGCCACTCTAGACCAACAAGGGACCAATGTCAAAGCCCACAGTGACAATGACATGGCCTGCACTGGAAGTACAACTTGGAAGATGAACCATTTACAGTTACATTTGGCCACATAGTCAATCTGACACCCTCCCAAGCAGTATGTAGAGTGGGACTGGTGTGCAATGTGTGTTGCTGCAGGTCTAACACCATGAGAAACAAAGCATGATGATACTGACTCACTTGTAGGGGAAACAGAAATACTGAGGCAGTCCCAACATCATACATCACTCCTGGGGTGCCGTTGCCAGGTAGCAATAAGGAAGTGAATTGTGCTATGAACACATATTGATGTGGCACGAATGCAAACTTCACACTGCTGCACACACTGAAGGAGCCAATTGTCCATCAAAATAACATATGCACAGGGAGATGGCCCTTCCTGCACAGATACATCCACCTCCGCAAGGCAGTTAGCCAGTTTCCCTGGAGCAAGTTTGGTAGTGCAGGTGCACAGTTGCACATGAGCCACTGGCAGAGGTAACAACAAAGGTTTGCCTAGAACCAAGTCACACATGGGACAATTGTACATTGTCAATACTAAACACCTCAATGCTGCCAACTTAAGAGATGTGTTGTGTATTGTCACCTAGCCAAATCAAATGGCCTCACTGTTGCATTTCATCTGCAATGACATATGTCTAATTGGATGGGATGTCCGGGCCATGTAGTGCAACTATGTTACCACCACATTGGAATCTATTGTGTGTGTGGAAGTATCATGTCCCCTCCAGTGAAAGCACACTAACACATGTTGGACACTACATACATACTGACCAGCAGTTTGAAAACAAAATCATAGCTCCCAGGTCAATGAGCTGAACACAAGTTGTCAAGTCAAGCAAACCACTGCAGAAAAAATCTCACAGAAGCTCAGGATCTCACACAATACCACAAACACATATGAGTCACAGACGACACAAGATATCAACTGCCATGCTACATGACAATCGTGTTGCAAGCACTAACAAAATACTCACTCCTATTATCCTTTGCAGTGGATCAGGGTTATGGGATCCAGCCATGGATCATGACCCCATTCCCCAACCAAAGCACAGCAGCAGAGCATGCCTATAATGAGGCATATCGGAGGACACACACCATTGTGGAAAGGAGCTTTGGCATCCTGAAGTTGAGATTCAGGTGCCTGGACATCAAAGGAGGCAGCCGCCTATATGCCCAACACATTGTGTGCAAAATCATACTTACCTTTGCTATACTGCATAACATCTCTTGTGAAAAGGAACATCTCTCTATACGAGCCAGAGCAAGAACTGCCTGAGGGGGAGGAGGAGAATGGTGAAAGGGAAAATGAGGAGAAACAGGAAAACACAGCTGCAGGAATGTGCCACAGACAACTAATTGCCCAAAATATTTCAACCAATAGTCATTCTACATACCTTGTTAAGATATTTAAATAAACACCTTACTTGATCACACAATCCTGCTCTGGTTTCTTCTTTCTCCATCACATGTTCCTTAGGAATGTGAGTATTACCTCAGGGACCATTTTACAAAGACAAATCTGACTACTTTCGATACATCATCACATGTGATGCGTATGATTTTACAGCAAACACCACAAACATATAAAAAACACTAATCTATTGAATTTCACACATGAAGGACAAAATCAGTGGACCACAGCATATGACACGCATCCACGTTGCCAATATGGTCTGCTGTAGCACATGACACACACTTATCACATCTCCAATCATAAGGTTAATAAGCGCCCCATACATGAGGCAGTGGATGTGAAATATCAGTGGAAACAGGAATGTATGAACATACCCCTGACATTAGTAAGTGTGACATTTGCAATCTCTGCAAGGAGCTTGTGGGACAAGGGGGACATCATTTGTGAAAATGGATAGCATGAGTGTCCCAGGTATGACAAGCAATATTCACAACACATGCCCTGCGCAGTCCATCCCTGGAAATAAGTCCTGCCACTGACATGTGTTATATCTCTGCCCTCCCATCCCTAGGGGCCGCTGTAAACAGACTATCTGTACCCTGGGACTCATAATTAACACTCACCTTGACTCTCTTTCTGACTCGTGTTTGCTCCCCTTTTCCATATGGCATGCTATAGAAGAACTACATGAGTTTCAATGGACTTTAGGTCTCAAAATGCACTGCCTAGTAGTCGGTAAGACCTGTAATCTTCTGTCCATTGCTTCCTATGGGAAATGTCCTGTTGCCCCTTTATACTGGATTCCCTCCTCCAGGACTTGTGTGAGACTGAAGCTGCACACACCTGTGACCTCCCTTGTGCAGCTCAGCCATGTGACTCTGCCCTGGCCTTGCTGCTGCCTGGAACTGCTTATAAGCTGCCCTTCCCTGAAGCTCCAGACTCCTTGTTGGATTGTGTTACAGTCCTGATTCAGCATGAACCTGCTCTCTGTTTACTCAGTCCTGTTCCTGCTTGTTCCAATCAGCTCCCTGTTTCTCAGGCTTGCTCATGTTTGTTTCTGCCAGAGCCTGCTTTCTGTTTCCCAGACATGTTCCAGCCTTTGTGTTAACCTGAGCCTGTTCCCTGTGCCTGGCTTTGCCTCCTAGTTGGTTCCTCCGCTTTATGTTACCTCTTGGGCTATTGTGTTGGGTAAGTGTCCTATCAGTCCTCACCTGTGTAGAAGTGTTTTCCTTTGTACTTGAGTTGGTACCTGGATTCCAGGAGGCACATCCAGCCCCAATCCTTTGTCTAGTGTTGCATGTAGTCTTTAGTGCCTAACAGTGACAGTGTGCTGTGGCTGTATTCCAGAAATTGCCACTGTGTCCCCAGCTGGACCCACAAGGGCTAGTCTCGTGTATGTATCTACAATCATTGTTTGTGCCCTAAGGGCCCAGACACAAAATCACTTCTGCTGCCTCCTTTCTATGGGGCTTGCATGGTGACTATCTGCAAGATTAATCTGCACAGAGGCACTGGCATTCCCTGTTGCTGCGGAAAGTTCTGAGCCCTACCCTGTGTACAATCTTAGTGATAAGCCCTGCGTGTTTGTCTATTACTGACCCATTCCATATTTGTCCACACAAAGGTTGCTTTGCCTTCACATTTCTGTTTTCTCTGCCTTACCATAGCTGGCATTTCCCCTTGTATGCCTTTAGCTGTTTGTATGCTTTGGTATACCACTTCCTTGTGAGATACTCTGTGAACTCAAGGGGTGCCCCTAACAGAGTCCTGACTAGACCCGCCCGAAACCGTAACACCATGGAGCCCTATCCTGACACAGGGTACTCATGCCTACACACTTGAACTGGACACTTCTGTGGAATGCACATCTGAAAATATGTGAACACATGCAGCCAGGGCAGCAGGTCCACCGCAGCAACATAAGTAACATAGGTAATTATTATGAGTCAAACTGACGTGTACCAAACATTTTATGGGTGGAATTAAGGCACAGTGTCTCAAACACAGTACATACCTAACATGTACACATGTCCGACATATGTGTAGTTCACACACAAGTCACCATGAAGTCGTAACCAACAATTAATGACATACGAGGGGTAACATATCCGACAAAGCACTCACCAGCCATCCCTAATAAACCTTGAGTTTTGTTAGTCTACACACATCACATGAGTAAACAAATATTACAAACACATATCATGACTGTTGTAGATCGCTGATTGCCATCAGATGCCATCAAATGTACATACCTATTTGGAACACATTCATACATGAGCATTACTTCCAATGTATTGTATGCAGTTCCTTCAGAAACACACGTATTGTTACAGATCATTCACCCCCAAAACACACAGTTGCATGCTCTACCATGTGTGTCCAACCACTATACCACTCACTGCAGGCCATACCATCCTATCTTCATGTTGATACAGGGTGCATGCATGTTAAATACTTGAAAATCATGCAATCACAGTTTGAGTGAAAACATTTGATGCAAATGCGTCGAAAAAGCACGCAAACGCTAATTAACCATACATGGGCCCTTAGCATTAATTCCACCTGCGCACCACACCCATCCATTGAAATTGAAGTCTGCAGGTAATGCGTGGTGTTTTGGCGCACATGTAGGCTATGCTTCGAAAATATTCACACAAACATTGTATGCGTCCCAAAAAATAACGCATTACGGAAAACGAGCCGCAAAGGGGACAGGAACTGATGTAATAGGAAATCCTGTTTACAGGCATTGTACAGTGGCTGTACTTTCACTTTACAGTCTGTGCTTTTTCTTGACTGTGTGGCTGTATCTCGGTGTTGCTGGTGTCTGGATTGCGCTTCTTGCATCTTGTGGTGTCTCTCTTGTGTCTTTTGTGAATTGTGTTTGTTTATTGTACCTGTGTATGTGCTTTTGTGTAGTCTAGTGTCTTTCAGTTTGAATTTGTATTGTCCGGTGTCTGTCTGGGGGTTAGATTAATTGGAGTTCTTAGGTTTGGGCTGTAAGTTTCCATTTTTTTCATTTATTTTCCTTCTTTTTTACACTTTTTCAGTTTTGATTTGTTGAGCAAGGACATGTGGGGAGATGTGAGCCTGACTCTCATGGGGGAGGAGGACCTTGGGGGCTTTGTGTGGCTGGTGTACAGAGCTATCACAGAGAGGCAAGGTGGCTGTGGTGGGGCAAGGTGCTCTACCACCTCAAAAGACTATACCACACAAGCAGGAATGAGCAACAGCTGAATCATTGCTGGGCTGACCTGGTGTTCAGAGAATAGGATCTGCTGGACCACCCGGTTGTGGTGATCGGTGGCCCTGTTGGGTAGTATCACATTAAGAAATGTGTACAGTAGAATGCTCCTGAGTGACAGTAGCTGATGTCTTGATGTGCTGCATGCAATGTTTGTGGTCATGTTGAATGCAAGCAGAAAAAAGTCTATACATGTTAACAATGCATTCCTGAGGTTTGTTGAGTCAAGTACGACTATCACTTTGGGCCACATGTACCAAGCTATTTCTAATTGTCACAAACGGCCTAGATTTCAGAATTTGTGTGTTTACATCAAGAAAAAATGTTTATTCCAGTGCACATACCCAATTTTGCCATTCTGCAATCACATTGTCGAATTACAAAACAGGGTTTGCTAGTGGCATTTAGGAAGTGGCGTTCGCAGTTCGCTGATTGATTGTTTGATGACCGCGAATGCTGTCACTAAACAATTGCATTTACCACCAGTTTCAAGTTGGAGCTAACCCATTCGCAAAAGTAGAGGGATCCCCATGGGATCCCTTCCCGTTTGTGAATGAATACATGTCCCAATGTGTTTTTTTTTTTTTAAGCAGACAGCGGAACGTGGGACCACTGCCTGCTTTAAAAAAATATATAAAAGTTATAATATTGTGTTTTGACATGCTTTCGGTTTACCCTTGATGAAATAAGGCTGCATCTTTAAAATTAAAATACATCTCTATTTGAAAGCAGTCACAGACATGGTAGTCTGCTGAGGCCAACAGGCCAGCATCCCTGTGAGTGCCACCATTCCCAAGGGGTTTACAAAATGAGAACTACCTCATTAAAATTCATGAGGAAGGTCATTTGCTACCCCATTTCTGATTTGCAAACAGTGTCGGTGACATTGTTGTACATCATATTATCCTACTCGCAAATTGTGAGTTGCTAAGTCTCGCAATGAGTGACTCACAAAACCTGATCTTCGTACATGTGGCCCTTTGTCACACATTTCAGGTGTGATGACAATACCTGTGCCCATGCATTTTGTCAATGGTGATCAGGTAAGACACTTTCAGCATACCACATTTCACTGTATCAGGACAGCATAATGGCCAATCCATGTTTAGCACTACATTGTCATCATTATACACACACATGATCACTGCCATTATGTTGGCAAAGGGGGCATACACGGCTTAGAGGACACTGCCAATGGGGCATTTGTTAACTACATACAACTGTGCCACATCTGTCATGGACCACTGAATGCATGATAATTGCAGACTGAAAATTGAGCCACATATCCATCACACAGTAACTCAGTGTTCCTTGATGCACAAGCCACAATACCTGAGTCACTAGTATTGCAGCACACCAGGGAAGTGCCATTGAAATTGTCACCCAAATACAAATCATGACATGGAGCACCATGTGAAATGGATTAGCCACAAATGTTTGTTAGGTCCAGAGCATGTGTGCAGATGTGTGGCTATCACTTGCTGGAGTGTCAGTGTCAATGTGAGTTTGCAGTGGTACGTCTGTTGGACTGTCTAAATCCAGGATCACCAGCTCACTCATGTAAAATGTTACACACTGTGATTTGTTGTCCACATGTTTGTACAGTAATCTGACATTGAGCCTATATTTCCTTTCCATGTCTTACAGGTGGTCCTGCCTACTATACCATCGGGGAAGTGGCTTGATTTCAGGACCGAGACATATCCAGTAAGTGTGATAATGTCTGTCATGTGTAGTGATTGCAGCTGTTGTATGAGTGACTCTTGTGTGTTGCACTCCTTACAAGATAGGATGAGCTGGCACATGATCTGATAAATTACTTGACTGGATGTTGACATAGTGTTCCATGCAAGGGTTAGACATTCACAGGCAGAGAGTCATATCTTGGGAGTCTTGTGCTGCACAATAGGCAGCAGCGTGTGAACAAGGTGATTACTAGCCACATGTAGGCCCACATGTGACTTGGAAGTGCTCCAGTGTCAGTATATTGGCATTGGGTCATGCCCTCATTCTCACAACACAGTGATGCATCAGTTTTCCACTCAAAATTGTGCATCCCTGTATTGTAATGTACATGTAGTACTGTATGAGTAACTGTCCCCCAGCATCTAGCCCCATAAGTTGTACTCCATTTAAGTGACACTGATGTGGTATGCAATGGGCATGCATGCAGGTCAAGGACTGACATGTGCTGGCATCAATGTGGGTGTTTTGGGAACTGTGTTGGCAGATCAGGTGTTGATGGTTGTGCACAACTGGACACATGAATGTAGATGTGAATGACCTATGGACACCTTATTCTTAGGTGGCAGTCCTCCTCACATGTGTTCCACTCACTAAATCCATGTACAAGTGGACATGCATTTGTGGCTGTCCTCAACAGTTGTGATGACGTATTGCATGTCAATCCCACCTGAGGCACAGGGGTAGGGGATCGACATATATGTAGGTAGATGTGATGTTCACAATGTAGATGACAGTCATCTCATTTAAGCATGCATGTATATCAAACAACACTGACCCCTTATGATTACCAACTGCATACCATCCTGCCAATTACATCTACAAATCACTGGTCTTGGGTGCTTTGAAGTTGACTCAGATGATAAAGATTAGTCTGCCTGGCTCATGTGAAGTAGTTGGTGCCTTTGCATTGTGACACATTGCACTCCATCAATGCACAGATCACTTTCTTTGGTCCAACTCTTGGTGTAAAAGACATGATAGGTAGGCAGTGTTTCCATTACATTCATCAGGGACATTGTATCATCTGGACTGTGATTTGGACTGCATGTGCAAACTGAGGCAGAGAGTCAGATTATCATCTGTACATGCATCACACAATGATGACACTGATGGTTGCCTGTCTCGTTTTTACAGCTGCCAACATGGATGTAGCGGAAATCAGGGCTTTCCATAAGTGGGAAGTGAGATGCAGACACATCTTGGATGTGGAGTCTGGGTACCGAAGGATGGCAAGATGCTATCAGAGAGAGAGAGCCACAGGAGAATGGGGGGCTATCAGCCAAGGGGGACCGGCATTGGCCACAAAGGTTGTAGCCACCACCCCACTGCACACAGTGCCACAGTGGCCATGGTCACATCTGCCCGACCTGCTGAACAGTAAACCACCACAGACCACCACACCTGCTGCACCATCAACCTCTGCAACATAGACCACCAGTCCTGCTTCAATGGACATGGTCGCAATGGCTGAGCTCCAGTGGGACATGAAGAAAGTGTTAAAAAAGATTGACACAATTCAGAAGGATGTGGACAAAAATACACGGAGGCTGAAGGCAATTAAAAAGACACTGAGGAGGGCAAACCAGTGAACTCTTGCCTCCCCTCACCCCTAATTCAGTCCCCTCCCTCCTCATTTCTCTTTTTTTTTTGTAGTCGGTTTAAGGGGTTTAGTGATAGGTTAGAGTAAGGTAGTTGTTTAGATAGGGTAAGTAGGTTTGGGGGGTTTCCTATTATTATATGTTGGTTTGTGGGTGGGTGGGGGTTAATGTTGGTGCTTTTGTGTATTTTAAAAAACAATATAATATATATATTTGTTTAGTATTAGGTAGTATATGTTTAGGTTAGTATATGTTGTCCTACATGTGTATTGTCATATAAGGGGGGTGGGGGCAAATGTTTAGTGTGTGTTGTTAAATGTGGTAAGTAAGCTTAGCATAGGGTAGGTAGGGCCAGTTGTGGGTAAAGTATAGTTAGGATAGATTAGGTTAGTCTAGGTGTGTTACATAGTTTTAAGTTCTGTTTCGTACATAGTTAATAAAGATTTAGGTACTCCTTTAATGCATGTGTCATATGCTTGGGGCTCAGGGTCTTTGCATGAGTGTACAGTGACAATTGTCTGTTGGCCTGTGAATTCCGTCCTGTATCCACATCCCTCTCTTGACATGTTAATTCCCACTTCCAACTGAGCTGTCACATTGGCAGCTACAACAAATGTAATTCTTAATGCATCTGCCATCCGTTGTCCCCACCACTCAACGTGACGATGGCTCACATGTATTGTACAGGTAGGTGTGCTTTTTAAGCTGTAATTGTTTTGATCCTGTGTCGTGATGCTGGCCACTGTGGGACTTCTGCCTACAGCCTGAAGTTCATGTCAACACTGCTAAACTGAGTAGTGACAATTTCAGATGAGGTCAAGTATACAAATTTCACGCCAATGTGTTTTACTTGTACTCCCAGCTGATGTTATTGGCTGACCACTCTTACACAGCCATTCCTGCTGTATGTTGTGGGTGAAGCAAATGTCACATTCATTGTGACTTGCTTGTAGGGGATGTGGCCAGTATTGGCCTTCATCTTGTAGATACCTTGGCCCAGATTTATACTTTTTTTGAGTTGCATTTGCATTTGCATAATTTTTTTTTACAAAAAAGCGCTGCAAACTTACAAAATACAGTGATAGTTTGTAAGTTTGCGCCACTTTTGCATCAAAAATGAAGCAAATGCGGTGCAAAAAATATATAAATCAGGGCCCTTGTGCGAAGATATCTGCCCACATTATTCCTGCACTCTGATATTGACACTCTGTGACCATAGACATGTTACATGCATCACTAATCTCCAGGAAAAGTGGATGTGTCACATTACACGGAGACAAAGTGGGTGTGTAGGTGCTGTTTATTTTAAAGTATTGTAGTGCAATATTAACAAAGTCCAGGTCTGTGAGCCGATTAGTGTAAACCATTCTATTGTTTAGCAACACAAGTGCAAGGTTGAGGGGCATGTGATTGGACATGCTGAGATAAAATGTTGTTCAGTGCAGAGGGACATGAATTGCCAATTGAGTAGTGAGAGCCAATTGCAGTCCATACTGGAAAGGTTAACAGTGTGTTGGTGAAGAGTGCATGTCACCAACAGTTGCAACACTGGCATGTTATCAAGCACAGGACAAAGGAAAATCAGTGCCCGTGTGCCATGGGCTGGTGCTACCGGGTACTCCTAAGGGGGGAGATAATCTTTTCCACATCTTCATCCTCTGATGTGTGTGTCGCCTCCTCTGCCCTTGATGGTGGTGGTGGTGGGTTTGAGGGGGCCACACACACTTCAGTGGGTGGAGAAGTGGACACCAAATTCCCGGCAGCTGCCATCTGTGGAACTGCATATGGCATCACTGCAGCAAGGAGGATCTGCTGATTATTGAGTATGGTAGCAACATCCCTGTGGTAGGCAGCCATGTCTGCCCTGAGGGAGGCCAGTTCCCGGTGCATGGAGTCCAGCTTGTTGTCATGCATTCAGCTGCAAGATTGGGAGGGCAGGTGTTGTGGCAACTCCCTCACAGCAGTGGTTAGGTCCCTCACACACTGTTGGACTCCATGCAGTAGGGATTATGTGACTTCTTTGGCTGCTGTCTGTTCTGCGGACGTCATCATGCACATGTGCATCCCCTCAATGCTGGCTGCCATAGTTTGCATCCCCACCCGCAGCTCCCGCTGTAATTCACTACTATCCTCTCAAAGGTGGTCCCTGTGTCATCAGAGTCCTCAGCTGTGTTTGAGCTGGCAGGTCACACTATTGGGCTGGTGGGTGGCTCCTCTGGGATGGCTGCTACGTGAATGCTCCTCCTTGCGATTGGAGGTGGTGTCTGGAGGGTTCCCAGGACATCCTGGAGGGTTTCCTGGCTGATGGTTGTCAGCTGGCTGGTCATCCAGGTCATTAGGGCATTCCAGGAAAGGAACATCCACATGAGAGTCATCGTCCACTGCAATGAGATATTGTACAATTAGTTTGCCTGTGTCATGCCAGTTGTATTGTGATGTCACTGACTTCCTATTAGTGGTACATTGTCATCTTGGTTCCCATGCATTGTTCCTGTCATTAATGTTTGCAGTCTGTCAGCCCTATGCCCCACCTCCATGTCACATGTAGTGTGGGCAGTTAGGGCAATTGTCTGCGTCACATCTTCTAGGTGTGGGTTCTATCCAAATTGTGGCTTGCCACCTTCTTGTCCTCATCAACCCTCCCTCTGCTTCCATTTGCATGGTGAGGCCTTGCAATGATTGTTGGTGTGCTGATGCCAGAGCACCACAAATAACAATATGGCCCTGTCCCAGTCTATCATTTTTCACTTACACCTATGCAGTGCTGCGACCAAGCACCACACCATGCATGACATTTCCATGAGACAATACAGGTGTTACCATTGGTAGTTTCTCATGTTTGCGTATGTGTGCTACATTGCTTTGCACTGATGGACCTGACAGAGTTCCATTTCCTCTTGTGACTGTGCAGGGGTGTTTGCCTTCCTACACCCATATGTCCTCCCCCTCAATGCACTTGTCTTAGCCCTATGACACCTGAGATGTTGCATGGTGGCATTGCAGCTATTGTGACACAGGCACGGGGGTAATCCAAGGGATGGGCAGCATGGATATCAGATTACTGCTGTGTGCATCATTATGTATGTGACAGTGTCTGATGGTTATTGAGTCTATGGACATGAGCAGTTGACAGGAGTTGCACTTGGATAGGGATTGATGGGGACTGATCACATAGTCATACTGAACCATCATTTTGAGTGTGTTTGTTCCATGGGCACCTAACTACCATTTCCTACTTGACCAGCGCACAGAGCACAGGTAGTAGTGGCAAATGTTGTCAATGAGGAAGGCCCCTTGAGCCAATGACCTGAGACTGGCCATTGTCCTCTAGTTTACATTCTGACAATACCAGCTGTCCTGTGACACCAGACCAGTTTTACGTTCTACCCTACCCTCCTGGTCTGCTTCAGCATTTCCACCAGTCCTGGCATGGCAGTGTACCCCCATGCAATGGTTGTTGGTGTTGTATTGTGCTGTGCCCCTGGATGCACAGGGAGTCCCAGGCTGTGTCCCTTTGCTCTTTCCACTGCCTGATTTGCAGGGCTGACATGCATTATGTAGTAGGTATGTGCCTCCCCCTTCTTGCACTTGGCATTTAGGCATTTTGGTCCCACATGCAACTTACCCTGCATCTGTGTTGTTTCCTGCTAGTCTGTGCTGTCCTGTCCTGCGATACCAGTGATGATTTCCTCCGGGATGACGGATGCAACCATCTCCTCCATTTTGTCCAAGTCCTCTTGCAATGCTGGACTCTCACTTCTGGTCTGCAGTGCTGTTTTCCTGTTCCTTGCCATTTTTTCCTTTGTCCTCCACTTGCAGTCATGCCAGCGTTTCTTGCACTCAGTGACAGTTCTCCTGACCTCTGCCACACTGTTAATCTTGTCAAAAATCTCTTCCCAAATTTCCTCTCTCCTCCCAATTGGCAATTTAGAGCTTATGAAGAGTTGATGCTGGTGCTCCGTCACCTCCCTCACCAGTATTTCATGCTCCTCTGCGCTGAAACGAAACTTGCTCTTCTTGTTGTCTCTCCCCTGTGTCTTGTCTGTGTCCTCCAGGCTGGTTCCTGGTTGTCTGGGGTCTCCCAGGTGTCTCTCCTGGCTTCTAGGATCCATTTTGGGGCTCCTTTGCACTGTTTGCTCTGTTTACATTGCTTTTTGATGCTATTGTGTGGAAAAATGTCACATATCCATTTTGCGATGTGTTTACATGTCATAAACCGGATTAGAGTAATTTTTCCTGCTTCAACGTAATTTTGCCTTACAACAAGGCGCAATGGTTAGCAACAGGAAAAATGACTCTAACCTATTCTTAGAGCCACCCAATGTCAAAGTATAAATATGACGCACGGGTGGCATTAAGAAATGGCGCTAACCAGTGCTAAACCTTTCCGACGCAAAACTGCGTTAGCGCCATTTTGCATCAATTAGTAAAAATCTGCCCCTATGTTGTATATTAGTGCAGT
The DNA here is from genome assembly GCF_031143425.1 of Pleurodeles waltl. Lineage (NCBI taxonomy): Eukaryota > Metazoa > Chordata > Amphibia > Caudata > Salamandridae > Pleurodeles > Pleurodeles waltl. The sequence continues at coordinate 234,518,085 of NC_090447.1, forward strand.
GCTTTGTGAATTTTGTATTGCAAATATGCGTGTATAACTGTTTAACTGTCTGTAATCTAAGACTATTCTGTATGAATGGTTGAGTTTTGCAATGAGGAATAACAGGTTATTCATTTCAGAGACACAGGGCTCATTTACACCCATATACTCGAGCTGAGTGAGGATCTCCCTCACTAGAGCCTTTTGCTTTGTGTTTAACAGTATATCGGGCTGGGCTGAGGTGTAGACCTAACAGGTTTTACATGGCAGAAAAAATCCTTGTCCCAACCTACGTGGTTGCGGTATAACGTAGGTGCCTGCGCTAAAGCCCAGGTGACAGCTGAGGCTTGTTTTACCGCCTATGGAACAAGAGCAGAGAAAGAAAGCAAAATTACATCTTCCCCATGTGGGAGCTTACAGATGTGCTCTGGTGGCCAGTCTCTCTCAGCCAATAGGATATCACAACTAAGTTCATACCAGAAAATCACACTAATGGTGTGCTCTATGTCTCCCTCAATTTGGATATTTAAATCATAAACCCTGTTCGGTGGGAGAACGCGCCCGTCAGCAATGTCAACTGCAATAAAGTCACTAGTTGCTGTTGCATCCAGATGATCTTTGAGACTCCGGCAACATATTGTGACTTCCTTCAGAATGTATAGCAGTGTCACTGTCCATGTCATGTTCTTCAGCAATGTTCTCAAGTTTACTGGCATTTTTACTTGATAGTGCTGCCACCTTTTTCTTTTTAAACTGTTTTTTTTGTTGTGGGGACTTGTCTTCTTTTTTGTCTGAAGACTGTGGTGAGTCTTTCTTTTGTTTCACGTAGTCAGGATTTTGCTCTGACCGGCCCACTCTCTTGCTACGTCTATCCAGAAAGGAACGAAAGGGATGTGAATGAGAATATCTGTCAGGAGCTTTTATATTTTCTCTATTTCTGAGATTAAGGGGGTCATTACAACGCTGGCGGTTGGTGTTAAAACGGCGGTAAGACTGCCAACAGGCTGGCGGTAAAAAAAATGGAATTACGATCGTGGCGGAAACCACCAACAAAGACAGCCACTTTAACACTCTGCCCGCCACGGCGGCACAAACAAACAGCATGGGGGTCACCGCCAACAGACTGGCGGGAGACAATGTACCACCCACAGTATCACAACCTACCATTCCGCCACATTTTCCGGGGCGGATTCACTGCGAACAAAAACATGGCGGAAACAGGACTTCAAAGGGAAAACGCTCACCTCTACACACCGCACGAGGAACCAGGACGCCATGGAACCCGAGCTCCACATTTTACCAGCTATTATTTTCTTGCTCCTCTAATAGGAGCACGAACGCCGGCGGCAAAGACCACGGTGAGTACTGCACCTAAGACACAGTGGAGGGGGGAGGGAAAAAACTGTGACACACACATGCAACACGCAACACCCCCACCCTCACCCACGACAACACACACACTAATACATATTGATACATTACAGTTACACCCCCAAGCCCCCCTGGAAGAATGCAAAGACAAAAGGAAATGAGCTGAACAATTGTAATATATCAAAAATCTGTAGTCAAATAATATACATACACTATTTACAAATATATAAACCAAGAATTTTAGTCCAAGGGATTCCACCCTTAAAGTCCGTGGACCACTGGGCCCACACTCCATGGGCGAGGCCCACACTCAATACCCGAACATGATGGAGAGAACACAGCAGGGGCATCAGATAGAAATAAAACAGGCACCTCAGGGGGAAGGGAAAGGGTGGGCACCTCAGCCGGTTGAGTGCACGATGCCAAATCCACGAGGGGGCCCCACACCCACTGTTCAATCCTGGGGAGTGCAAAGCCATAGTCTCTCAAGTCTCTACAGTGGGTGGGTTGCCCACTGCTGCATCCTGGGGAGTGCAAAGCCACAGTCACTCAAGTCTCTACAGTGGGTAGGTTGCCCACTGTTCAATCCCGGGGAGTGCAAAGCCACAGTCTCTCAAGTCTCTACAGTGGGTGGGCTGCCCACTGTTCAATCCTGGGGAGTGCAAAGCCACAGTCTCTCAAGTCTCTACAGTGGGTGGGTTGCCCTCTGCTGCATCCTGGGGAGTGCAAAGCCACAGTCTCTCAAGTCTCTACAGTGGGTGGGTTGCCCACTGCTGCATCCTGGGGAGTGCAAAGCCACAGTCTCTCAAGTCTCTACAGTGGGTGGGTTGCCCACTGTTCAATCCACAGTCTCTCAAGTGGATAACAGATTCCACTGGTGCTGGAGGGGGCTTTGTGCCCAGAGTGCTTCATCCTGCCAAGGACAGAGGTAGTGGATGTAAATCTCCACTGGTTCTGGAGGGGCCTTTGTGCCCAGAGTGCTTGATACTGCCAAGGACTGAGGTAGTGGATGTCATTCTCCACTGGTTCTGGAGGGGGCTTGGTGCCGAGAGTGCTTCATCCTGCCAAGGACAGAGGTAGTGGATGTCATTCTCCACTGGTTCTGGAGGGGGCTTGGTGCCCAGAGTGTTTCATCCTGCTAGTGGCGGCCTCAGTGGCATCAGAGCTTTTTGCGCTCATGGGCCTGCGGTGCTTGTGGCGGCGGTGTCCTTGGCAGCGGAGCTTGTGACGGCGATGTCCTTGGCAGCGGTGCTTGTGGCGGCGGTGTCCCTGGCAGCGGTGCTTGTGGCGGCGGTGTCCTTGGTAGCCGTGCTTGTGGCGGCGGTGTCTTTGGCATTGCTTCAGTTGCTGGCGGTCCTGTCTGGGCCTGGCGGTCACCTCCTGGGCAGCGGGGATGCTGCTGGCGGTCCTGTCTGGGCCAGCGGGGCTGCTGGCGGTCCTGTCTGGGCCAGCGGGGCTGCTGGCGGTCGCCACCTGGGCAGCGGGGCTGATGGCGGCTGCCTCCTGGGCAGCAGGGCTGATGGCGGTCACCTCCTGGGCAGCAGGGCTGATGGCGGTCGCCTCCTGGGCAGCGGGGCTGATGGCGGTCACCTCCTGGGCAGCGGGGCTGCTGCTGGTGGTCCTGTCTGGGCCAGCGCGGCTGATGGCGGTCTTCTCCGCCATGCTGATCTTCCCAGACTTGCAGGGTATCGTGTGCCCCTTCCCCACCTTGGAAGGTGTCGCATCTGACTACACACTCCCACCTGTACCCCTGGGAGCGGCTTTGGTGGCTGGTGGCTGGTGTCTTCCCCCTCTCTCGCCGGGCACTGGGCAACGTTTGATGCTTTATAGGTGGGGGACTGTCCGTGCTGTGGCTCCTTGCCACACTGGCTGCCCTGCTGCCTGGTGCACTCCACAATCCGGTGACTACTGACACCACTGATCCCGCCGATGTTGTGGCTGAGGTGCTAGGTTTGGACCTGGAGAGTTGGGCCCTAGGAGACTGACGGGGTGGGGAAGGTGAGGGAAAGAGGTCAAGGGTGGACAGGAAAAGTTTCTTGGGAACACTGGGACGGGTAGCTGGAGGGGGTTTGGGAGTGGAGGAAGAGGTTGTGGTTGCAGGAGGTGTACGTTTGGTGACTTTGGGTGAAGGTGCATGCGCTGGAGGCTGTTGTGAGGTGGATGGCTGTTGGGTGGGTGTGTGCCTGCGTTTGTGTACCTTGGGAGGTGGTGTCACAGACACACTAGGAGAGGACACAAGGGATGTGTGAATGGTAGTGGGGGTGGTGACTGCACGTGAGCGGCGGGGTGTGGTGGTGGGTGTGCTGGTGATGGAAGCAGTGGCTGTAGATGTAGTGCATGCAGGTGTGAGTGGAGACAAGACTGGGAGGGAGGAGCGAGGCGAGGAGGAGGGGGACACAGTGGAGGCAGTGGATGTTGCTATGTCTGCATGTGTGTGATGCTTGCATGAGTGCCTGTGGGATGTGTGATGCTTATATTTGCCTGAGCTTCCTTTGTGTGTTGAGGTGTGTGCATGCTGGTCTGATGGTGTGCTGTGATAGGCTGAGGTACAGGGGATTGGGTCTGGGTGGAGGAAGTTAGAGGGGGGAGGCTAGAGACAGGGACAATGGCTGCCATCAGTGCTGAGGCCAGAGTCTGAAAAGCTCGCTGAAGGGCTGCCTGACCAGAATAAATGCCCTCTAGGAATGCATTGGTTTGTGGCAACTGCCTCTCTACACCCTGGATGGCATTCAAAATGGTAGACTGCCCAACAGTGAGGGACCTGAGGAGGTCAATGGCCTCCTCACTGAGGGCAACAGGGGTGACTTGGGCAGGGCCTGAGGTGCCTGGGGCGAAGGAGATGCCCACCCTCCTGGGTGAGCGGGCACGGGGCAAAGGCTGAGGGGCTGCTGGGAGGGCGGTGCTGGTAGGGGGGGTGGCGGCTGTACCTGTAGATGCGGGGGGCAGAGATGGGTCCGCCACCACAAGGGAGCTCCCATCAGATGACGAGTCCGTAACACCGGTGTCAGCTCCTGTTCCCGCCGTGGAGCTCCCCTAGCCCTCCATTCCACTGGTTAAATCAGACTCCGTAGTGTCGCCCTCCAGGGCAGTGTGGGATGCAGCTCCCTCCTGCTCCGGTGCTACTGCTCCTCCGCCTGATGATGCTAATGCACACAAGAACAGGGAGACCACAAAAAGGGGGGGGGGCGACAGAAGAAAGACATGTTGAGTGCATGCATTACCGCTACCGTTGGCAGACATTACAGACACAGAAGCCCCCAGAACTACGCCGCGCACTTGGGGTCCACTATTCAATCCCTGGGACATGGCCTACAAGGCTATGGCCGACATCTGCACACATGGATGTCACAGGAGCCTGACTAGGTGTAGTTGGAACTGTACCCAGGTGGGGTGGGGTGCCACAGGGTCTGCCTGAAAAGGGGACCTAACTAGCACACTCGCCCTGGCCTAGGGAAACCCAGCAGCCCACCTCCCCCACCCAGACACCTCCTCTACGCGCTGAATCAGCAGAATGAGAGTGTACTCACCCCCTTGTGGCTGCTATGATGCCCTGAAGCGCCCATCCAACTCCTGGTACGCCACCGCAAGGATCCTGAACATCAGGCGGGTCATGGTGCGATGGGCACCCCTCCCACGTTGGGAGGCCATCCCCATCTGGGCCCCGCCGTCTTCTTGCTCCAGCGGCGAATGTCCTCCCATCTTTTCCGGCAGTGGGTGCTCCGTCTGTGGTAGACCCCCAGGTTCCGGACGTCCTTGGCAATGGCACGTCAGATGTCCTTCTTCTGGTGGGCGCTGACCTACATGAATTGTACAGGGGAAAAAAGATAAGTTATTAACAACATGTGGCACATGCACTCACCGTCGTTTCATGCACGCCTCATTCTCCCCCCCTATCTTTCATCCACACCACTCCACACAGGCATTGCCCATACAGCATGCTCCCAGTGTACTTACCTGTTTGTCTGGAGGACCGTAGAGTAGCGTGTACTGGGGAAGGACCCCATCCACGAGTTTCTCCAACTCCTCTGTGCTGAAGGCAGGGGCCCTTTCCCCAGACGCTCGAGCCATTGTCTCTTGAAGACTAAGGTCACAGCAGCACTTGCAGTGTAGGTCCTCTCCTATCGAAGATCAGGTATCGAGTGATTGAACAGAAAATGGCGGTCACTTCACGGCGGTGCGTACCGTCACCGCCGGCGTACATCGTCATTGGCTTCTGGGACCCATAGGGTCCAATGTTAACCAATGCAGAATTGTGTCGCAGTCTCCGACCGCCTACCGCGACGGTGTACAACGCCAGCGCAGTTACCTCACATCCCATTGTCCCACTTTACAGGTCAGGCAGCCGCCATTTCAGGGGCCCACATGGCTTTATTTTTAACTGCATCACACATACTTAGGCCTTGCCTCAACACTCATACAGGCAAAAATGGGAGGAGATGGCGGCATCCTCCGGTGTACAGACCGCTGGTGGACCTGTCGACAATGGAGGAAAGACATGTAATCATCACCTACAGGCTTGATAGTGCCACAATCCAGGAACTGTGTGCCCAGTTGGAGCCAGACCTGATGTCATCTATCCGCCATCCCACAGGAATCCACCCTCTAGTGCAGGTCCTGTCAGTACTCCATTTCCTGGCAAGTGAGTCTTTTCATACTACAGTGACCATAGCATCAGGGATGTCCCAGCTTATGTTTTCTAACGTGTTGTCCAGAGTGTTGTCTGTCCTGCTGAAACACATGCGCAGCTACATCGTTTTGCCTCAGGTGGAGGATTTGCCTACAGTGAAAGGTGACTTCTATGCCCTGGGACATATCCCCAACATCATAGGTGCCATTGAGGGGGCACATGTGGCCTTGGTCCCCCCCGCAGGAGTGAACAGGTGTACAGAAACCGGAAGAGTTACCATTCCATGAATGTACAGATGGTGTGTTTGGCAGACCAGTACATCTCCCATGTTAATGCCAAATTCCCTGGCTCAGTGCATGACGCTTACATCCTGCGGAATAGCAGCATCCCTTATGTGATGGGGCAACTCCAGAGGCACCGTGTGTGGCTATTAGGTGAGGACATGGACCCAATACAGTGTGGATAGTTGTCTGGGTCTGGGGTTGTCCCCAAGGGTTAGTGTGTGTCTAACAGTTGTCCCTCGACATTTGCAGGTGACTCTGGTTACCCCAACCTGTCATGGCTACTGACCCCAGTGAGGAATCCCAGGACAAGGGCAGAGGAACGCTACAATGAGGCCCATGGGCAAACTAGGAGGATTATAGAGCGGACCTTCGGCCTCCTGAAGGCCAGGTTCCGGTGCCTCCATATGACAGGTGGTTCCCTATTCTACTCACCAAAGAAGGTGTGCCAGATCATCGTGGCCTGCTGTATGCTTCACAACGTGCCTTTTCTGCAGGAGGATGGTCCAGATGGAGGTGTTGTGGCAGCTGTGGAGCCTGTGGACAGTGAAGACGAAGAAGCAGAAGAAGAGGACATCGACAACAGGAATTCTGTGATCCTGCAATACTTCCAGTGAGACACAGGTAAGAAGACAAACCTGCCTACTACATGTACTTTAACACTACTACCTCTCTACTGTCTGTAATTTTCACCCAGTGTATGGTCACTGAGTTGTCACTTTCCCTTACGATTTCACAGATGTGGGTCCCACTGTGTGACATCTGCTTTGTTTTCTCATGGACTAGAGCTGTGTGACATAGGTATGTTGACATTACAATTGAAAGAACATTTTGTCACTGTAATTGCTAATACACTATTTCAAAATCACAGACAGACTCCAGATTGTTTTGAGCTTTAAGGGTGTTTATTTAAGTGCTCAATGTTGGAGGGGGTTGTTAGATGGTGAGGGGTGATGGTGGAGGAATGTCCATGGCAGAGTCCAGTCTATTAGTCTCACAGGTGCATTATCCAAAGGAGCATAGGAAGTGGAGCTGGGCAGTTTGAGGATGGACAGGGTGGCAAAGTGGGACAAAGGGATGACATTCAGGGTGGTCTCATTTCTTGGCGGGGGGTCTTGGCATCGTTCTCTGTCCTGGATCTCAGGGACTGTTTGCAGGGTGGTTCTCCCTCTGCAGGGGGTGGGGTGCTGGTGTGGTGGTCCTGTGGCGGTGCCTCCTGTCCACTAGCGCCGGCGGAGGTGGTGGGCAGTTCATCGTACAGGCTAATGTCAGCGGCCCCTTGTTGTGCCACAGTGTCCCTCCTGGTGTTGAGGACTTCCTTCAGAACCCCTACGATGGTGCCCTTGGTGGATATGATGGATCTGAGTTCCTCCCTGACGCCCAAATACTGTTCCTCCTGCAGCCGCTGGGTCTCCTGAAACTTGGCCAGTGCCGTTGCCATCGTCTCCTGGGAATGATGGTAGGCTCCCATGATGTTGGAGAGGGCCTCGTGGAGAGTGGGTTCCCTGGATCTGTCCTCCCCCTGTCGCACAGCAGCCCTCCCAGTTACTCTGTTTACCTGGGCCTCTGTCACCTGAACGGTGTGGCCACTGCCACTGCCCCCAGGTCCCTGTTGTTGTTGGGGTGGTGGGTTATCCTGGTTTCCCTGTAGTGGTGGACACACTGCTGATTGATGTGTCCTGGGGACAGAGGTATGGGCCCGCTGGGTGGGTGCTGTGCTGGTGTTTCCAGAGGGGGCAAGCTCTGTAGTGGCCTGTGCCAGTGTGAGGGGAACCGACTGTCCCGAGGTTCCAGATGGGCCGGGCTGGTCATCCAGATCCAGTTGGACAGAGCTGCTGTCATCACTGTGGGCCTCTTTTGTTGGTGGTGTGGACATGTGTGGACCCTCCTGTGCGGTGACATTGGGTAGGGGTCCTGCAGGGGTGTAAAAGCAAGATCATTGCATCTGTGTGTACCATGGTGTGCAATGGGTGGGTGACCGTGTACCCCAGTGCTTGCATTCCTGTGTGGGACCTTGTGTTATGATGGTTTAGGTGGTTGTAGGGTATGTGCAGTGGCCATGCATTGGTGATGGGTGTCCATGCCTTGTTGTTGCATGCAGGGCTTGGTGTTGGGATGTGTGGTTTGTGATATTGGGACATGTGTGAGGAGTAGGAGTGATGGGGGTGAGGGCGAGGGTGGGGGTATGTGATGGCATGCAGGTAGGGTGGGAGATAAGGTAGTTAAGATTTGACTTACCAGAGTCCATTCCTCCAGCTACTCCTTCGAGGCCCTCAGGATTCAGAATAGCCAAGGCTTGCTCCCCCAATGTTGTTAGTTGTGGGGGAGGAGGTGGGGGTCCGCCGCCAGTCCTCTGAACTGCAAGGTGGTGTCTGGATACCACGGAACGCACCTTCCCCCATAGGTCGTTCCACCTCTTCCTGATGTCATCCCTATTTCTTTGGTGTCGTCCCACTGCGTTGACCCTGTCCACTATTCTTCGCCATAGCTCCATCTTCCTAGCTATGAGGTGTGCTGCACCTGTAATCCGAATAGCTGTGGCTCTACCCGGATGATTTCCTCCACCATGACCCTGAGCTCCTCCTCAGAGAACCTGGGGTGTTTTTGCCGTGCCATGGGGTGGTATGGGTGATGTGTGGGTTGGTGTGTGTTGTGATATGTGTGGTGATATTTAGTGGTGTGTTGTGTGAGGTGCGTGGATGTTATGTGGGTGATTGTATTGTGTGCCTGTGGTTGCTATTGTTCTTTCTGGTGGTGTCTCTCTCTCTGACCATCTTTCGGAATTTTTGGTCGTAGGGGTTTGTGGGTGATGTGGGTGTGTGTTTTATATTGTATTGGGTGTGTGGGAGTAATGTGTGTATGTGTATCAGGTGTGTGTATTTCGATTTGTCCAATGTGGTAGTGTTTTGTAAATGTGTGTGTATTTTGAGCACAGCGGTGTGTACCGCCAATGGAATACAGCGGTTGAAAGACCGCTGCGTGGATTCGTGGGTCATGATAGTGTGGGCGTATTCCTGTTGCTGTGATGGTGGAGGATTTCTTATCACCAGTTTATCACTGACCTTTGGTGTGGCGGACTTGTGTGGGTGTCTGGATTTTGGCAGATTCCGAGCTGTGGGTCATAATGACCGTGGCGGAATTCCGCGGCCGAGGCGGTGTGTTGGCGGTCTTCTGCACGGCAGTAAGCGGCTTTTACCGCCAATGTTGTAATGAGGGCCTATATCTCCTTTGTGAGTTCGCTGGGTGAGAATCTGCTCTCTGACTTCATCTGTCTTTAATTTGTTTTTGTTTATCCCAGTGCTTCTTAGACCCCTCATGTGCTTGTTTAGTACCTTCCATAGAGGTGGTGCTCTGTATTTCAGGCTTTTTTTACTTGCCTCCCAAATTATCCCATCCTATAATGGTATAGGTATCAGAAATAGTTTTCGGTAGCTGTTTCTCCTGTTCCATGTGTGGAATATCTCGGAGCTGCTGAAGTATAGCCAACGCTACTTCTTCCCCTTTCATGTTACTAAGTGTTATTGAGGAGACTGTGTCAAAGTTCTACATTAATCTCATCCCTAAATGGCTGGTGCAGCCCAGTGCTCATTCTGAATTTGTTTTAACGATTCAAGTAGATTGGCAAGTGTCGGGGTACCATGTGTGGTGGTATAAATCTCAGCGAAGACTGTACCCCATGTGGTGCAGTCATCCACTGAGGGAACCATCCCAAAGGCCAAGCACACTGTGAGAATTCTGTTTTTCCTGTGGTCCCGTATGGGGAAACACAGCTTTCAGCTGATTAGTTTTCAGGGCTATTCAGAATGGGATTTTCTCTCATTCCGTGGGCACTTTGCCATGATAGAATGCATTGTTCGCAGATTAATTTCAGTAGTGGCCAATTGCTATCCAGAGGGTGCTGGTGGAGCTGGACGCACTGGTGTTGTATTCAGAGTTCGCATTACAAACTGACCAAGACTTTTATATAGTATTACTAGCTCAATGTACAGATTGTACAGATCAGCTGCTTGCATGTTTTGTACACCAGGGTGAGGAGTATATGTGGCAGACATAGGCCACATTGGTCCTTTGTTACCCAAGGGTCCTATTCTCATGGGTTGTATTACGTGTGGTAGGATGCCATTAAACCAGTTGCTATGTTCTTGATAAGTGATCAGAATTTCAAGATATTGGTATGTGTGGTACCATTGAGGTCTGTTTGTATTTGTGGAATGTGAATGATCTAGGGTCCTTCTATGGAAAGGTGACCCAAGAGTAGAATGATTCTGTTTGGTAAGCTTCATTAGCTTCTACTATGAATGTGACATCCCCGCCCCCTCTTCTGTTAAGACAATCACTAGTAGGTGGAGTGTAAATGCTTGTTTGGTATTCTCAGGAATGTCAATGACATTAGCCATATTGTATAATGGGTAAGGAGATGGCACACCAAGTGAGGAGAAAGTCCTTTTAAGAGTTCCAGCTCAAACAACCTACAATCTTCCCCCAAGACCACGGAAGTCTCCACATAATGGTACTTAGGGTACCTGTTGTATGTGAGGCAGAGATGCTCAGGGCATCTGTAAATTAGTGTCTAAACACTATAGTTGCTGGCGTCCTGTCATAGTTGGACATTTGCTCTAGGCAAGGCTGCTGGATTAGGGATAAAAGCACTTTTGTTTGTAGGTGACTAGGTCAATCCTACAACAAGTTGCAACTGTCGGCCCAACACTCCCGACTCACAAGCAGTACCTCACCAAAAACACAAACAGTAAAAGGTGATTTGTGGCAGCCTTTACGCATGGACTCAAGAGTGTGACATCTCAGGGGAGTCGTGGTTAAATGGAGATTACCTTTTTCTCACACGAGCAACATATCTCAGTCATGCCCAGGCAATAAAGGAGATGCAGTGAAGTTTTCAATACGTTTTATTAACAAGACTGCAATCTAATGTAAATTACATGGGCTGCAATGATTAGGATAATAAACAATGCAAGAGACAGAATTGTGAAAATGAGAGTCATGAATACAAAGACCCCCACCATCTTGCAATAACATAAGATGTAAAAGCAGGTGTGAAATAAACCCTAATACCCTAGTATGATGAACCCAATCTGTAATCTAGAAGAGAACTAGGCGTGTAAATCCTAACATGTGCCATGATAAGAGCCCCCCAAACCCTCATTACCTTGGAATGAGGTCTCTAGATTAGACTCTGTGGTGACACGAAGGCTACGTCTGCATCAAGGTGAGATGTAGCATAAATAGCATTGATAGAATCTGGTAGGAATCCCTCTGATAGTGTCAACACCAGAGCAGTACGCGCTCTATTGGCGACAAAAATGCAAAAACCCAGCACTCTCAAAACAACATAATTTATGCATTGTGCTGATATGTTGTAGTTTAACCTTTTGCATTGCAGAGTTCAATCCTGACAACTTATTTTTAATATGTTTACAAGTACTGTTCCTTTTCAATGTATTGCTGCGGGTTTTCAGAGTGTGTTAGGGTGTGGCCCCTTTCCAGGGCCTTCCAGAGACTTTCTCTCCAACATGCCTGGGCGTGGTTCTGGGCTGGGCCAAGACTCTATAAAAGAGAGTCAGCCCAACTCCCAGTGCTCACTATTCACAGGTCCCGGTGCAGAGCAGCAGCTTCTTCCTGAGCTCCTGTCCCACCGGCCTATTTGGATCTTCCAGTCTCCTGCCCTCTTCTCTCATTGGTGATCATTGTTTCCAGGCGGTAAGACGGTGGTTGGACATTTCCCAACACCGTTATTGAGAATTTTCATATTCTTGATTTTAATTCTTAAATTAATAACAGATTACTTGCGCGCTGTAATTTTTTGACATTGATATGGTGGTTTGCAAATAGGGAGGACGCGCAATTCATTTTATGGTGTTTGGACATTGTTATTCATTGCTCGCTGATATTTCTTGACATTTACATGATGTTTTACGAGTTGGCAAGACGCTCAACTCGTTTCATGAGCATTTAACTTTGTTGTTCATTGCGCGCTACCATTTCTTGACATTTACATGGTGGCTTAAGAATCAGCAAAAGAAGCGTGATTTGTTTCATTGTACTTTGATCTTGTTATTTACTGTGAGATGTTAATCCTTGACATTTATATCGTGTTTTACGAATCGGCAAGATGCGCAATTCGATTAATGAGGATTTGACTTTTGTTAGACCTGACAGCCTTAGGGTGGTCACCCCTAACTTTTTGTCTGCCTCCCTCCACTTTTTGGACACTGTTTTTGCTGGCTTTTAGACTCTGCGCACTTTACCACTGCTAACCAGTGCTAAAGTGCATATGCTCTCTCCCTTTAAACATGGTTATCTTGGATCATACCTGATTGGACTATTTAATTTACTTATAAGTCCCTAGTAATGTGCACTATATGTGCCTAGGGCCGGTAGATTGAATGCTACTAGTGGGCCTGCAGCACTGGTTGTGCCACCCACTTAAGTAGCCCCTTTTCCTTGTCTCAGGCCTGCCATTGCATGGCCTGTGTGTGCAGTTTCACTGACTGCTGTGTGGGGGAAAGGTAGGACATGTACCTGTGTAGTTTACATGTCCTGGTAGTGTATAACTCCTAAATTCGTTTTGCACTACTGTGAGGCCTGCTCCCTTCATATGCTAACATTGGGGCTGCCCTCATACAGTATTGAAGTGGTAGCTGCTGATCTGAAAGGAGTCGGAAGGTCATATTTAGTATGGCCAGAATAGTAATACCAAATCCTGCTGACTGGTGAAGTTGGATTTAATATTACTATTCTAGAAATGCCACTTTTAGAAAGTGAGCATTTCTTTGCACTTAAATCTTTCTGTGCCTTACAATCCACGTCTGGCTGGGCTTGGTTGACAGCTCCTTGTGCATTCACTCAGACACACCCCAAACACAGGGTACTCAGCCTCCCCCACTTCAAAGGCACATTTGGGTATAAAACAGGGCCTCTGCCCTACCTCATCAGACACTTGCTGGAGAAGAAACCAGAACCTGCATCCTGCCAAGAAGAACTGCCTGGCTGCCTAAAGGACTGACCTGACTGCTTTCTACAAAGGACTGCTGCCTTGCTGTTGCCCTGCTGCCTTGCTGAACTCTTGTCTGGCTGTGAAAGTGCTCTCCAAGGGCTTGGATAGAGCTTGCCTCCTGTTCACTGAAGTCTCAGGAGCAAAAAGACTTCACTTTTTCACTTGGATGCTTCGTGCGCCGAAATTTTCGACGCACAGCTTGTTCCGCGGCAAGAAAAACGCTGCACACCGACGCTGAACGACGCGACGCCTTCGGGACGACCGGAACTTCAACGCACGGCCTCGCAAGGACAACGACGCCCGACCTCCAGAGGAGAAATCGACGCGACGCCTGCCGTGAGAGCAAAACTTCGACGCGCAGCCCCGCAGAACGATGCGCAGCCGGAAAACAAGCAGGAGAATCCACGCACAGACCCGGGACATCTGGTAATCCCCGCGATCCACAGAAAGAGACTGTCCGCACGCCGGAAAACGACACACGACTTCCCCAGCGTGAAAAATAACTACGCAAGTCCGTGTGTGCTGGGGAGAAATCGACGCACACACCATTTTTCCGCGTATCTCTTCTTCTGTGGCCCTCTGAGGAGATTTGACACTCCAAACCAGGTACCTTGTGCTTGAAAGAGACTTTGTTTGCTTTTTAAAGACTTAAGACACTTTAGGGGTCATTCCGACCCTGGCGGTAAAAACCGCCAGGGCTGGGGAACGCGGTTGCACCGCCAACATGCTGGCGGTGCATCCTTGGGCACTGTGACCGCGGCGGTACAGCCGCGGTCAGAAACGGGAAACCGGCGGTGTCCCGCCGGTTTCCCGCCGCCCTAGGGAATCCTCCATGGCGGCGCTGCAGGCAGCGCCGCCATGGGGATTCCGACCCCCTTACCGCCAGCCTGCCGCTGGCGGTAACGGGTGTCGTGGGGCCCCTGGGGGCCCCTGCAGTGCCCATGCCAATGGCATGGGCACTGCAGGGGCCCCCTAACAGGGCCCCACCAAGATTTTCAGAGTCTGCGAAGCAGACACTGAAAATCGCGACAGGTGCAACTGCACCCATCGCACCCCTTCCACTCCGCCGGCTCCATTCGGAGCCGGCATCCTCATGGAAGGGGGTTTCCCGCTGGGCTGGCGGGCGGCCTTCTGGCGGTCGCCCGCCAGCCCAGCGGGAAACTCAGAATTACCGCGGCGGTCTTTTGACCGCGCAGCGGTATTCTGACGGCGGGACTTTGGCAGGCGGCCTCCGCCGCCCGCCAAAGTCAGAATGACCCCCTTTATATCACTTTTCAGTGATATCTCTACAAATTCACATTGCAACTTTATTCGTTTTGACCTACAATTATCCTGATAAATATTATGTATTTTTCTAAACACTGTGTGGTGTATTTTTGTGGTGCTATATGGTGGTATTGTATGATTTATTGCACAAATACTTTACACATTGCCTTCTAAATTAAGCCTGACTGCTCGTGCCAAGCTACCAGAGGGTGGGCACAGGATAATCTTGGATTGTGTGTGACTTACCCTGACTAGAGTGAGGGTTTTTGCTTGGACAGAGGGTAACGTGACTGCTAACCAAAAACCCCATTTCTTACAACTTTGATATTCATTGCATGTTACCATTTCTTGGTATTTTACATGGTAACACTCGAATTGGCAAGATGCACGATTCTCTCCTCAAGTTTAATTCATATTGTTTATTGTATGCCACTATTCTAAGATATTTATTATGTAATATTTGAGTTGACAAGTTATGTGATTTGTTTCCTGAATTCATATTGTGTTATTCATGGTGCACAATCCTTTTATGGTGTTTACTATATATTTATATATATATATATATATATATCTGCAATATTCGTAATTAGTGTTGAAAACTTTTAAGAGTACACAGAAGGCCATAGTTTCTAGATGCAATATTGTATGGTCCTAGTATACATTCTTAAAAAAGGGTTTCTATGACTGGTTTAAAATTTAGTCAGAATGTTTCTTCTGATTCTCATGTAAAGGAAAGTACTTGAATAAGAAAGTTTTCATTTAATTCATCTTGATTCCCCTACAGGTATCCGGCCATCTTGAAACTTAGTCATTTTAAACTTAACTCTAGATTGTTCATGTTTTCAGAGTGACTATGCTTAGAATCATAGTTTAGTATTGATTTCAGGAGATATAATTTTCATATTGTGTGTATTAACCTTTTTCTTACTACAGGTCTCCTTCCCAGCCGTTCCCTTCCTAATCCCCTCTTCCCCTCTTGAACTCTCTCAGTCTCTGTGATTTATCTATCAGAGTCTTGGAGCTGTTCAGTGGTGGACATGTTGGGAACGTGCACAAACCCTGAGGATCTGGTGACTCTGACAGATAGTCCTGTCTGTGAGAGATGTATTTATACAACTCTTGTAGGACCCCTGACATAGGTATGTTCCCAAACAATAGATAAGAAGGCATGTAAGAGGGCATTCTTGGGGTGACAATTATATAAATAATTCCATGAATTACTGTCATTACTGTCACACAAAAGTGGGAAAGTACAAGACGTGAATACCTACATATCTCTTTTATCTTTGACACTGAAAATGATGCCTTTGCAGGGTGGCACTGATAATGTGAAACTAAAACATCTTCCTAACTAGAAACATAGCAGCCATCTTGGAAGAAATAAATACATTTACTAAACCAGAGCAAGCTAAGTAGTTTAAAAGTCAATAGGTGACGGGGGCACAGGCCTGCAAGCCAGAAGGCTAAGCTAAACTCCTGAATCCCATTAAAAGTAAATATGATCTACTACAGTATCTGCATATTACCAGTGCAAGCATACTTTAAGTACTTTGGCCCGTATTTATACTTTTTGACGCTAAACTGCGCTAACGCAGTTTAGCGTCAAAAAGTTTTGCCATGCGGGCGGCGTATTTATTGAATGGCGTTAGCCGGCGCAAGCAGACCGGCGCTGCCTGGTGTGCGTGGAAAAAAACCACGTACACCAGGCAGCGCCGGCGTAGGGAAAAATGGCGTTAGGGCGTCTTAAAAATGGCGCAATTCAGGTTGACGCTAAAAAATCATCTTAACCTGATTTGCGCCATTTTAAACGACGCCCAGACGCCATTTACATGACTCCTGTCTTAGTAAAGACAGGAGTCATGCCCCCTTGCCCAATGGCCATGCCCAGGGGACTTCTGTCCCCTGGGCATGGTCATTGGGCATTGTGGCATGTAGGGGGGCACAAATCAGGCCCCCCTATGCCAAAAAAAAAATATAAAAAAAAAAAAGATTATACTTACCTGAACTTACCTGAATGTCCCTGGGATGGGTCCCTCCATCCTTGGGTGTCCTCCTGGGGTGGGCAAGGGTGGCAGGGGGGGTCCCTGGGGGCAGGGGAGGGCACCTGTGGGCTCATTTTGAGCCCACAGGCCCCTTAACGCCTACCCTGACCCAGGCGTTAAAAAGTGGCGCAAATGCGGGGTTTTTTGACCCGACCACTCCCGGGCGTGATTTTTGCCCGGGAGTATAAATACGACGCATTTGCGTCGCCGTCATTTTTTTAGACGGGAACGCCTTCCTTGCATCTCATTAACGCAAGGTGGTGTTCACGCAAAAAAATGCCGCTATTTGCCCATACTTTGGCGCTAGACGCGTCTAACGCCAAAGTATAAATATGGCGTTAGTTTTGCGGCGAATTTGCGTCGAAAAAAACTACGCTAATTCGGCGCAAACGGAGTATAAATATGCCCCTTTATGATCTCTTCATTGTAAGCATTGAGGCTATCATTTGTGCTTAAACATGTTGTCATGTTCAGTTAGCTAGATGTATGTGTATAAGTGGAACAGTGTTTTGGTCTGATATACCCAACAGGCCACAGCAGATGGTCCTGTGTGTGTTTAGTAAGGTATTTTCACTGTGGACCAGTCAAGTAACAGAAGTCTATTGTCACACCATTATGTTCAATTGGTAGTCAAGACATTCTGTATAATGTCATAGCAGTGGATGTACATGATGTTTGACTATAGAAAAAGAGCTGGTTGCCACATCCTCCTCTTGGCCCTCCATACTGTGGGTGTTGCACACAGGTTTCATTTTATCTTTCACCTGTGGTACCGCACAGCCTCCTGGAGCCCATGGTCCTCCTCCAAGAGGTCCTCAGCCCATTGAACCTCCTGCACAGTTTTTCCTTTTGTCTGCACTCTTGTAAGAGAAACACATTTTACCTGCTTAATTAGCTCCATCTGCCATTACATATTGAAAGTAATCATTTATGCTTGTTTGTTTCACCTGCCTTGGTTATCGATGCCAACTGCTGTGACCTATTGACTCCAACTGCAAATGCTCTTTGGTTTCGCCTGTCATGGTTAATTTGTTCCAACCGTCACTTGCACCTGCCTTCAGCAAAAGTCAAGTCTGTTATTTTAACATGTGCTGTCTCCTTGGTTTCCTTTCGAACTTTCCGTCCTTCCACGTGAGCCACATGTCTTTCTGGAACAGTCTCTCCCATCTGGTATAAATACCCCATCTGAACATGAGTCAGGACTTGGCCTCATTCTGGGTCTTTGCAAGCATCTTCCCTGCATTCACCTTCTGAGTCAACCAGAACCCTCAAGCGTTCTGGTCTTCCAAACCTTCCTACTGATCTTGTGATCCTGACTTAGTCAACATTTCCAGTGTCTTTGCATCCAGAGCTATGTCTCCACTTCCTCTTGAGCTTTTTGCACCAAAGCCTCCAGCCTTGCTCCGGATTCCAGTTGAAGAATTAAAGACTAAGCTAAGGTTAGTGAGAACTAATCCTTAATTAGTTTGAAATTAAGCCAAGACTGAGTTCTTTAAAAGTGAGAACCTACTCTTGCAAATGGAACATTAGTTCTAAAAGTCCTAACACAATGGGCACTTTTAATTGTGGTTACTCTGAACTTTAACTGCCTTAGAACTAAAGGCCTTCATGTCCATATTTCTTCAAACGTTTTGTATCAAGAACATAGAAATACGTGAGCACATAATGAATAGATTTGAGTTTGAACTAAACATTGTATATCAAGACATTCTCAGGAGTGCCAGAAACTTCTGATTGCTTTTGAATTGTACCTGCTCTCAAGCATTATTTGAGATGAAGCCTGCAAGTGTTATTATAATAAATATCTGTTTAAACACTATTTGCTGAGAACTATTAGTAAACAACTCTTCTTGTTGTTTCTAGTGCACTGCACCAGCATCAAACCTAAAAGGTCCAAGTAGTACAGACCCTCGTATGGAGTGTTTTTAAGCTGGGCGGTGGTGAGTGGCGGGTCACATCAACGCCAACACTACCCTCAGAGGAACTCTTGACTACAGGCCCCCAGACCCTCCACCTCAGTTCAGTGACTCCATCGCCGACATAATCAGCACCCAGGCCTTTGCCTCTAGAGACTACATTCTCCTCGGCGACTTGAATTTTCATCTCGAGAACACCAACGACAGCAACTCCACTGCTCTGATCGCCAACCTCGCCAACCTCGGTCTCAAACAACTGGTCACGATGCCCTCCCACACGCTCGACTCCGCCAGCAGCCACGTCACCTTCAGCCATACCACCGAACTCCACTGGACCGGCCACTGCTGCGTCCACTTCACCTTCCTGAAACCCGCCACTCACCACCGCCCACAACAGATCCCCCACCGCAGCTGGAACAAAATCTCAGAAGACCAGCTGATCTCCACCCTCACCCGGGCCCCACCACCCAGCACCACTGACCCCAACACAGCTGCCCTCAACCTCAGACATTGGATAGACAACTGCGCCAACACCCTCGCTCCACTCAGGAAATCCTCCAACAACCGCACCAGCACCAAGGCCATCTGGTTCACCGCCGACCTTCAGGCCTCCAAGCGTGAGTGTCGGAAAATCAAGAAGAAGCGGTGCCACAAACATACAGAGAGCAACCACGCCACCCTCAAGACAGCCATCCGCAAGCACCACCAGCTCATCCTGACCACCAAAAGATCCTTCTACAAAGATCGCATCGACAACAATGCACATGACAGCAAAGAGCTCTTCAGCATCGTCAAAGAACTCACCAACCCCAGGTCACGCTCCATCGACCCCCCTCCTTCACAAGACCTCTGCGACTCCCTTGCCACCTTTTTCCATTGCAAAATCACAGAAATCCACGCAGCTTCAACTCCTCACCTCCCACTACCACCGCGGCCACCCTAATGCACCCAGCCACACCAACCTCTTTCTCTCCTGGACCGACATCAACGATGAGGACACCATAAAAAAACCATGAGCACCATCCACTCCGGATCTCCCTCCGACCCCTGCCCCCTCCATGTCTTCAACAAAGCAAGCCCCATCATTGCTCCCCAACTCGGTATGATCATCAATAGCTCCTTCAAGAACGCCACCTTCCTGGAGAATTGGATCACGCTGAAGTCAATGCCCTGCTAAAGAAACCCGAAGCGGACACCGGAGACCTCAAGAAATACTGGCCCATCTCCCTCCTTCCCTTCCCGGCGAAGTTCATCGAGAAGATCGTCAATGGCCTACTTACCCGCTTCCTGGAGGACAACAACACGCTGGACATCTCCCAATCCGGATTCCTTAGGAACCACAGCACCGAGACTGCCCACATTGCTGCAACCAACAACATCAGGACCATGCTCGACAAAGGCGAAACTGCTGCCCTCATCCTCCTGGATCTCTCAGCTGCCTTTGACAGCGTCTGTCACCAAACCCTCTGCCCTCGCCTCTACGACGCCGGAATCTGCCACAAGGCCCTGGACTCAATCACATCCTTCCTCTCCAGCAGAACTCAGAGAGTCCGCCTCCCTCCCAGCCTGTCGGACGCCACCAGGACCATCTGCGCGTTCCTCAAGGATCTTCTCTCAGCCCAACCCTTTTTAAAATCTACAATGGCACCACTCACCAACATCGTCTGATCCCACAACCTCAACATTGTCTCCTACGCTGACGACACCCAGCTGATCCTCCTAATCACCAAGGATCCCGCCACCGCCAAAACCAACCTCCACGACAGACTACATGCCATCGCCAACTGGATTGAGAAGAGCCGCCACAAACTTAACTCAGACAAGACAGAGATGTTCCTCCTCGGTTCCAACCGCTCCGCATGGGATGACGCCTGGTGGCCAGCCACTCTAGAAACCGCACCAACACCTACCACCCACGCGCGCAATATAGGTTTCATCCTAGAATCATCAGTCACCATGACCCAGCAAGTCAATGCCGTCTCATCTTCCTGCTTCAACATCCTCTGCATGCTTAGCAAGATCTTCAGATGGATACCCACCGAAACCAGAAGGAGGTCACCCATGCCCTCGTCAGCAGCAGACTGGACTACGGCAACGCGCTCTATGTGGGAACCACAGCCAAGCTCCAGAAGAAACTACAACGTATACTAATGCCTCTGCACGCCTCATCCTCAACATCCCACGTCACGACCATATCTTAGCCCACCTCAAAGACCTACACTGGCTTCCCGTCACCAAGAGGATCACCTACAAACTCCTCATCCACGCCCACAAAGCTCTCCCCAACGTGAGCCCTGCCTACCTCAACGAGCGACTCACCTTCCACGCTCCCACCCGCCAACTCAGCTCTGCCAACCACGCCCTCGCCCTCACCACTGTCCCTCGCATCCATCGAACTACAGCCAGCAGCAGATCCTTTACCCACCTCACCGCCAAGACCTGGAACACCCTCCCCGCCCACCTACGACAGACCCAGGACCTCCTGACCTTCAGAAAAAGCCTCAAGACCTGGTTATTTGAGCAGTAAGAAACAAAGAAAGGGGGACCGGGACGTTAATGGTCCAGTGTACAATCTCCCAAACAAAGTTACTGTTCATAATAATAGGGCAACGGAGGACCTAATTCAACAGGAGCAAGAACCCTCACGCATCACATTGGATGACTGGCTTCATCATTGGGACAGCTCCTCGTTTGGCCGGTGCTGCAATGCCAAACAGGCTCTCCGCAGGGGGCTCTTAACCGTATTGCTCTAATAGTAGCGGTGAAATCTTGCAGAAGGAATACCGAATTTGTAGTATCCGAGCAATAAAGGAGAGTGTGAAAATATTAAAATTGGTTATCCATCAAAGTATAATAATCATAGTTTTAATCAAAATTAGTATGATGGAGACCAAGATTAAAAACGAGGTAGGAGTCTAAAAGTGAGTTATAATCCTCAAATACTCCCAACAAGAACACAAGAGGATAGAACCGTTTATGGTACCTCTAGTCAGGTCTACATGTTTCGCGTCTAGTGGTCCAGCCGGATCCAGTGACGCTTCATCAGGACCAACAAGAATAGTAACTTCTCCAAAATGTATTTTATCTATAAACCCAATTAGGGGAAGGAATACAAAAACAGTCAACTTACTTTTTGTATGTTTATGCTATGTCAAAAAAAGGTCGCCCTAAAAATAGAAATCAAAGCACATGTAAAGCAAGTATATTCCAAGTGAAGCAAACAAATATAATAATGCTGTGTGCAATTTGCAAAGGAATATATGCAAGTTAAGCTTACCATCCCTGGTAATAGGATAAGGCTCCTTGGAATCAACTGTCAGGAACTGGAACTGACAATCTATTATTATGGTAGTAGTAAAAAAAAACATGTTGACAATAGTCTTATTGCAAAAAGAACTCAAATCAAGTATCTACACTAATGATCTAATGTATCTCTGGCACTTAAAATCCATAATGATGAAAATTGGGTCACAATACAGAGAAAAACACAGTCATAATAAATATAAATTGTTGTAAACCATTGTACTTAATGGATTAGTAAAGTGCATGGTGAAGATGGAACAAAAATACTTATAAAAAGCTTAAAATAAGTGCCCAATCGGGTGTTGTTATCACAAACGTGGTTAAAAGGTGTTAAAACTACGTTGGCAACCAATTGCTGAAAAATCTGAGCTTTTGGATTGTAGTAGATAACCATCTAAATCAAGTTCCTATAGACCCCTCTAATACCGGGTCCAGTTGACCCATCAAGTCGGCAGAGGCACCATTTAGCAGGCAATCATGTCGGGTGAAAGTATGTCAATCCGCGTGGATTCGCGGTAAAAAAAGGAAACAGGTTTCACTTACTTTTGTTGTCTCGTTCGTAGGTTCTTTTACCTACCCGCCTGACAGCGTCCCCATGAACGAGTGGCTGGGCGCTCGGTGGGGTATTTATGAGTTGTAGCGAGACCGGAAAGCTTTCCGGCTTGCGCGCTTAGAAAATACTAAAGATAAGAAACGGACTATGTCAACAAGTCCCTAGAAATAGAAAAGGGACTTGGTTAAAAACGTGAAAACGATTATTTACATATGTCGAGATGGAAAAGACAATCTGAATTTTCAAATTGTGCTAGCAAATGAGTGCAAAGAGGGAAATTTGTCCACATTATAGCCAGTAGTGACAAGAACATCTCTTAGTGTAGATTTAATGTTATTATAGGTGGTAATAGCAATAGTCTAGTACAAATGAGTCTTTATTGGCACAGACAAAGTCTTAGTACACCACTAATGGCCTAAAGAAAATTCCTTAGGCTAAGGGAATTCAGAAGAAAGTGTAGTCCACGGAATGTCATCGTTTAATCCCCGGATAGAAGTCCCTAATTTAAAGATCCAGCGTTGTTCAATTCTAAAAAGAACATCGGAGGCATTCAAACTGACTATTGGGGCTTCCAAAATCACCCACCAAAGGTCGTCTGGGGTATGCGGAGTATCTAAAAAGTGCGCACAAAGTTTGGTAGTGACCCTGTGGCATCTGATGTTACTCCTATACTCATTGATGCGTGTCTTAACAGGGCGTGTAGTCATCCCAATATAGCGTAGTCCACAAGGGCATGTAATCATGTAAATGCAATTCTTAGAATTGCAGTTTGTGTGTTTTCTTAAATACCACTTCCCTATAGGTTCAAGATCTAATGATGTTGTTTGTTTAGTCAGTTTGCACACATTACAATTGCCACAGGGGTAGTGGCCTTGGACTGGGGGGAGATCCCACAGTGATCTCTGTGTAGGAATGTCGTAAGTAACCTGTGGACGGGTATGAACCACTATATCTTTGATATTTGAAGTGCGTTTGAAGGCAAATAGTGGTTTTGGTATTGTCATCCCACCACTCTCCAAAATAGACCAACGTTTATTAATTAATTTCTTAATGTCATTGGACAGTGGAGTGAATGTAGAGACACAAGTGATTCGTGTCTGAGGAGCCTTATCCTTGGTTATCAAGAGACTTTCCCTATGGTTATTTTTTGCTCTCTTGCGTGCCACACTCACAAGTCTTTGTGGATAGTGTCGTTCATGAAGTTTTGTTTGTAAAGTATTTGCTTGTTGATCAAAATCATATGTGGAACTGCAATTGCGGCTAAGACCAAGAACTGTCCCACGGGTAAGCTGTCTCTGAGAGCTTTAGGATGGTGACTCTCGTATAACAACAGACTGTTACGATCTGTCGGTTTATGGTACGTACTAGTTGTCAATTGACCATTATGATCAATGGTAATCATCAAGTCAAGAAAAGGTAGGCCGGATGCTGACATTGTAGCTGTGAAGTTCAAGTAGGGGTCAAGGGAATTTACCCAGGTAGTGAATTCATCTGCTTTTGACAAAGGTCCTTGCCAAATGACCAATATATCACCTATATAGCACCTCCATAGTTTAATATCAGTATGAAAAGGATTGGATTGAGAAAGAATATATTTTTCTTCAAAATCATACATGTAAAGGTAGGCCAGACTAGGCGCGAAAGTGCTGCCCATTGACGTCCCCCTAATCTGATGAAAAAATTGCTCTTCAAATTCAAAATAGTTCTCTGCAAGAGCCAGAGTGGCACACTGCATGATGAAAGCTACAGGGGTGGAAAGGGGGGTAGCAGTGTTCAGAAGTGCTGATTCCACAACCTGCAAAGTAGCCTCCTGAGGGATATTTGTATAGTGCTTCTACGTCTAAGGTAGTAATACCTTGTATATTCCCAGTATAATAGATAGATTCAATCAAATTGAGAACGTCCTTCGTGTCCTGTAGGAAGGTGGAGGAATTTCTTACTAAGGGCTGCAGGAAATGGTCACAAAAAATTTACAATGGTTCAAGGACCGAGCCTATACCTGATACTATTGGACGTCCTGGTGGGGGTCTTACGCCCTTATGAATTTTGGGTAAACAATAAAAATAAGGAATTCTAGGGTGAGCTGTGTCAAGGAACTCGGCCTCCTTAGGGGAAATCCATGAATTATTCTTAGCTTCTTCGAGGAGGCATCTAATCTGAGTTTGTAGTCTCCTAGTTGGATCGCTAGTAATCTTATTGTAGTAGGTAGTGTCACTCAAAAGACGTAAACACTCACATCTATAATCAACTGTGTCCATAATCACAATGGCACCACCTTTGTCAGCCTGTTTAATAACGATATCTGAATCAGTGGCTAGACGTTGTAAGGCTTGTCTCTCTTTAGTGGGGATATTGATGTAAGGATGTTTAGGACTCAGCCGAGATACATCGGCTAATACAGCTTTTTCAAAAGTCAATATTTCACTCTGCATCGTAGTTGATGGTGGTATGAAGGATGAAGGTTTTTTTAGGCCTGAATCCAACACTTGTGGTTCAGATGGTCTATCTTTAAAGAACACATGCAGGCGAATTTTCTGAAAGAACTGAGCTAGTTCTATGTGTAAAAGGAAAAAATCCTCATTAGGAGTCGGTACAAAGCCTAAACCCCTGTTGAGAACACTAGATTCATCCACTGTGAGTGTTCTCTTGGACAAATTGACAACTAAGTTCTCTGTGCGGGGCTCTTTGTTTGGCTTCTGGTCACCATTTGTGGTTCCTCCCTTGACCATTGTACCTGTCTCCCTCTTCCTCTTCTTCTGCCTCTGCATCTGCCCCGGCCGCGGCCTAAAAAAGGCACAAATGGCATCATGGGGCGAGGTTGGAAGAATGGGTACGGTGGTTGCCAAGGCATAGAATGACTCACCGGATAGGGAGAATAACCATAGAAAGGTTGTGATGTACTTTCATCAGTACTCCAACCATCTGATGATGAGCCACTAGAAAAATTGTGTGTTTTTTTATGGAAAGCGGTTGATTCATCAGAGGACCGGGACTGGTTGTCTAGTTCGTAGTCGTCCTTAATATACGGATAAACCTTCTCCCTACTAAACTTAACTATATCTTTCTGAAGTTTAGTGATTTTTTGCTGAGTCAAAAACTCTTTCGTATCATTCAGTTCAGAGGTAATCTCTGCAAGGCGGCTTTTAAAGGTAGTTAATGTGACAGTCGTCTTCAAAGTATTTTCCATAGCACTAATTTGAACAGTAATAGAGTCAGCAATGCGTTTGGAAGTATTGATGATCAGTACCAACCAGTCTCTGGTACACTTCCATGCGATTTGAGCCCAACCTTTTCTAAAGGCTAGGTCTTGTAAAAAAATTCTAGGGATATTCGACACTAACAGACCATTAGGTGCTATATTAGCACATAGGTATTCAGTCATGATGGTCCCATTTGAGCAGTAGCAATCCTTCCCCCACCCCCATCAGCACCTTGAGACCCTAGCGGGTGAGTAGCGCACTTTACAAATGATTGGTTGATTGAATGCAGTATAGCAGACCAGTGATGCAAGTCTTTTTTTTCTTGTTTTATCCCAATGTCCCTTTCCTTCAAGAGCAGTGAATGATTTAAGGGTTGTGATTCCTTGATTATTAAATGCGCTCTGGGCGGTAGGAGGTCCAGCATTGTCTCCATGGTCGGAACCAGGTCAGTGTGTGACACCGGTGAAAGTAACTTTAGCTCAATCTTGTTGAGGTGCTAAAAAGAGGGATTTGTATATACATGCCCACCATGATATGCATAGTCATTTTTGCAACAGACATACAACACACAGGTTTTCAGGAGTGCATTTATTTATAAGTCTAGGTTACTCAGCATTAGCAGTTTTTCATTGTTTGAAGCAACAGCACCTAAATTGAAAGTGAGCAAAGGACGTCCAGACAGAGTCCATTTGGGAGACATTTCATACAACATGTAGAGGTGATGACTATTTCAGCGTGGTGAAACAAATTGCCTTACAGAAGGTAGGCCAGTTCAACAGTCCATAAGTGGATGAGATTAACAGGCACACAAACCAAAAAGTGGCTACACAGGGTACCAAACGAGGTGCAGGATGATAGACACAGGACCACTGGGGAACTGTCCAGGGGGCACAGACAAATGTTACCTGGCAGCTTCACAATAGAAATTGTAAGTTCACATCTTCCATCTCTGATGGGTGTTGTACCTCCCCTGCAGTTGGTGTTGCTTGTGTGGGAGGAATCTGAGGAACACACACATCGTGAACAGAAGAGCCTCTGGACAGCATGACAGCAGGTGGAGCCCACAAAATCAGCACCATGCCCAGGAGCAGCCCTTTTGGGCTCAGTGGTCAGTGTGTGCCAGAGCAGTGCATGACTGACAAAACTGGTACTTAAAGAGGTCCTAAAATGGCGAATGGCTGAAAAAAAAACCTTGAGTTCCTGAGGTAAGGGGGCACTGGCCACAAGGAGTTGTGGCAGAGTGCTCCATCTGAGGGTTGAGAGGGGCATTTGACTTGTACCTGTCAATGCATATTATGAGGCAACTCCATAGTACTCCTGCAGCCCTGAAAATGAAGCAAAGGGCTATACAGGGTCATTTGGCTACTACAGCACATAGAAACACATGCTAGAAGGACTCCCTCAAGATTACAGAAAAGCACCCAATTCTTTGGCCAAAGACCAATCAGACCAGTTAGAGCATATTAAGCTCCTCACCTGTAAGTTCAGCTGCCCAAACCCAGCTCAATGGTGGGCAGAGAAACGGTCAGAATAAAGCATGCCCAGGACCAGGCCAGATATATGAAGATGGGAAGCAAAGCCCTGTCCCCTTCTCTAGTTCTAATCCCATAATTAAAGTAAAAGAATAACCTGTTCTATAAATCAGCACCGGACCAGCTGCACAGCGGGAAGAAAAAAAAGCTTCGATATAAAGAGGGAGAACAACTTAATAAAGTGATTATGGATCAGGGATACAGTGGAGACAGTCTTCAAATCGGGGACTCAGCCAGACAAGTCCAGATTTATCTGAGGATAGAAGCAATCTGACCTGCAATTGAGCCTGGTGAAGTAATTCTGGGTGCAAATAACATGGGCCAACGAGTTGTTCTGCCCTTGGGCGTGGCCATGCCCACAGAGACCGCAAATTGTAGTAATGTAGGTAATGACTGGGCCTCAACATCGTAGTACAAGTTTTTAAAAGCTCTGTTTGAGACAATATTAACTAAAATGAGGGAACTTAAGCAGCAGCAGTGGCATGAGATCGAAATGTTAAATCGAAGATTGATTAAGATCGAGCAAAACAAATCATTCAAAGGCTTCAAGAGGATGAACAGGGAATTTCTGACCTGGAGGACAGAGTGGTGTCACTTAATAAAGGTGTCCTGGCTGAGCAAAAAAAGTTCTGCCAGCTTGAAAACAAACTTGAAGAGATTGAGAATCAAACGGGGCATTCAAATTTCAGGTCTAGTGGTATACTGGAGAACAGTAAGTCCCAGGGCTCATCCAGAGTGTGCCTCAGTTAAGGGATTCTTTGATTAGAAAGTAGATTTTTCCCAAACCCATGCTGATCTCACAATCACGAGGGCACGCAGGGTGTCTGCACATCACAAACCAGACATGAAATATCCACAAACAATTCTCATTAATTTTTCAGACCAAAGAAGTACATAACAGGTCTTGACCTTAGCAAGTCAAACCAAGTTGTTTCCTCTGGCAGATAATATTCATATGAGAGTGTTCTCTCTCAATGGCGAAAACCTTTTCAAGATTTGGTTTGATAATTCAAACTTCTGAGAGTGCAAGTCTCACTAGTCCAGCAATCTAAGTTAAAGGTTCTTGCTGATGGCCAATTTCATGTCTTATTAGTGGTTGAGGACACAAAGGCCCTTATTGCAAGGCTAGCAAAATCTCAAAATGCTAATAGTTAATGGTCACTGAAGCAGGGAAGAGACTGCTGAGATCACAGGGACACTTGCTACTATCATCTGACTTTTTGGGGTACTTGTTTTTCACAGTGGTTAGTGAGGGGAAGGGTACATGATGGATACCGGGTGACATAACAGGGCACCCAGTGAAGGTAAGGCACTTTGGGAGGGAAGGTGATTTATACCCTGATCCAAGGAAGGGGAGGTAGTAAGGTGAAGGGATGGGTCTGAGGAACAGAAAAAATGAGCAGGATACAGGTGTGGTTCCATATCGTAAACTTAGGCCATCATTTATACTTTTTTTTAGGCCGCATTAGAGATTTGGGGGAAAGTTAGCATTGCATATGAGGTGTTGAATCTTCTCAATTATTATAGTCCCCTGTTGGATGCCACGGAGGCTTTGGACCAAATGTTCAATTTGACAGTGCTGACGGAGGCCTCTTTAGTAATAGGGGAGAATTTTAACTTTATACAAGATCTAAGCTAAGATATGTCTAATATAGACAGGAGGCAGATGAAGCCAAAAACAGACAAACTTTTTACTATACTCAAAGATGACCTAGCCCTTGTTGACCCTTGGCAACTAAATTATCCTACCTTTTCCCTGCTCACCTACTATGCTTCAAGCTAGCAGTCTACCTCTCATCTAGATTTTTAGTCTCATGGCACAATCTTTAAAAAGGGATTCTGTTGAGATAAGGGCCAATCCTTTTTCGGGTCACTCAATTGTGTCTATGGCCATAATATTAGAAACAACACTGAGAAGGCGGCCTAGGTGGAAATTCGAAAAGGCCCTGCTGCCTGATCAAACCTGGGTCGGTGATGCTATTTTCTTCATGAGTTCTTTTTTAGATCAACTTTAATTTAGAACCTTTCAGTATGGTTTGAAAAACATTTCCAGCGGCCTTTAAGGGGGAGGTGATCTCATATAAAGCAAAATTAACCAGGGCTTACTGACTGGAAGATAAAGCCCACAGCCAGCTTATGAGATTGCTGGGTGGCTTTTGCAAGATCAGTTTTCAAGGGCTGAATAAGAACTTAGGGATTTCTGTATGTTGGAAGAGATATTGAGGAGTAGAGCTTACCAACAGAAGCTCTATGAGGACAGACAACAGGTGGGGAAATGCATGGCTTGTACAGCTATGTTTCAGAAGAACAGGCAAATAATTAATAAAATCAGGAACACGGTAACAGGAATAAGAGAGAATGGAACTGGTGAAATAGCTGGAGTATTTTTTAATCATTAGCGGGATATCTATGAAGAAGTCAAAAAGGTCCAGGAGCAGGATGTCGAGCAGTATTTTAATGAATTATGGCTCTCTGAAGTGTCACACATTAGAAATAGGCAAATACCAAATAGAATTCCATGAGGGGGTCCTAGCTTCAAAAAATATGGCCAATGCTAAGGCGCCCAGGAGTGAAGGGATTCCAACTGAAGTATATATGATCTTTTTGGATGAACTTCTCCCATTCCTCTTAATCTTTTTTAATAGTATAAAGGAAGGAGCTGAAATACTCAAAAATGTTAAACAATTGGTTGTTAGTTTTATTAAAAAAGGACAAAAACCCTGATAATCACAACTCGTACAGCCCCATTAGTCTAGTAAATGTAGACTATATATTACATATAGAGGTTTGGGGGAAGAGGTTTGCGCTGTGTACACAATCATTGATTCATTTGAATCAAAACAGGTTTTTGCACAAAAGGTCGATGGCAGCTAGTACCAGCTATATGATGCAAGCGATTAAATATTTTAACGTTAATGAGGAGAAGGGGGAAATGCTCATGATAGATGCAGAAAAGGCATTCAATCGCATTCACTGGACGGCATCACATTGGCATCATATTGGCAATAGTAGATATGTTCAAGAGGTTATATCATCTGGGTGAGGCCAAGATTATTATTAAATCCTATGAAGCGGGGTTGGTGAAAATCAATTGTGGTACTCATCACGGATGCCTGCTTTCCCCACTTCTTTTCACGTTTTGTATTGAACCTTGGCGTCAAGGATTCGTAAGAATCAAGTTATTTTACTGCCTATGAAGGGGATGGCAAAAATGTAGTTATTTGTGGATGATATGATTTTATATTTAAGGGCTGATAGGTCAAATAGTTGCTTTGGATGAAATTGATAATTTTATGAGAAATGGGGGATATAAAGTTAATCAGGTTAAGACCAAGCTTTTATTGTTCAATTAACATCATTCCGAACTCCCAGCAGTTTTACAGATGGCCCCTCAAAACCCCATGAGGATGGCTGCTCTTTCTTTGTTCAAGGTTCTTTTTCTAAATCCCCCCTCTGAAATTACCTAGGGTTTATTATTGATGAATAAGATAAGGTGACCAGAAGCTTTTTTTGGTTCAAGAAGCAGCCTCAGGTTAAAACAACTGTTCTCGAACACGACAGAATACTTGGTGGCTTAGGGCTGGCGAATTTCAGGACATACTATCAAGCCAAACTAATTGATTCTTTGATCCAGTTAGCATCGGATATTACAGTGCACAATAATGTTTTGTTATAGAGTATGACTCGGGAGAGCCAAATTTGTTTACCAGTTATTCTTCTTACTGCCAAACTTCATAATACCAAACTCTCCAAGAAGATGAGGAATAAGGTCCGAGGGACCTTAACTTTATGTATCCAGACTGTCTTAAAATCTGGGAGAATCATGGTGTGCCATGCTTACACACAGTTGCAGGACTTTGAGGCTTGGAGTTGGTTGGGTCTGGCAAAAAGGTCGGTGGATCTAGGATTTGAGACATTGGATGATTTTTATAATGGTTCGAACCTGACATGATGGGATCTACTTAAGGAGCAATTGGGTAATCAGACTTTGTTGCGCTGATTTACTTTTACTCAGATAACCAGTTTAAAAAAACCTAATTATGTCGTAATGAAAGAAGAGATTCGCCAAATTGTTTTTCGTATATGTGAAACCCGGCTGGTTCGAATGAGAAACTAGTACCAGATTTTACAGCTACAGGTCAGTCCGAGTCTACTACTTGAGTGAGTGCCAAAAGTCTCTCAGTTAACCAACTGTAGAGATAATTTTAAGGAATGGCAACGCCTTTCTGAGATAAGCTATAAATCACTTGGAGCAGCAAACTTTAAGCAAATGGTGTTTCTTTCTAGGTGGATAGCCTATTATATGCCTGATTGGCTACATAGGATGTTTTCATCTCAGCCAGATGTAGGGCAATTGAAGGGAGGTGGGGTCATACACTTTTTGACTGTTCAATGCTTCAATAATTTTGGGCTAGAGTTTTCCATGCAATTAGTCAGTGTTTGTACATTACACGATGTCATGATGTTAATGATGGTTCCCAGCATGATGGTAACCTCACTGGCATCAAATGTTGAGGCTCGTTATCCTTGCCTCTGCCTCATGACATCAGCAATGTTAGCTAGGGATTCATTCTATGGAGACAAGTGTAGGTGCCTTTATTTGCCTCAGATGTATCCTTATTAGGCCTGAGGCACCTATGAACTCCTTCTAGGGTGCCCGCTATGGTTTCCATCCCTTCCCACATCTCATCAACCATCTGCTTCTGAACTCCTACCACTTGCCATTGGAAGACAACTTGGGGATCCTCAGAGCCCACAGTTCGGCCTCACCTGGAAGATGAGTCATGTTCTGGGGGGGGTTTGGTTTCTCTGGAGATCCAGCAATGTTGTTATCCCTTGCAATGTCTGGAGAAGGAGACTCTATGGAGTCCAGGAGTTGCTGGAATGTGTCATCATCCAAGGAGGACAGGAAGCCATCACCAACAGGTTAGCTATCCAGGACAGGCTGCTTGACAGGACGTGTCCACCTGCAATGAAATCTTTAATTTTTTATGAAGATCTATGAAATGTGTTCGCAATAGTTATATTTCAGAAAAACAGACTTTATTATCATTCACTTTATGTTACATATAGATGTGTTGGGCATGTGTTACTAACAGTAAATGAGGGTAAGTTACAATATTTTTGCTTTGCAAATGACAATATCTGTGCATTGTTCACACAACCACTGTGCGAAAAGGGGACCATTTTTGTGTCACATATCACACACAGCAAGGTATTTACACAGCTTGCTGGCCTGAGATTGCTTAAAGGGTGAGTGCATGTAGGGGCTCCATTTAACATGTTGCAGAACTTATTTTCATATCATGGCTATATTGATGTTAGGTTCACATATTGGCATTACTAGGGACTACATTGCACCATGTCACCAGGGTGCCCTCATTCCCTCTAGCCGTTACTTATCCAATGGTTCCTAACATAGTGATGTTAGTTTGTTCACCTATTAAATATGGTCCATCACTGCAATCTGCCTTACAGTACTGTATTGCATGTAATTTGTGTATTCATGTGGCCAAGAGCTCATATTTGACACACATCCACACAGCTCTACACAGTAAACAGCCTTGCCGCTCTGCAAGAGTTTGTAAGGGCATGTACTTTCCATGGTCTACTTATTTATGTGTGCTCCTGTGATTTTCTCGCACACAGAGTTATCTCCAGAGCCCATACCAATAGGCACTGTGAATTTGCTCTGAAGGGGATAAGCATTGTCACACTTGTAAAAATACAACCACTGAAGCTCGCCGTATTTTGTTATGACCCAAGGTGTCCCTCTGCATAGTATCACAGATCTCTTGTACCTGTACATGACTCCTCTGTCAATCCTCATTTGGGTCCAAAGCCAGGACTTATGCTCAGACACTGACGACACCCAGATTATACATTGACTCTCAGGAGACATGGACACAACCTACATTAGTTATAATATGCAACTGCCCAACATACCCATCTGTAAGTCAGAACTATGGCTCATGCTCACCCACATAAGAGAGTAGTGATGATAATCTGTAACATTTACCTACCCTGGTTGCCCACGCAACTAGTCCCAGACACCTCACCCTCTAACCATCCCCAAACTTTGCCCATCATACTGGACACCTTACTCATCCTGTCACTTCACAGTTCCAGGTTTAACAGCCTCCTGCTTTGAAAAATGTAGCATAGTCGGACTTTACTGCTTATGCCTTCTTCCCGACACCTGCAACACATTCTGCCAGAACCACATCACTTATCAAGTGTAGTGCACTAGTGCTCTCTTCTGTGCCATTCCTTCACAGCTGTTGAAGGATGACTTCACTGTCACTCAGGCTACCTTGTGGCACAAACACTCTCCCTCTCTGTTTTGAAATCCAATTGCTCAAACATATATATGATATGTATTTAATAGTATATATAATATATATGTCTATATATATGTATATATGACGTTACAGTTAGGTTCTGAATTTACTGGCACAAATCCATAGAAATTCAGTTGTTATAGTCAGAGGTATTTCAAGTAACTATAACTCGTGTCCTACGGTAACTATAACTTGCTCCCTCACTAGGAACAGTTTTCTCATCAATAAATTGACTGCAAATATTACAGTGATATTATCAATCATTTCATAGAATATGTCATGAGTGATGTAATATCTGGGGTAAATAGTAGTGCATGGTGGGGGCGTGAGTTATAGTTACCTTAGGGCATGAGTGAACTCTAAAAATAATAGATGTCTTGCTATGGTTAAGGTGCATGTAAAATCTGAACCTAAGTATAGTGTCCCTGTAATCTTTGGTGTTTCAGTGAATTTTTAAGGTTGATCTCAATTCTATTTTCTAACAATAGTGTCCCTGTACCCTTTGTTTTATAAGGTTAAGTAAAATGCCCATCGCAATGCACGGTGGGGGGGATGGATGCAGGGTCTGGCCTAATTTTTGCTGCCCTATCCAGTCCTGATGCTCCTGCCCCCTCTATCTTGGTATCCATGGTCCAAGTCCATACCTCTTAACCCTCATTACAGCCCTGTGTGGCCATTGTTCTGCCAGTGACCTTCTTGCCCTGCCCTTAACAGTTAGCATGATGCCCCTTTCACCTTCTCTGTACCTCTGTTGTCTAAGACTATGCACCAGCCCACCCTCCTGCCCTGCATGGTATGATATGCTGCCACTGCCCTCCATTTAGTTGGTTTTCCCTGCCCACTTCTCCTATTCCCCGTTGCCCAATTCAATACCCAATCATGGCCCTCCTGCTTAGCCTCTGTGCCCCTACCCTCCTCCCCCTGACCTCCAATGTCTGTGTGCTTACCCATACTCCCTTCTCTTTTTACACCATGTTCCAAGGACCTGCCACTGTCCCTCCTATCTACTCTGAGTGTTCTGTTGAGCTGCCACTGCCCCTCCCACCTACCTTGCATGGTAAGATGACTATTGCCTGTCCCTGCCACCTCCACCCTGCCTGTCCAAGTTCCATGCCCCTATCCACTACCTCCTGCCATCCATGATCCATTTTGCTGCCACGCCTTTGTGCCCTACATGCTTTTGTGCTGCAACTGCTCCTCCTGCCTACCCATTGTGATCTGTTGTGAAGCCCTTCCCCTGCCCTCTCTTGCCTTTGTCCAACCACTAACCATCCCTTCTGTCCTCCATGGTCCTTTGTGCATGCCACTGCCCCTCCCTCTTCCCCACCATGGCTGTTGTGCTGCCACAAAGCACCCTGCTTGCCCTGCATGGCCTTCTGTGCTGCCAAAGCTCCCTTCACCTACTCTGTGTTGTCAGCTTGCTGCCCCTGCCCCTCTCCTTCCTTCTCTTATTTGTCTGCGTGTATGCCATTAAAGTCTCACTGTTGCCATCCATGGTGTGTTGTGCTTCCAGTGCCCATCTCACATACCCTCCATAGTCAGTTTGCTTTTCCAGCCCTGGCTCTTGCCCCACCCTTTGTTTTCCATGAGCTGGCTCCTATCCCCTTCCTCCTGCCTTCTCTGGCCCAGTGTCATGCCCCTACCCCCTCCCTTCTGCCCCTGAAGGTCCATTATGCTGCAACTGTCCCTCCTGTCTGTGTGGCATGGACAGTTTGCTGGCCTTGCATCTTTCCTCTCCACTCTATGCTATCCACGTGCATGGCCCTGTCCCCTCCCTATTGCTTTCTATGGTTGGTTGTGCTGCACTGTTGCTCTGCTTGTCCTGGGTGGTGTATTGCGTGGCTGCAACACCGAACACCTGACTTGTAAGGTTAGTTTGGTGCCCCTATATAGAACCCTCCTGCCCTCTGTTATCCAAGTCATGTCCCTACCCTATTCCTCCTGCCATCAGTGATCCAATGTACCATAGATGCCAACATTATGAACTTGGCAAGAGGGACATTTAAAAAAATGGGGAATTGATTGCCACTGCCCCTTCCTCCTGCCATCAAAGGTCTGTTATATTGCCATAGCCTCTCTTCCCTGTGCTGCATGGTTGGTTTGTTTTCCTTGCCTATCGGCCACCTGCTCTCCATGGTCCATTGTGCTACCACTGCCCCTGCCACCTGCCAATGTGGAAACTTGTTGCCCGTGTGTCCTCTTCCCTCACCTTAATTATCCAAGTCTGTGCCTGACATGTGCCTCCCCACTGTATCCTAATGAAGAGCTAGATTGCTAACATTCTATATTTATTACAAAAATGTGCCACCCTGACGTCATTGTGACGTAATCAAAACTGCAATACCTAAGGCATTCCCTTTTAGAAATTATAAAAATGATCGGGTTTATTCCCATAGAAATTATGGTCAGTGCATTAAAAAACTAAAATGAGGACTTCTTTTCTGAGTTCTCAAAAAACAACAAAGAACTTTTAAGTTACTCGCTAACTTGATTATTTTTATCCAGTTGCTCCGTTGATTATATATTGCCCATAACACACATAGAAAGTGGAAAACACAACCATTGACAGTTTTTCTGCAGGAAGATGTCCCTTCCTGCACAAAAACAAACGTGCTAACAATGCAGACACCCTTGCAACATGCAAGGGTGAATGCATTGGTGGTAGACACCAATTTGAGCACAGGCAGAAGGAACAGGACTGACCCATATGTCATTAATATGGCTCCTTCCTGTCCTTTTCTTTTGACACCACTTGGCCCCCTCCCTAGGATGATTTCAGCCCGACACCCCCATCCCCTGAGGCCCGACTATGTCCCCACAGGTGCCATGGACCCACGTAGGGCAACCAGTAAAGTGCTTTTGGGACTCCAGGGGGAGCCTCAAGGACCCCGTGGTGCCAGACAGCCCCATCTCCTGCAGGAAGCTGCAGCTAATAGCAATTTCCTGCATGTGGGAGCAATAATTTCTTCTCTTTCCCTGTCTGCAAATCCATGGGCATGGAAAGAGATGAAATCTCTGATTCCAGCAAGCCAGAGCATTTTTACAGTTCCCTCTTACTGGAAGCAGAGTGTTTGCATTTGCTTGGCGGAAGCTGTCACAATTCCTGCTAAGCAAAATCCTGAGTTTGGGCACCTTAGGGGGTAGAAAGAGCTAGCCCTGGGGATGGTGGCCCCTAGGGCCATTTATGGCTGCAGGAGTGGGGCCACGTACCCCCTCCTTCTTTGACCTGCATGGGCTGGCCCCAAGGAGATGGTGGTCACTGAGGCCGTATATGGCCCTAGAGGGGGGCAGCCCCCCTCCTATATTAAAAAAAAGTTAGCAGCCCTGGGAGGTAGTGGTCCCTGGGCCTTGTGTTGTCTGCATGGCCCCCTCACTTCTTTTGTTGTAAAATAGCCCCAGGACGGGGTGATCCACAGGGTCAGGGGTAGTTGCAGGCCCTGCAATTTCTTTTTATAATATGTGGCCCAATGGAGTTGGAGGTCCGCAGGGGGGTCCACACAGTCTCCCTGCATAATTTTCAAAAATAGCCCTGGGGAGTTGGCGGTCCCGGGGAGGGGTCAGCATGGCCCACCATCATATTTATAACATTTTGCCACAGGAAGGTGACAGTTCCCAGGGCTTCTTAGAACTGTAAAAGGGGGCACTGTGTGCCTCCACCTAATTTTTAACAACCAATCATGCCCCCTGGACCTGGCACACCTTGGGGCAATATTAAAAGCAAGCGCAGGAGACTTCACTTGTTCTGTTTTTTTCAAATAAATCACAGTGAAATTACTAAATCATTTTTTAAAAACAAATACTTTTTTGCCCTGGGGTGCTTCCATGTGGACCTCTGGACCAAGGCTAACGCCTCTAGGTATGCCTACTCTGCTCCCTTTTCTTTTTTAAAATATATATATATATATATATATATTTATAAATAATAATATATATATATATACATACATATTTACAAAAACTAGAGCGCCATGTCTACATAGATATGTCTCTCTACTTCTCTCTCCTTAGCGCTATTGCTGATTTCAGCAGTGTTGAGCCACTCACATACCTTTGGTCATAGTGCAAGAAAAATACTATGCTTAGACACACTTTAAAACTCCCACATTGTATGTCTACTGGACAGTGCAGTATGCATGCAAAGTTGGAAAAGAGAGAAGAAATGAAAACATTTCTCCTTTTAACACGTGTTTTTCAAAATTTTATCATTGGGCGCAAAACCTTGTCTACTATTGTTTGCAGACAGTGTTGTCAAATGGCATGAGTGGTTGCATGGGAATGCTCATGTACCATCCCATGTAATGCCCCATTGGTGCTAAGTAACACAAAGTAGTGCTTCTCTCTGCTTTGAGTTTCTTTTAGGGTACCTTCCAGCGTAAACAAGTTTTGCACTAAAGTAAATTAGTAAAAAATCATTTTGTGCTGGTTAGTATTGCAACTGTGATGCTAACCCAGGGCAAAATGTTTGTAAATTTCCCCCTACTTGTTTTCCGTGGAGCTTATGAAGAGGCTCAGTGGGCTACTGAGCGCTCACGTGCTGAAAATCACAGGAAGAAGGAAGCACATTTGAGTCACTATTAGCGAATGCCGTACATCAAAAGTGTGCCAAAAGGGGACCGGATCACTGTTCATAACTGAGTTTAGCAGGTGTTTATTCTATAATTTCCCCTTCATTTAATCTGTATGTTATGTCCTTCCAGTGTATTATCACCTTCCCTGACCCAGTCCTAGGCCTTAAAGACAATTATCCATCTAGTTTATTTCTGCCCTTCCAGATTATTTCCTTTGCTACTGTTGTTATCTTCCCACATCTATATTGAGACTAGATTAATCCTCCCCACTTGAACCCTGATGGCATTTCCTTACCTTTCCTGCCTATATTTCTTCATTCAGCCATTTCCTCTCCTGGTCCTAACCAGTCAGAACTACGTGTTGATATATAGAGGCAGCTGAAAGATTTACTAACCCTGAGATAGAACCCTATTGTGCACCAGGTCCTCCAAGGACAGAAAAACTCAAGAAATAGTTATGCTTTAGAATTGTAGCACCTGCAGTATTTGTTCAACCTTACTTTACCTCTACAGTATGACGTCTGATAGTATGTGTTTTTGTCACCTTAGTGATGGCTATGTTGTGTGTTACCCAAAACCGTTCATTGAAATATTCCCATGCAGGGCAGTCCTGCTGCTTAATGTCAAAGCCGTTGGATCTTGTAGCTTATGCGGCAAATTATAATTCTTAGGTCCTCAGAATTCCTGATATGGAAACCCTAGGGGCAGATTTATCAAAAATCAAAAAGTCATGAAACGTGGCTTAGCTAGACAACTTGCTGCTCTACGGCGTGTGACAGGGAGAGAGAAGTGCACCATATCTGCCAAGATATGATACATTCCTGCTTTCTCCGTGCACTGGTGCACTGAGTGCTGCATAGCTCCAACACAGACACCCCTGCTCCAAGGAGCAAGCATACCTCCTTTACAGGCAGGATTGTTTTATGCAGGAATGAACACCTTGCTGCACAAAAGCAATCAGTTGAGGCATTTTCCTCTCTGGCAATAACGAAGAGAAATGAGGATATTTCTCCTGGTTCTGCCTTTTTTAGAAAGGCATACCCTTTTGACCGAATCCTAGGTTTAAAAACCTTAGTAAATCTGGGGCAAAATCTAAGGATAGATGCATGGGAAAACCCATGCTCCACCCATATATCGACTTCTCAGTGCAGAGTAATTCAAGGCAGTGATTAATGTCACTTTGCATTACCCTGGAGTTACTCATCCAATCAAAGTGATGCAAGGAGGCTTTGCCTAGCCTAGTATATCATATTAAAGGGATTGGGTTGCCCTGCATCACCTTGTGTGAAGGAAGGGCAACGCAAAACCTTTGTTAAATCTGGACCCAAATGTATACCTCTACTTGAGGTTTATGTTGGTGATGTAGCATTTATGGCTGTTGTATGAATGTGTAAGGTCTCTGAATGCTCGATTTGTCGTTTGAAGTATGCAGCTTTAAATTCGGTGCACACCGAGGCAGAATTCTGCTGGTAAATTTATGTTATTTAATGCAGATTTTCAGATGGCACTATGACCTGGTAGGATATCCTGGTTCTGTATACTGTGTGTATACTTTGTGTTGTTGTCAGGATTGTATGAAAAATGTAAGGTCCAGGTGTTTGCCTCCTTAGGAATTAGCTCTAATGTCTGACTAGTCTTGGATTTTTTTTTTATCTTAAAGGGAATTGGGGGTTGGTTCTGACTCTTCAAAGAACTGTCTGTAGTGCCTGGGCCTTCACTCTCTTAATAGTAGGCTATTGTGTCATGGTTTTGCTCAATAACGCACTTTTCCATCCCAAAGACTTTCAGTTCTTGCACCTCGACTCACAGGATGTAACTCTAGAAATACAGACCTTTTTTGTCTCAGCACACAACTCTTTATTTTCAATGCCACACTGACATCAAAACTCATTTGCTGTGCCTCTCTGCAGGTGTAAACGTTGGCAACTATATATACTTATTGCATCCAATGCTTAAGTATTGGTAACTGATTGTTTTATAATCTATGGATTCCTGTGTCAATCCATTGCTTAAAGATTTTTCTATACAAATGGCAAAAGACTGAGCCATATGTACAAACACATTTTCCCATAGACACAAAATGGGCAAACCTGTTTGATATATCTGTCCCTTTGTCCCTATCTAGCTCTGTGTGGATAGCATTGTTCAGATCCTGTGCTTAAAAACGTTGCTAGATAAACAGACATTTGAGGTGAGCAAATCTTGAGTATCGCTGGTGTTGTAGAGTGCTCCTTATTGCAGCTGTTCTCCACCTACATTTGGGAACTACCCAGAGTTCTCGCTTGTGTTTTGCATAATTTATGCATCACTCTAACCCTGAAAGGGTCTTGTTTTGATTTATTCTGGGTGCTCCCCTCTGTCTGGACAAAGCTAAACCCTTCTGAAGAGCTTTAATGAGAGTGAAGCATGTGTCAGGGGTTGCTTTACTCATTTCAGTTTAGCTTAGATGATACTTGACCAGTCCAAAGCTGTAATACTGTGCCTGGAGTGGTAAATGGCTTTTGTCATTTTACAGCTCAGTGAGGATGACACTCCCGTCTAACATTTTTGCACATGAGTATAAATATGGAGTTAAGGCCATAGAGTCATTTTTTGCAGGGGAACGCCTGCCTTGCATCTCATTAAGACGAGGTAGGTTTCCAAGTCCAAAAAATGACTTTAATTCCATAAATTTTGCGCTAAACGGGTCTAGTGCCAAAGTATAACTATGGAGTTAGTTTTGCACCAAATTAGAGTTAAAAAAAAATTACACTAATTCAGTACAGAGTATAAACATGCCCCTTTGTCCCTATCTAGCTTGGCGTGGATAGCACTGTGCTGATCCTATGTGTAGGAGGCTGGACTGGTTTGTAGTGGGTACCTTGGGCACTTACACCTCATAGCAGGTCCAGTTATCCCTTATTAGTAAAGTAGTAGTGTTCTAGCTGCTTAGGCTGATAGAGGTAGCTATAGCAGAGCAGCTTAGGTTGAACTAGGAGACATGCAAAGCTCATGCAATACCACTTATAGTTACACAGTACTTATACCCAAGTAAAGACAATACTCAGTGTTACCAAAAATAAATATATTTATTTGGGTGACACAGTACCAAAAACATCTTAGAGACAAAACTCTTCTGGAGCTAAGTGTTATACACAATATATACACTAGACACCAAATTAGACAAGTAAATAGCCATAGAGCAAAGCAAACAGTAGGAAATCCTATTGAATGCTAAGGTAGAATATCGGTCTCGGGGCAACACAAACCATATACTAAGAAAGTGGAATGTGAATCACAAATTCCCCCCTAGACAAGTGTAGTGTGTGCAGAATTGCTGGAGAGTAAGAATACAGTAAAGGTAAGTAAATTACCCCACCCCGGAGCCCAGAAAAGCAGGAGTAAAGTACTGCAAGTTTCCTTAGGACACACCACACATCGTTTTTGGGATTTTGCAGCAGCCAACCAATTCTGCAAAGAACAACAGATAAGTTATTGGACCTGAAGACCTGCAAAGGAATGGGACCAAGTCCAGAAGTCGAAAGAAGTTCCAGGAAGGACAGAAGCCCCTGCCAATCCAGAGGAGGGTGCAAAAAAAGAGTCCCCAGGTAGTTGAAGACTGCAGAAATGCACCCTAGGAAGAGGCCAGCAGGTTCCTGCATGATGCAAAAGATGTATCAGGGTGTGAAGATTGTTGCAGATGAGATTTCGTGTTGAAAGGCGCCCACAAGTCTTGGCTTCGACAAAACTGTGTTTTTTGTCACAGTGGCGCTGGATGGGCCCAGGAGGGACCTGGGGGCCTCACCTTTGTGTGGGAGGAAGAAGGGTCTCTCAGCACTTTATAGAGCCATCAGGATGCCAGCCAGCACCCCCAGAAGCCACAGGATCCGGGTTCAAAGGAGGTGCAAAATGCAGTTGATGCAGCACAACAAAAGAAGGTCCCACGCTGCTGGAGAACAACTCAGCCAGTTGAGCTTCGCAGGGTGGAGTGCTGGGGACCTGGGCCAGGCTGTGCATGAAGACATTTTGCAAAGAGTGCACAGAGGCCTCAGAAGGTGAAGAAGACATAGTACACAGGTGTACCTTCGTTCTCAGGAAAGGCAAGTTCTTCTCTCCTCCAAATTGCATCAGCAGGACCTCAGGGCAGTCTATGTCGATGATGTCCACCCTCTGTGTCCTTAGGAGCATGCTCATTGTTGTGAGAGGAGTCCCAGGGTACCAGTCATTGTCTTGGAAGGTGCCTGCTTGGAGCAGGGGAGTGACTCCTTCAATCCACTGGAGATTTCTTCAGTCCTTTTGGTGCAGGATGAAGACAGGGAGTCCCCAGAGCGTGCTCACCATGGAAACTGTTGTAGTTGCTGACTTGGAGCTGAAGTTGCTGAAGAAAAGTGTCTCTTGTAGACACTTTGTTGCAGTTACAACATTTCTTGGAGCAGGCTGCGGTTGATCATTGGTCAGAAGAGTCTGAAGTTGTTGCAGAGGAATCCTGAAGGAAACTTGCAAGCAGAATCTGAAGAGAACCCACAGGAGAGTCCCTAAATAGCCCTGAGGGGGGATTGGCTACCTTATCAGGTATGGACCTATCAGGAGGGGTCTCTGATGTAACCTGCTGTCACTGGGTCCCCTCCAGAGTGTCTCCACACCTTGCAAAACAAGATGGCTGAAGTCTGGGACACACTGGAGGAGCTCTGGGCACCACCCGTGGGGTGGTGATGGATAGGGGAGTGGTCACTCCCATTTTCTTTGTCCAGTTTCCTACCAGAGCAGGGGAGAAGGGGTCCCTGAACCGGTGTAGACTGGTTTATGCATGGAAGGCACCATCTGTGCCCTTCAAAGCATTTCCAGAGGCTGCAGGAGGCTACCCGCCCCTGCCTGTAGCACCTATTTCCA
Source organism: Pleurodeles waltl (assembly GCF_031143425.1). Lineage (NCBI taxonomy): Eukaryota > Metazoa > Chordata > Amphibia > Caudata > Salamandridae > Pleurodeles > Pleurodeles waltl. The sequence goes on from NC_090447.1 coordinate 234,560,945, forward strand.
AAGGGAGAAGATGTAACACCCTGCTCTCTGAGGAAATGCTTTGTTCAGCCTTCCTGGGACTGGGCTGCCCAGACCCCTGCAGGGCAGAACCCTGTCTGTGAGGCAGCAGCAGCTGTATCTGCAGTGCAAGCCTCAGAGGCCCGTTTGGCAGTACTGGGGGTCCATGGTGGAGCCCCCAGGTTGCATGGAATTGGCTCCCCAATAACATATTTGTAATGGGGGACAATTCCATGATCTGAGACATGTTACATGGCCATATTTGGAGGTACCATTGTGAAGCTACTTATAGGTATTGACCTATATGTAGTGCACGCATGTAATGGCGTCCCAGCACACACAAATTCCGGGGTAATGAACCTGAACTATGTGCGGGCACCTTTGCTAGTGCAAGGGTGCCGTCACACTTAGTAACTTTGCACCTAACTTTCAGCAAGAGAAGATCAGACATCTAGGTGACTTACAAGTTACTTAAGTGCAGTGAAAATGGCTGTGAAATAACATGTGCGTTATTTCACGAAAGCTGCAGTTGCAGGCCTCTGCAAGGGTTTGTCTGAGCTCCCTATGGGTGGCAAAATAAATGCTGCAGCCCATATGGATCTCCTGGAACCCCAATGCCCTGGGTACCTAGGTACCATATACTAGGGACTTTTAAGGGGGTCCAGTGTGCCAATTGAAATTGGTAAATGAAGTAATTGGCCTACAGTGACAAATTTAAAACCAGAGGGAGCATAAGCACTGAGGTTCTGATTAGCAGAGCCTCAGTGACAAAGTTAGGCACTACACAGGCATTCACATTAGGCCATAGTCTATGAGCACTGTGGTCCTGGCTAGCATGATCCCAGTGAGACAGGCAAAACACACTGACATATAGGTTTTTATATATGAGCACTGTAGTCCTGGCTGACAGGGTCCAAGTGACACAGTAAAAACACACTGACACACACTCACAAACAGGCCAAAGGTGGGGGTAACCATGCTTGAAAGAGGCTACTTTCCTACACAACCCTCGACCCAAATGAAGGACAATAAGGCTAACATTGGCCATTTGAGACTTTATGGTCTAAGTGGTGATAAGTGGAGAGTAGATCTGCAATAGAGTGGTTACTCCCTTTATCATCCACTATATGGTTACTTCCCTGTTGGGATGGAAACCACCCTGTTTGGAGAGTTTTACCTAACCAACAGTGTGAATGTACATTTTCTGAGTTCCTATTAGTATGTTTTAAGGTTGGATAATGGGATTGGTCCACTGGGGCTATGTCAAATGCAGCAAATGCTGTCTCATTAAAGCCATAGCTGGGCAAAAACAATGTCCATATGGCTGTAAGAGAGAACAGGGTTGCTGTTTCTCTTGAGTTGGAGCAGGGCAGGGCTGCTGTCCTATAAGCTACACACCAGGACAGGGCTGTTGTACTAATTGTTAGAGGTAGTGCACGGCTGCTGCACTAAAGTTTCTCAGGGAGGACTGGAGGGATGCTCCATATTTACTAAAATTGTGCAATTTTGCACATCTGGATTAGTAATTCCACAGAGAGGTACTTTTGCCTCTGGGAGTCCAGCTGTGGTAGCTGAGGGCTCCCTTGGTACAGGTTCCACCCCATGAGAGGTTGCTCCCACCACAGGAATGGTATCCTTAGTGGTAGAGTGGGGAAGGGATACTTTGATACCCTTCTTACCTGTTGGTGGAGAGTGACCCTGAGTTTTCAGGCTTTTTTCTCTCCTTTGCTTTTTCATTTCACCAGAAAGGAGAGGAAGCAATTCCTCAGGGATACCCAGCATGGATGCCACAGACTTGAAAACGTTAATTGCTGAAAATAAAAGGACCTGCCAAAATCAATGGCAATGAGTGACCCCTTCAATACCTCCTACCTAAATACTTTGTAGAGCTGAGGTGTCAGTAAAATATGGCCACCTTTTCAGACGGGAAGAATAGAAATAATTTTGCAGTGGTCCATCCGCCTCTGCTTGTATAAAAACTCTGTGTACCAATATCCTGTCACAGAGTTTGTGCGTTTCCCCTAGACTGTATGTTTAAATACATTTAAATGGGTTGCACTCTACCGGTTTATTGAACTTTTCAGTAAGGATATGGTAAGTTGGTGGTTGAACTGCACCAGCAGCATAGTCACTGTATGGCTGAAGTATATTGCTTCACAGAACACTATGATGCTCTTGCTGTATGAACCTTGAACCACTGCAAGTACAAGTAAAAGTAATGTAGGAAACCTAGTATTATAAAGTGATTAGTTACCTCTCAGTTGTGCCTTGCAGTACCAAAGAGCTTGTCGCTTCTTGCATAAAAGTGGAGCATAGTAAACATTCAGGTACATTTTGCCCGCTCTGTGAACCGCTTACACTTTATAGGCCAAATACATGTTTCATAATTAGGACTGTTGCCCTTGGTGTTAACATTCTATTTCAATGGTAAAAGTAGATTTTTGCTAAATGTAGAGGAGAAACATTTTTACAAAGTGTAATGTGTGATGCCTGAGAGAAAACTGGATTAAAACAGATTGTCTGGAAACTCCAATTGAGAAATTGTTATCAACATCCCACAAAAGTTTGGAACATATGATATCATGCAGTGCAACAGAGCTGCTCCTTTGAGCAAGAAGGCTAAAGTGAAGTATACAGGAACCAGTTGATAGAGATTAGTTTTTTGGGAGGGGACAGGAACTGATGCCATCACAAATAAGTGCCACAACAGCTCTTCCTCTGAAGTGTTGATACCAAATAGTCAATTCCTGGAACTTAAACCATTTATCTTCATAGGTCCCTCAAATATTTGCTGGTGGTTCCAGAAGGAGAGAAAACGTTTCTGAGCGCAAGGAGAAGGTAGCTTCTTTTATTTCAACAGACATGCCTCTGAAAAGAAATACAAATCTCCTGAAGAAAGAAGGCAGCAAGGATTATCTTTGATGGGAAGGGTTAGTAGTAAATTGAGAAAGGAGATCAGATATCAGTGGGAAGGTTGCTAGGATTGGGTGCATGGCGTCCCACGCTACTGGCCACCGCACATTATAAAAACTGAACCTTGCTGCCGCTTCTGAACCTGAGAGAACATATCCAAAGAAGAAGCCTTTGTTTCACTGCTGAAGACAGACAGCTGATGGCCCTTCATTTCTGCCAGCACACAGGAAGGGGGGCTCCTCACCAAGGCCCTGTTTTATACTTTTTGGGGCATAACTGCAGTAATGTTGTTTTGCACCAAAAAGTTTAGCACTGGCTTGCACCATTTTTTGTACAGCAACCGGGCACCATATATATGGAATGGTGCAAGCCGGTGCAAAGGGTAGGCTAGTGTCAAAAAAATGACGTTAGTCGGTGGGGCTGGCGGTATGGAAGAAAGGGGTTTTGTGTCAAAAAATGATGTTAGGAAGGTTAGAGTAAAAAAAATTACTCTAACCTTCCTAGAGTCATTTTTTTACACAAAACCATCCATACCACATGACTCCTACCTTAGAAAAGACAGGAGTCATGCCTACCTCCCCAATGACTAGCAGAAGGCATGGTCGTTGCACCATGTGCCATCTATGGGGACCCATTTCAGGGCCCCCTATGGCACTTAAAAAAAAAATACTTACCTAAACATACCTGGGATATGGTCCGCCATCCTCCGCTTTCCCTCTGGTGTGGGTGGGGATGTCCCTGAGCCCTTGGGAGGATACCTGTGGGCTTATTCCATGGTGTTCCACCATGGAAATAGGCCCACAGTTCCCTAATGCCTGCCCTGACCCAGACATTAAAAAATGGGGCAAAGCAAGCTTCGTACCATTTTTTGACCTCTCCTCCCTCCTGTCCACAGCTAGTATAAATATGGTGTTAAGGTCATAGAGTCATTTTTTGCACAGGAACTTCTACTTTGCATCTCATTAAGGCAAGGTAGGTTTGCACATCCAAAAAATTACTTTAACTTCATAAATTTAGTGCTAGATGAGTCTAGTGCCAAAGTATAAAAATGGCGCTAGTTTTGAACCAAATTAGAGTAAAGAAAAATGATGTAAATTTGGTGCAAACAGAGTATAAATATGCCCCCAAGTGTCATGTGGTTGCCCTTGTGTTACTGTTCTTGGGTCTCAAAATGTTGCATGGCTCTTGCTTTGAAGAAGGCTGAGGTGTCCACTTGTGACTAGACCCTAAGAGAGCCCAGATTAGAGAGAGACTTAGTTGTAGTTTGGCCTCTGGAAGACTGGGACAAGATGCTGATGTTATCCCATGGAGGGTGCATCCTTGTTGAGCAAGACTTCAAGGATCGTCCTACTCAGAATTATTTGGTGGAATAAAAAGGCTTAAGATGGAGCTTGTGGGGAGGTATTTTCCTCATGTAGTCCTGCTGCATCTACCTTTGGCATACTGAAGGATTTTGAGAAGCAAAAAAGTGACTGAGTCTGAAGGCAAATTTTCAAGTCTGCAAAACATTAAAGTTAGCTCATGGACAAGGAAACCTTGGCTGCTATGAAATCATGTTTCATCCCTTTCAGAGGTATTGTGTCTGCTCCATCCCAATCAAGCTGCAATCATGCCTAGATCATGGTCTAGTGGATAAAATGACAATCAGTAGCACGTAGCATTTTCATGTCACTATTTGCAATAAAACTCCATGAAAACTCATTTCTCCAGTTCCTCTTTTCTGATATTACTGATTTTGTGTCCTTCTTATAGTGCCATTTTCCTTTTGTGCTCTAAATAGGTCTTCCAATTTCATTCTGTTTGTTCTTAGCTTGAATGTTTTTTGGTACTTTTTGGTATTGTCACACAATTCTCTGGGAAATTTCCTACTGCTTGTGCCATAAACGCCAGCAATTCACTTAGAATTGCATAATGACATAATGAGTATGTTTATTGTACTGGTAAGGGTACTTTTCACCAAACTTTCAAACCTTTGTATGACACAATACCATACAACTGCTGATTAATACCCTGGGTAGTAGTTGTAGGAATTGGCCATCATTAGCATGGTGTACACCCAGATTTTTGCCTTAACTGTTTTAGCTGGCTGCAGATTTCTGTGCGCATCAAACTCTGCTAACAAGGGGTAAAGTGACAAGACCCCTCCTTTCAACATGATCAAATTGGTATGCATTTAGTTGGCATATTTTACTTACCTTTATGTGCCTAGTAGATGATACCCAGTGCACCCAGGGCCTGTAAATATTAAGTCAGTCCTAGGACTTACTGCCGAAAAGGCAGGTCTAAGTATTTAAAAGTAGGACATATAGAACATTAATGTTAAACATGTCCTTACAGTGAATAAGCCCCAAAGACTGGCTGTTCCATGGAAAAAGAGTGGGATGCCAAATGCAGTTAATTAATTCTATCTCTGTCTATAATAAATATCATTTTTGGACTCATAGTTAAATTATTTAAAGACTACTTCACTGGTGAAGATGTATTTTTAATAAATATTTTTGAAGAAAGCACTTTTAGAAATGTACCTTTCCTTGCCTAAAACCTCTGTAGGGTCATTTTCATGAGCCTCCAGCTGTAATCGCCTGAGTACTTAACCCTTAATGAAGTGTGGAAATTGCTCCCAGAGCAGGAGACAAAGTTCTCACTTTGGGAAGCTATTTCTGTTTTCTTTTCCTCTGGCAGAATGACTATGTGGGCAGTACCCTGGAACATAATCAACTTAAAACCGTCCTCCTCTGTCATGGGCAGATGTCAGATGGCAGGCCCCTTGTTTGTTCCCATAGGCAGTCAGAATCCAATACCAGGGTGTGGGATTTGCCCCTAGAATTGTTTTGAAGTGACTACAGAGGAATGGTTGCTCATTTCCTCTGCCACACCTCTGGGTTGGGCACATAGGCCACAGAGAAGGGGAGAATGATTTTGCCATCTTGAATTTAGATAGAGGGAGGTGGCAGGGACTATTTGTAGTAGGGCACAAAGGACATGCTGAAAAATGGGTAGAGTAACCCATATGGGAACTTTTACACTATTGATTAGAGAGGGGCCATGAGTACCCCGCCCACAAGCTGGTGTCAAGCATAAATGTGGCATCCCCAGGACTGTCCTCAGAAAACTACTGAACCTGTGCAAGATCAGAAGAGGGATAAATCTGCTGTCTGAGACCTAAGAAGAGCCCTAAAGGACTGGACCTGCTCTACATTGTGTACCCAGGACAACAAAATGGTCGCTAAGACTCATAAAGCTAACCTCCTGAACCTGCTACAGTGACTCAACAAGCTAAAAGAGGCCTTTACTGCAACTGCCCAACTGACCAGTTCCAATTGGACCAGCCCTGGACCTTGCTGGTGGCTCCTGCTAGAGTGATTCCTGACCCCCAATTGCTGTTTCTAAAGTCATGAACCTTGGGCTGTGTCAAGTGAACTTATCCTCAAATTCTGAGAAACCTGGGACTTAAAAACTTTAGGGCACCAAAGACATTCTTAGAACCAGGACAGACATGCCAACGACGGTCCGTTGACACTGGGCTAAAGATTCAATTTTTTCCCCACTCGGAGTTTTGCTGCAGCAGCAAATTCAGTTATTCAGGACCATGACTCGTGGAGTTATCTTTGGCTACAGCTTGCAGCCTTACCTGGGGGAAGGCACCAAAACTATCTGGGCAGTGAAGGACCTTCTTTGGGTGCAAGTTCTTATATTTTGTATAATGTTCCCTATAATTTACCATTGGGAGACTCCACAGTAGGGTGGAGATCTCTACATGGTAAAGCATAGGGAAAATAAAAATGTTAATTTAACCCAAACAATAATTATTAAAAATATGTTTGTGTTAAATATTAATGTACATTAATTGTATTTATTTACTTCAAATGTAGAACAGATTAAAAAAATACTACAGCACAATTAAGTAAATTTTGAAATACAACTTAATTTAATAGAAATATGTAAAAATAAATTTTTCCTGAAGTTAAAATTAAAAAATACATTTCCACCTGAAGAAAAAAATCATATTGTTTCAAAGTCCATTAATAATTATCAAAAGTGAAGCATACAATTCAGCATAGAATTCATTAAAATCATTTTAATTATTTTTAACAAAATGTGTTACTTTTTTTTAAACCAATATAGTTTACTATAATAATTTATGATGAAATCTGTAGGATTTTATTTGAAGCCCATTTTCTGTAAGAGACTTTTGCAGTACTGGTGGTTGGCCATGTTTAATGCTGGACTTACTACTTTTTTCAAAGTAGTACCCTATACTCAGAGCTTGTGAATGCTGGAAAGAAGTAAAATAACTAAACATACTGCAAGCTGTAAACTTACTCAAAAATGCAAGCTACCTTTGTAAATCAGGCCTGACATCTTTAGTACCCCTTATTGGATCTTTGTAGTTGTGGTGCCATTTTATTTTTTAACATGTATTCTATTACTCTAAATTGATTTGGGGTTTTCCCTGTGTTGTGTTTTGACTTTAGCCCTTTTTTCCTGGTACTGAAGAAAGATTTTACAGTGTGCCTCAAAGTTAAACCTGCCTGTTCTCTGCCATAGCTACCAGGATATTACGGTCAGGTTTATATCGTCACTTGGGTGTTTTACCCTGGCAAGTATTGTGGATATTACTTTCAATTGGGTATTTGCCCCCTCAGCCAATTCTCTGATTTCTATTCTAATCTGCTGATATAATAGCACAAATGAAACCTTAAGATAAATAATGTTTCTCTTTTATTTTATATAGTGTTTGTCAATTGCTTTATCATTCCACAGCACTATAAATATAAATAATATAGATGACTATTATCGAAATTAGCAGTACGCATTTTATCACTTTCAAGGGGGTAATCCTCAGGAGCATAGTAGGCTGGCTTGTCAGGATTCATACCCATCCATAAACAGACTTTGTTAATGAGAAGGTAAATAATTCATGCCACAGGTCACTATTGCTCAATCCTCCATAAGGCCAACAAATCCACCTTCATTTGCCAGCCATGTATACATATAAACCTACAAACAATAAGGAAGGCAATCACTGAAACTGAAACAGGGATCAGAATAAATTATGACCTCCTTCAATCCAAGGCAACATTGGCTTTCCCTGGAGATTAATGAAAATCTCTGGAAGGAGCTATAAAGAAAGTTGATTATCCGCAAACAAAAGAATGAATCCGAAGGAGTTTGTAGTGCACTTCTACTTACTTGCTTATACTGAGCAGGCAGCACTTCTGCTTAGGGTACCAATAATAACTGTACAAATAAGGAGCTTGGATATGTGTACACAGCTTTAGCTTCATACAAGAAGGTGCATTTTTGCAAATGGAAAGAAGAGGTGGGCACAGGAGAAGGTGACGAAGACCAGGAACGGCTTAAAATAAAAATGGAGACCAAACGCGGCATACAATCTCACAAGAGTGCACCAAAAGCAGAATTATTGTCTTGTTTTCTTCTGGAGCCATAACAGAGAATATGAGGCATCATTTTCAAAATTCAAAAACAAAATGATCCAGGGAAGCACTGCTCACATTTAGATGGAAATAAAAACAATATCTGATGGCATTTTAATATACGGTCACGATCCAGTTATATGGGTCCATCACATTTTCTGGTCTGACAGGTGGCACGACATATTCACATTTCGTCTTATTAGTGCCTCTCACTAAGTAGTGTCAGAAGATTTACATAGTTGTAACATTTTAGGAATTGGGTCTCTAGTTGACAAAAGTATGCACCCTGTCCAAGTAGGGACCACAATCCTAGTCAGGGTAAGTCACAACACAACCTAAACCTATCCTGTGCTCACCCTCCAGTAGCTTGACACAGATCACGCAGGCTTAACTTAGAAGGCAATGTGTAAAGTGTACGTACAGTACCTCATACAGTAAAACAGTGAAAACACCACATAAAGTACTCCACACCAGTTTAGGAAAATATATAATATTTATCTGAATAATATAAGACCAAAACAACAACATTCAATATACTAAAGTCAAGAGATCACTTTTAAAAGGTTTAAATGAGATTCAATCCTCAAGAATCAGTGGTTGTATCCTTTTAACACACAGTACCTGGTATGCATCAAAAATAGTGACTCAGAGGGGCTGCAGAGAAGGAGATGCATTGAAAAGTGAAGTGATGCCTTAATTTTTCTGGCACGCAAAGGCGATTCATATATCTTTCCATGCTGCAAGGCAATGTGTCGGTTTCCAGGAGCACAGCCTCAGTTCCCTACTGCGATACGGTGATATTGTGATGCCCAGGGATGATGTGTGGAAAACATAGAACATGTTGAGAAGAGGCAACAGGTGCTGCATTGATCCAGCAGGTGATGCAGTAATTTTTCAGCCACGAGCCAGGCACTGCATCGATGCAGAAGGTGTTGCGTCAATTTATGACTTATTTGGAAAAAAAGGGGAATTGGCTTGGCAAGTAGTTTTTCAGCAGGAATGGGCTGAGAACTCCAAACAATACACCCTTTGTGCCCGGTTACCAGAACTACTTTTAAGCACAATTGATATCTATGAAATAGAGTTACTTACATTTTCAGGTGTTAGGAGGTTCACAGAACTCTCTAAACTGTTTCAGAGTTCAAGTATGTGAGGTTTATCTAGTGCACGGAAAGGGGACATGTTGCACAGTTCTCTGTTGGAAACCATGTTGAGAAAGATCTGCCAGCACAGGGAAGCACTGTACAAAACCACATCTGTTTCTGTTGGAAAGAGTTCATAATATATTTTCTGTTTTATTGGGATCGTTGCACATAGATGTTGCAGGTACGTAAATTAAATTTGGCAGGAAGACAAAAAATACATGAGTAGTTTCTAAGGCGTATTAATTGTTGCGTAATAGTTCGTCTCACTTCATCAACAATGTAGCTCTGGAAAGGTGCTCTGTGTGCAGTGAAATGGAAAGTGCTCATGCAATGTAAAGACGTGTAAGTAAAACACAACTCATAATAGGATTCGTCTTGTTGTAGCTCAGGCGATACTACAAAGTCTCTTTGTGATTCGAAGTTCGGCAAGTCTGGGAATCCACAGCTTCTATTCCAAACCTGTCACGTAGTTCCACTGTTGTAATCTGTCCATGTTTCGACCCCTTCAAAATGTATGTGCTGCTTAGCCATCTATTAGGGTCTCCATAGGTTAGTGGGTTTTTCTTTATAGTCATTTACTATAAGAGTTAGAAGAGCTACTGCAGGTCCACTGGTGCTCAAATTCATAAATTTTTATATTCACAGTAAATGCACAGATTATAACAGATGGATACAATAGACTACAAACTGAAGCAGATTTGGACTATAGTCTATCGCAATGCCTGTTTGATCAGGTTATTGTCAACACAGTACTAACTGATGGGAGGTCGAGCAAAGACTGTTAGGGTTTGTTGGTCAGTAGCATACCAATGTGTGAGAATAGAGAAAATAGTTTGACATCGAAAAACAATCGTAGTTCCTCATGAGACTCACCCTATCTCCTAGGCTCTAAGATCAATGTTAAAAAGGCTCTGTAAGTATGCATTCACTCACAGAGTTTCAATTCAAGACACATATTGGCTGATGCCCCGCTCTTGTCCACCACAGTGATTGAAAACAAAAAATATATCTCTCATAGGTTCTGGTCGTATGTCATGATGTGTGATGGTCGGTTTTGTATTCAGGGAGGCCTGCAGGGCCCACAAACCCATTGAATTCTCTTCAAACCATTGCCAAGCCTTGCTTATTTATGGAAATACTATTTCAGATATTATGCAGTATATTATAGCAAGGTTTTCACGATCTACACCAGTAAGCATCATGAAAAATATTAGAGCAAGGGGCATATTTATGACAAATGATGCACAACTGGCTAGCACAGTTGTGCATGATTTTTATTAACTCGAGCTAGCTTCATTCCTTAGCGCCATCCTCGCACAATATTTACGAAATGATGTAAAATGGTGTTAAGTAATGGATAGCGCAAAAAAAGGCACCAACAGCTGCACAATGCCACAAGGGAAAATTAAGTTAATGCTGCAAAAATGGTGCAACACCGTTTTGAGGCATGTAAACATTTTAACACCGCATTAGTGTCAAAATAAAACGCAAAAGCAGGAAAGAGTGCAATTGCAAAGAAGATGGAATTAACAGGCCAGGAGAGACCCCAGGGAGACCTCAAACACCCAAGTACCAGCCAGGAGGGAACAAATCACAGGAGAATGAGAATAGAAAGCACAAGTGTCTTTTTAGTGAGGAGGAGCATGACATCCTGGTCAGGGAGGTGACGAAGCACCAACATCTGCTATTCATCACTTCCAAATTGCCAGTTGAGAGGAGAGATGCAATATGGCAGCAAATAGTGTATAAAATAAACAGTGTCTCTGAGGCGAAGAGAACTGTTACTGATGTCCAGAAGGGCTGGCACAATTGCAAGTGCAGGATTAAGGAGAAACTTGCCAGGAACCATAAGGCAGCACTGCAGACTGGAGATGGAAGTCCTGCGCCACAGGAGGACCTGTATGAGCTGGAGGAGATGGTTGCAGCGGTCATCCTGGAGTAGCTGGTCACTGGAATCGCAGGACAGGACACCGCAGACTACCAGGAACCACCACAAATGCAAGGTAAGTTGCAGGGGGGATATCTGGACTCCACTAATGCCAGGAGGGGGAGGCAAATAGAACACACTCAGTGCATGCTTAAGGGTCACATCCAGACACATATGCTCTGAGTAAAGATGTACCATCTTCACCCAAGCCACATATGTACTGACGCTTTGATTGTGCTATGCACACCAACATATACACAAAGTCAACAAAGGCAAATCACTATGGCTATACTCCACATGTAAATATGCACCACATTGCCTGGTAGGGATGTGCAACTATTGTGGCTGTGCCATCACAACACCCATTGCATATAGTCAAAGCCCCTGTACCAACACAACATAGACATCAGACACTAGGACAGAAGTCAATACCACCCCACAGGGGGTGTCAGGATGGTGTATCAGGCCAAAATCCTTTCCTACCTCAATGTCGCATTGCCTTTACTCATGTGTGCTGCATCTTGCAGCACACATTGAAATGCCATCTCCCCCAGAATTGCTTGTACATGTGCAGGAAGGGACACCTCCCTGCACATGAACAAATCATCACTTCAAGGCAGTCACCCCATCATCATGTTGCAACAATGCCTGTGTTGGTGCAGGGTGCACTAAACTGTGCAGACACAGGGGGAATTGCAGAGCTATACTATATACAGGTAAATATGGTGCATCACTGCACATCAAAACAGTTGCAACGTACTGCAACACGTTGAAACTTCCCTGAGACATGGCAGATGAAAAAATATCTGCCCTAAAGCTTGCAACCTGTGGAACACAACCCATACAAGCTGATCCAACAACAACTCACACATGTGTCACACGGGAAAAGCCAGAGAAAAAATGCATACAACACATTGTGCATGTATGTGAACATCATGTGTGAAGTTGAACAAGTGGCTGCAATCACACCATTTGAAAAGTTAGAAGACTAGATCAAACAGAAAATGATGGTGTGTGCTGCTGTGCAAAATGAGCATCACGTACCATTGTTTTAAAAAAGGCAGGGATGACCTGTATACATAAGAATACACCACTCCCCTGTTTATCTCCCTGCGCAAGTGGTAATCAGATGTTGTGTGTCAGTGCAGCCACCCTTGCACCATAGTGCAAAGATGACTGCGTTGAGGGGAGAATGATTATATGCAGAAAGGAACACCATCCTGCACAACAACCTGAAAGTGTGATTTCCTTTTACTCTGTGTGCTGCATAATGCAACACACACAGAGGAGCCAAATTGCCATGAGTGATTGTGTATGTGCAGGAACAGACACCTTCTCACACATAAACAATCAAACCTTTCAAAGCAGACATCCTTGCACGATGGTGCAAGGATGCTTGCGTTGGCGCTAGGCAGCTCTAGGTAGTGCCAGCACAGAGGACAACACAGGGGTGTGCAGTATGCAAATAAATACTGCACAGCCCTACATTGGGCAATTGACACAGCAGGGCACTGCCACACTTAGCGAAGCATTGATGTTAGACTTAGCATCCTTGGCGTGGTCTCCCCTAACTTTTTGCTTCTGCTACCTAGGTTGTTGATGTGTGCTGGACTCTGTTTTTGCTGCTTTTGATATTCTGGGCACTTTACCACTGCTAACCAGTGCCAAAGTGCAAGTGCTCCTATGTAAAATGTATGTATAAACAGGCTTATCTATGATTGGCATATTTGGTTTACTAATAAGCCCTAGTAAAGAGCAGTAGAGGTGTCCAGGGCCTGTAAATCAAATGCTACTAGTAGACCTGCAGCACTGGTTGTGCCACCCACATGAGGAGTCCTGTAAACATGACTCAGCCCTGCCACTGAAGTGTCTGTTTGTGCAGTTTTAAATTGCCAATTCTACTTGGCAAGTGTACCCACTTGCCAGGCCTAAACATTCCTTTTTCATACATGTAAGGCACCCCTAAGGTAGGCCCTCATTAGCCCCATGGGCAGGGTGCAGTGTATGTTAAAGGTGGGACATGTACTGATGTGTGTTACATGTCCTAACAGAGAAATACTGCTAAATTCAGTCTTCCCTGTTGCAAGGTGTATCTCTCCCATAGGTTAACATGGGGGCTGCCTTCAAATAACTTTAGAAGGGCAGATTCCATTTGAGAGAATATAGAAATGTGTAGTTTGGGATCTCTGTACTCACTGATTAAAAATACATATTTTAGTGAAGTTAGTTTTTAGATTGCTAGTTTGAAAATGCCATTTTTAGAAAGTAGGCGTTTTCTTGCTTAAACCATTCGGTGACTCTGCCTGTTTGTGTATTCCCTGTCTGGGTCAGTTTGACAGTTGAGCTGTCTGTGAATCCCCTCTAGACAGTGAGTCAAAGAGACCTGGGGTGTAGCCTGCATATCCTGATGAGCCATCTGTGCTATAGTGGAGGAAGAAGTGGTCACTTACACCTGAATGGGCTGTGCCTGCCCTCTCACAATGTAGTCTCCAACCCCCTGGTGTGTGTCTGGGGCCTGGCCTGGGTAAGGCAGGATCTTGTGAACAACAGAGACTTTCCTTTGAAGTCGGACTACTTCAAAGGCAGAAAGGGGTATAGGTATTGGACCCCAACCCCTGAAAAACAGATCACTTCTGTAATGAAGAGGAACCTCTGCCAAGGACAAGAGCTTAAGAGCTGAGTAAGAGTGCTGCCTGTGACTTTGCTTTGTTGGGCTATCCTGCAGTTTCTGCTTCTGCCTGTGAAAGGGGGCAAAGGCTGTACTTTGTGGTATATTCCTGCTTGTTAAGATTCTCAAAGGGCTTGAACTGAGTTTGTCTCCTGTTTTGAAGTCTCAGGGCCATCAAAGACGTCCTCTGCTAACATCTGGACTCTCTGCTGAGACTTCTGTCCTGACAAGTTGTGTCTTATCCAGTCGCTTGACCCTTGAAATGTGAAATTGGCAGACAAGAGCTAAAAATCCACTTACATTTTTTGATGCACCATCTGCAATGCGGCTGATAAGCGATGCATCGTCGGCTTCACTGTTGGGAGATTGATGCATTGCGGCTGGAGAAATGACATGCAACCCCTGCTTGCGGCTGCTGATAATGACGCAAACTCTACCAAGCACGGTTTTCTAACACCGTGCGAGAGGATTTTCCACGCATGGTCCCTAGGCATCAAAGTCATCCCGACTCTGCGCGGATCCAAGGTGCCCTGTCCAGAAATCGACGCATCATTCTCTTGTTAGGGAGAAAAACAACGCATTGCCAACCCAACCGGGGAAGTAATGACGCACAACTTCCCTTGTGAGGAAGGAATTGCTGCATCGCTGCCTTTTCCGATGCACGCTTACCCGTGCGGCTTTATTTTTTTTATGCTAACCAGGCACTTTGTGCAAAATCATAGTTCCCATTGTTTTCTATGGAGTTAGACTTAGGCCCTGATTATGACATTGGCAGTAAATCCCACTTACAGCTACGCTGACTGCTGCTAACTTACCGCCGCAGCAGCGGATATCCGTTCACCATATTATGACACACACACACACCAATCTCTCAGTTTTCAGCCACAGACACAAATCTGCACACCAAAGGTCAGTGATAAACTGGCAGTATCCAAACCCACACCGCTACGCCAACGGAACAACACCCATCACATTATGACACACGGATCACCACGGCGGACATTCACCAGCGGTAAACCATTGGCAGTACATACCGCCGCGCTCACAATGGACTCACACCACCAAAATAACACCACATTGGACAATTCAAACAACACACACCTGAGACCCATACACATACCATACCCACACACCCACACCACTATAAAACACATACCCACAGTACCCGCAACCCTTTACCATTACAAACAATTGACAGCAGTGAGACGGCAAGACCACAGACACAACCAGAGCCACACACTATACACACCTATACACCACTGTCGCACCCCACATCACACACCCTAACACTTTACCCAACACACCCTCACCTACACACCTCACATAACACCCATGGTACCACAAAGACACCCCTGCTTCACAGAGGAGGAGCTAAGGGTCATGGTGGAAGAAATCATCAGGGTAGAGCCACAGCTATTTGGAGTACAGGTGCAGCAGATATCGATAGCTAGGAAGATGGAGCTATGGTGGAGAATCTTGGACAGGTTCAACGCTGTGGGACAGAACCCAAGAACTATGGATGATATCAGGAAGAGGTAGAACGACATACGGGGGAAGGTACATTCCATTGCAGCAAGACACCAGCTCGCTGTACAGTGGAATGGCGGTGGACCCCCTTCCTCCCCAACAACTAACAGCATGGGAGGAGCAAGTCTTGGCAATCCTGCATCCTGAGGGCCTGGCCGGCGTAGGAGGAGGACTGGACTCTTGTAAGTCAACTCTCTACTACTACACCCCCACTTCTATCACTCCACCATCTCCCACACACCCCACCATCACATCTCACTTATCTTAATGCCAAGCCCTGCATGCTGTGCCAATGCAGGGACACTACTCACAGCCCTGCATGGACACTCATCACTAAAGCATGCACAGCATAGAGAGTCATCAATCCCACCATACACCCACATACACAAGTGAAAGCTGCCAGGGCAAATCCAACCAAAGGGGGCAAGCCACGGATGCACAATATGTCAAACACAAAAACCATAACGCATCCTTTACATTCCCACAGGTATACCAGCTGATGTCAGCGTAGAGGAGGTGCCAGCAATATCCAGTCCCCCAACTGAAGAGGCCCACAGTGATGACAGCAACTCTGGTGTTCACAATTTGGATGACCAACCTGGCCCATCAGGGATCTCTGGACAGAAAGTTACCCAGGCCCAGTTACTCACCAACACAGAGCCTCCCCCATCAGGAAACACCACCTCAGCACCCTCCCAGCGTACCCACACCTCTGTCTCCAGGACACAGCACTGAGTCCGTCTATATAGGGACCCCAGGCCACACCTCACACACAAGACAATCAGGGACCTGGGGTCAGTGCCAGTGGGCACACCGTTCAGGGGACAGAGGAACAGACCAACAGGGAAAGTGGGAGGTCTGCTGTGCACTAGGGGAGGACAGGCCCAGGGAATCGACTCTCCAGGATGTACTTGCAGAGATCCTGGGAGCCTATCAACATTCCCAGGACACGATGGACCAGATCCCGGACAATGTGCAGGAGAACAGGGGGCTGCAGGAGGGACAGTAACAGGGGATCAGGGAGGACCTGAAGGCCATCAACAACACCTTGATCTCCATAGTAGGGGTGCTGGCAGACATGGCCACCATTATGAGGGAGGCAGTCACACAACAGCGGGCGCCTGCCACTAGCCAGACATATGAACAGCCTTCCACCTCTGCTGCCACTAGTGGCCAGGAGGCCCCGCCACAGTTCTCATAGGCCACCAGGATCCCTCCTGCAGAAGGAGAACCACCCCACAAATGTTCCCTGTTATCCAGACAGAAGCCAGAGACACTTGCCAAGCCCCCTGCCAGGAAATGAGACTCTCCTAATTGTCACCCTTGTGTCCCACTCAGTCACCCTGTCCACCTTGAACTGCCACTGCTCCCTTTCCTATGTCCCTTTGGACAATGCACTGTGCTACAAACAGACTAGAGCAATACCCTGGAATCTCCTCCATCATCACCCCATCCCATTGCACTTGCCCCTCAATAGTTTAGCACTTCAATAAACACCCTTGGAAAGAAGTTTGGAGTATTTCACAATTTTCAATTATGTATTCATTGAAACTGGTACAAACATTGAAATTCAACTGTACTGAAAATGAGCATACATTAATGACCTGTAGCTGGCTGCAGTGATCATACCAAGAGTATATGTGAGGTCACCAACATCTGCAAATTGAATTGCCAGAGGGAACATTAAATGGGCATAGAAGTGGGAAATATCTGCATGCCAATGCCATACAAATTCAAACAAATGTCACTGAAATGTGCAGTAAAACTGTCCTACCTGTGTTTCATTGGAAGTATTGTCTGATCACTGATGTTCTTTTGTCCTCATCCTCATCCTCTGCCTCCTCATCCTCACTGTCCCAACGTCCACTGCTGGCACACGGGCCTCCTCCAAAAAAGGCACATGGCGTCTGAGGGCCATGTCGTGCAACATGCAGCATGCTACTACTATCTAGCAGATCTTGGGTGAGTAGCACAGGTGTCCACCTGTTAGATGGAGGCACTGTAACCTGGCCTTCAGGAGGCCAAAGGTTCTTTCAATTATCCTTCTTGTTTGCCCATGTGCCTCATTATTATGTTCTTCTGCCCTTGTCCTGGCATTTCTCACAGGGGTCGGCAGCCAGGATAGGTTTGGGTAACCAGAGTCACCTTCAAATATTGAGGGACAACATTTAGCCACACACTATCCCATATGGCCCACACAATACCTATACACCAACATATACTGAGTAGGAACCAGGGCTCACCTAATAGCCACACCCTGTGCCTCTGTGGTTGGCCCATCACATTTGGGATGCTGCTATTCCTCAGGACCAAAGCATCATGCACCGACCCAGGATACTTAGCATTGACGTGGTAGATGTACTGGTCCGCCAAGCACACTATCTGTACATTCATAGAGTAGGAACTCTTCTGATTTCTGAACACCTGTTCATTCTTAAGGGGGAAAAAATGCAGTATGTGTTCCATCAATTGCCCCAATTATTTTGGGGATATGTCCCATTGCATATTACTCGACCTTCACAGTGGCGAAATCTTCAACTTGGGGAAATACAATGTAGCTGCACATCTGTTTAATCAGGGCAGACAACACCCTTGTCAGCACTATTGAGAACATTGGCTGTGACATTCCTGCTGCCAAGCCCACTGTCACTTGGAAATAACCAGTTGCCAGGAAATGGAGCACTGATAGAACTTACACAAAAGGGGGGATCCCAGTGGGGTGACGGATATCAGATATCAGGTCTGGCTCCAATTGGGCACACAGCTCTGTGACTGAGGCCCTGTCCAGTCTATAGGTAAGGACAATGTGCTTGTCCTCCATTGTTGTCAAGTTCACCAGGGGTCTGTACACGGGGGTATGTCTCCATCTCCTATTCATCCGCAGCGTAGGAATCTGTGGGGCAAAATAGTGAGGAGCCAGTCACAAACTGAACAATTGAGCTACTACAGAACTTTGCATGCTGTTAACGTATAATGGGTAAGTGGGATTTGTCCATTATGTCCTCATTTCACCAGTGAAGCAGCAATTTTCCAGGGCCTGTCCCCCCTGAAATGGCATTCACCTGTCCTGTTTCGAGGGACAGGTGGAAGTGAGGTAATTCCGCTGACGCTGTGCGCCATTGCAGGAGGCAGTCGAGAACTGCAGTGCAATTCCTCATTAGTTAACATTAGGCCTCACGGGTTACAGTGGCCAATGGTGATCTACACCGGTGGTGACGTTATGCACCGCCATGGATGTGACCGCCGTTTTCTATCTGATCCTTCACTTGCTACCTGATCTTCAACAGGAGAGCACTTACACTGCATGTGCTGCTGTGACCTGTGTCTGGAACCTACCATGGCCCGTGTTAATGGGGAAAGGGCCCTAGCCTTCACTTCGGAGGAGTTGGAGAGACTGGTGGATGGGGTCCTACCCCAGTACGGACTGCTGTATGGGCCTCCAGACCAACAAGTGAGTATGGTGTGGGCATGATGCATGTGGCATGAATGCATGGAGTGGTGTGTGTAAAGGCCTCATGTGGGGGGGGGTGGGTGTATGTCCTCTGGGCGGCGTATAGGTTGTGTGCTGGGCCATGTATGTGTAATGGTGATGTGAAGGGGTATGGTGGGCCATAAGTGTGACAGGCAGGACTGTTTGTCTTATTCTATTTTCCTGTAGGTATTACCTCTACAGCTCAGCGCCCATCAAAAGAAGGGTATATGGCATGCCATCACCAAGGAGGTGTGGACCCTAGGGGTCTATGGCAGGCGGAGTACCCACTATCGCAAAAGGTGGGAGGACCTGAGACGCTGGATGCGGAAGATGGCGGAGGCCCATCTGGCAATGGCCTCCTGACAAGGAAGGGGGCCCGTCGAACCCTGACCCCACTGATGGCCTGCATACTGGCAGTGGCCTATCCAGAGCTGGATGGGTGCTTGAGGGCATCACAGCAGCCACAAGGGGGTGTCAGTGGGTGCCCCTGGGCCAGGCCTGACATTGCAGCCTAGGTCCCCTGGTGGCTAGTGTTCAGAAAGGAAAATCTTGCTACCTACCTCGCAGGCATCCACAACTGGTCAGGGCTGCGTGGGTCCCAGGTGTTCTGCATTTGGGGGGTT
This sequence comes from Pleurodeles waltl, assembly GCF_031143425.1. NCBI lineage: Eukaryota > Metazoa > Chordata > Amphibia > Caudata > Salamandridae > Pleurodeles > Pleurodeles waltl. Next base: position 234,580,655 of record NC_090447.1, read on the forward strand.
TGTGCCCCTCCCCATGCCTTGGCTGCTAACTATTTATCTGCTAGTGCTATGGCTCATTATGTAGGGCAGTTCCCTGTGTGTGAGGGTGCTGTGTAAGCCAACGGTGGTGTTGGAGCAGCCATTGACCAAGTGTATCCTTTGTCTCTCCCCACCTTTGTGTTTTGACAACTGTCCTTATGTGCATTTGCATCATCTGGCGGAGGAGCAGAGGCACTGGCGACAGAGTGAGCTACATCCCACAGGACCCAGGAGACAGAGTCCACTGACGTTGAGGGCAGTAGCGGGACGAAGGGCGAGGGGAGCACCATAGTGGAGACTGGAGGGGACAGTTCTCAAATGGATACCTCCCCCGGTGGAAGCTCCCTGGTGGTGGCAGACACTTCTGTGACCACCCCAGCTACTGGTACCGCCGCCACCCCCCATACCAGCACTGCCCTCCCAGCAGCCCCTCGTCGAGTTGCCCATGCCCGCTCACCCAGGAGGGTGGCCGTCTCCTTTGCCCTAGGCACCTCAGGCCCTGCCCCAGTGAGCTCTGCTGCCTTGAGTAAGGAGGATATTGACCTCCTGAGATCCATCTCTGTAGGGCAGTCAACCATTGTGAATGCCATCCAGGGGTTGGCAGCTCAGATGCAACAGACTAATGCATTCCTGGAGGGTATTCACACTGGATTGGCGTCCCAACAGAGATCGATCCAGGCTCTAGCCTCCTCTCTGAGGGCAGCCATTTCTACCCTTCCCCCTTCAACTTCCTCTTCCCAGTCCCATTCTCCTCAACCCCAACCCATTCCAAGCACACAGCCACACAAGCATGCACACAAGACAACACACAAGAGTGGTACAGGCAAACACAAGCACCACACTTCATCCCACATGCACTCACACAAACACCATCCAGATGCAAACACACCAACATCCACTATTTCCACTGTCTTCCCCTCATCCTACACCTCCCTCCCAGTTCCGTCTACATTCACACCTGCATGCACTACATCATCATCCACTACCAGCATCATCGCCACACCAAGCAGAGCACACACCTCACTGGCAGACACCTCCACACCAGCCATGCACATGTCCCTTGTGTCCTCTCCCACTGTGTCTGTCCCGCCTCAAGGTACACAAACGCAAGCACTCAAACACCCTACAGCCATCCACCTCACAACAACATACAGGCCATGTACCTGCACCCAAAAGCAGCAGACAGACACCTCCAACAACCACTCCCTCTTCCTCCACTCCCATTCCTTCTCCCTCGTCCCATCCCAATGTCCCTAAAAAACTGTTCCTATCCACCATTGACCTCTTCCACACACCCCTGTCCTGCACGTACAGGCAGGTTTGGAAGAACCCAGCCAAGCAACTCAGCCAACCAGTCCACGGGCCCAGTCGTCACCACACCCACTTGTGGTGGAAAAGGATCAAGGCCGCATGTCCTGAAGGTGAAGGAGCCTGCACCAGGCAGCCTCAAGGGAAAGGAGCCTGCCCCAGCTGCCAGAAAGAGGAAGGAGCCTGCCCCAGTTGGCAAGAAGGGAAAGGACCCTACCCCAGCTGCCAGGAAGACAAAGGAGCCTGCCCCAGCAGGCAAGAAGGGAAAAGAGCCTGCCCCACCTGTCAGGAAGAGCAAGGAGCCTGCACCAGCAGACAGGAAGACCAAGGGTCCTGGGGCATAAACTGTGACGGAGCCCCCACCACCAACCATGGTTGTGCAGCCATCTGAGGTTGCAGGGGATGGGCAGGAGCCTCCCCCCAGCAACACCACCACCTCCACTGAGCAGTCATCCCAGGTTGCAGGGGATGGGCAGAAGCCTCCCCGCCAGTAGTACCACCACCTCCACTGAGCAGCCATCCGAGGTGACAGGGGATAGACAGGAGCCCCCCCCCCACCAGCAGCACCACCACCACTGAGCAGCAGTCACTGCCGGTGGACGGTATATAATCCTGCCTCCATGGGTTGCTGGGCGGCCTGGCCCCTTCAAATCCAGTGAGTATGACACCTACGTGACAGACTGTGACCTTGCACTCCCCAGGATCAGGAGCACAGGGCACGAGGCCCCCTCCACAACCAGTGGGTAAGACACCCACATCCCCAACACTCCCCAGGATCAAGAGCACAGGGCACAAGGCCCCCTCCAGAACCAGTGGGTAAGACACCCAGTCGAGATACTGCGGCCTTGCACTCCCAAGGACCAAGCACAGGGCATGTTGCCCCCTCCAGCCAAAGTGGGCAAGTCACCCACTCGAGAGACTGTGGCCTTGCATTCCCTAGGACCAAGTACAGGGCATGTTGGCCCCTCTAGAGCAAGTGGTCTTGTTCCATTTCCCCGCTGAGGTACCCCCCCACCCCCCTGATGTGCCTGCCTATTTACCAGCTGATACCCATGCAGTGTTCTTTTCATGTTGATATAGGTGACATGTGTGGCCTTGGATTTTGGCCTGTGGCCATGTGGCCTACGAACACCAAGGACTGGGCTGTGTCCCTTTTTGTGTACATATGTATATATCTATTACATTGCCTAACTTATTTTTCATGCTGTGTTGATCTCATTACATTCACTGTTTAAAAATCGTTTTGTCTTTGCATTATTCAGCTGAGTTACGGGGTCAAATTGTTTTTGTAATGCAGCTGACTGTGTGTATGGTGTTGGGATGTGTGTAGTGCGTGTGTGTTACTGTTGTTTTCCTCCCCCCCTCCCTTGTGTGCTAGGCGGCTGTACTCACAGTTGTCTTCTTCGCCGGCGTTGGTGTTCGTGGTGGAGCAGAACGTAGAAGATCATGGGGAAGACATGCAGTTCAGGCTTCATGGCAGCGTGGTTCTTCCCAATGGTGAGTCCTTTCACTTCTAAGGTCTATTTCCACCAGGCTTTTGATGTCTTTGGTACCGCCCTGGAAAAGGTGGCAGTTTGCAGTGTCTTAATATGGTGGGCGGAACATTGTTCCACCTGGCTGGAGGCTGCTGGTGGCTGTTGTTTCCACCATGGGCGTCAGTGTGGTACACTGGCTGTCTTTTGAAGACCTTTCTGCCAATCATAATTTAGTGGTAGTTTCCACCAGCCTGTTGGAGTATTACCGCCACTTTAACACCAACCGCCAGGGTTATAATGAGGGCCTATGTGTGATTGACTGATCACAGATGTTTTTTAGTTGCTCTGCTCTACCACTGGGATGACATGCTCACTCAGACTAACAAGTTAACAGTATACAATGTTGTCCATTTACTAAAATGTACGAATTACACTAACCAATGTTTTCCATCCATGTCTTGCAGGTGGACCTGCACCCTACACCATGGGAGAGGCTGTGCGAATAAAATACCGTGATGCATCCAGTAAGTGTCATCTTGTGAGTCATGGGTGCTAATCCAAGGCTTGGTGTGAGTCAGTCTGAAGTGTGGAATGCTATGAAAGATGGTTTTGCCTGACCAACGATATGATATCATTAGAGAATGGATGGTGACATCCTGTATGTTGTGCAATGAGAATGGCTTGCATGTAGTTCAAGGGGCAATGTGTGCTGCAATGGAATTGTTTGAAATGGAAATTGATATGACTGGCCAGTTAGTCATTGGTGTCTACCATGATAGGTCTCTGGGCAGCTGTCTATGTACATGGCATGTCTGTTTATAACCACTATGTCAGAGCACCATTGTCAGCACAGTGTGCCACACATAGATTACACTTACTGACAAGACGGTACAGATGTGGGTGACATCTGCAGAGGTCTCTAGGGGGCTTAAGTAGGAGATACTATTGAAGCACCCACTGAAGTGCCGAACTCACTGTGGGCCTAAGGGCACCCATGTAGCCACTATGTGTGTGCCGTTTAACACATGTTGCTCTACATAGCACAGGGTAGGGCGGGCTTCAGTTCTGGAATGTGTTGCCAACTCTGATGTGCAGTTTCAAGCCAAACGTTCTGGGAAGTTTCAATCAGTTGTACATGTTAACACATCATGGGCAATGGTGTGTCCCCTTGTTAAGTATGCTTAGATCAGGTCTCACAACAGGACACATTAATGTTGATTAATCAAACCTTAGAATAGCAGGTGGAAAGTTACCTGACCCCCTATCACATGGCCCACACCCTGCCTCCATGATCACTGGGCAAGCCTTGATGTTTCATCAGGTTTGTTGAGGTGATGGATTGCATGCACAGTCCCCCTTACGCACAGGGACACAGGAATTCCAGATTTCTTGGGGCAAGTGATCCTCACAAGTTAGAAGACACAAATGTTGATCATGGACAGTTTTGTCTAATCAGCTCTGGGCCTTGTTGTTTTAGGTAGATTTCCGTCATCCAAGTGACATGTACATAAAAATGATGATGGCTGGTAGGAAATAATCATAGATGAGGAGTATGTCATTTTTGAGGACTGTGTGTTGGACAGTATGTGTTATCTGCAGTTGCAGGGTACATTATGCCCTTCATTACAACCGTGGCGGTCGGTGATAAAGCGGCAGTAATACCACCAACAGGCCGGCGGTAACCAAAATGGAATTATATCCACGGCGGAAACCGCTCAGAAAGGCAGCCACTTTAACACACTAACCGCCGCGGTCGTAGCAACAAGCACCACAGCGGTTACTGCCAACATCCAGGCAGAAGACAATGTGCAGCCCACACTATTATGACACACCTATCTGCCACCTTTTCCAGGGTGGTACCAACGACATCAAAAGCATGGCAGAAACAGAGCACAGAAGTCAAAGGACTCAACTCTGGAGACTCAGGGAACAACCACGACGCCATGGAGCCTAAGTTGCACATTTTTCCCATTCTTGTCTACCTTTTCCTGCAATACGAACATCATTGCAGGCAAAGACGACCACTGTGAGTACTGCCGCCTAGCACACAAGGGGGGGGGGGGGGACAGAGTGACACACACACCCAACATGCAACACTCCCAACACCATACACACAAGCAGAAGTGGTAACACAACATATTTACCCCATACCCCTCAGGAATAATGCAAGCCCAAAATGATTGGAAGAAAGTGAGTGTAATACGATTAAAGAACACAAATAAGTGCATCAATTTACAAACGTATATACATATTTACAAATGGAGGGATTCTGCCCAGTCCTCAATGTCCGTGGGCCACAGGGCCACAACACATAGGCCAAGGCCCCACCTCACTCCTGCAACAACACTGAGAGAACACTGCAGGGGCATCAGGTCTAAAATACACAGGCACCTCAGGGGGACGGGGGATGATGTGCACCTCAGCCAGAAGATGGTACAATGCCACTGGTCCTGGAGGGGGCTACATGCCCTGTTCTTGGTCCTGGGGCGTGCAAGGCCACAGTCTCTCTAGTGGGTCGTTTGCCCACTACTTGGTCCTGGGGAGTGCAAGGCCACAGTCTCTCTAGTGGGTGGTTTGCTCACTGCTTGGTCCTGGGGAGTGCAAGGCCACAGTCTCTCAAGTGGGGCGTGCATACCACAGTCTCTCTCGTGGATGGCTTCTCCACTGGTTCTGGAGGGGGCCTTGCGCCCAATGTGCTTCATCGTGGGAAGGACAGGGTGAGTGGATGGCTTCTTCCACTGGTTATGGAGGGGGCCTTGCCCCCTGTGTGCTTCATCCTGGGAAGGATGGGGTGAGTGAATGGCTTCTTTCCACTGGTTCCGGAGGGTGCATTGTGCCCTGTGATGCAGACCTTGGGGAGTGCAAGGTCACAGTCTGTGTGTCACACCTACAGGATTTGCAGGGTCCAGGATGCACTACAGCCCATGGAGGCAGGACTACACACTGTCTGCCGGTGGTGACGGCTGCTCAGTGGTGGCAGTAGTGGGGCTAGTGTCAGGGCTGGCAGTGGTGGGGGTAGGCTCCAGCCCTTCCCCTGCAGCCTCGGATGGCTGCCCACTGGGGCAGCTGCTGCTGGCAGTGGTGCTGATGGCAGTGCTGACAGTGGTGGGAGAAGGTGCCAGCCCATCCCCTGCAGCCTCGGACAGCTTCCCACTGGGGCTGACTGATTGTCTCTAGTGTGCATGCTTTAGTGATGGGTGTCCATGCGGGTTGTGATGGGGGTCTGTGCATTGGTTTTATGTGCAGGGCTTGGTATGGGGATTGGTGGGTTGTGATGGTGGGGTGTATGTGAGGTGATGGAGTGATGGGGGTGAGGGTATGGGTGGGGTTTTGTGATGGCATGCAGGTAGGGGGGTATTAGTAATAGAGATTTGACTTACCAGAGTCCAGTCCTCCTGTTACTCCTGCCAGGCCCTCAGGATGCATGATTGCCAAGACTTGCTCCTCCCATGCTGTTATTTGTGGGGGAGGGGGTGAGGGTCCACCGCCAGTCCTCTGTACTGCTATTTGCTGTCTTGCTACCACAGAACGCACCTTCCCCCATAGGTCATTCCACCTCTTCCTGATGTCATCCCTTGTTCTGGGGTGCTGTCCTATGGTGTTGACCCTGTCCACGATTCTCCGCATAGATCCATCTTCCTAGTGATGGATGTCTGCTACACCTGTGATCAGAATAGCTGTGGCTCTACCCGGATGATTTCCTCCACCATGACCCTTAGCTCCTCCTCTGAGAACCTGGGGTGTCTTTGTGGTGCCATGGGTGTACTGTGAGTGGTGTGTGGGGGGTGATGTGTAGGGGTGTGCTGTATGGTGCGTGGATGGTGTATGGGTGATGGTGTTATGTGACTCTGGTTCTGTGGGTGCTCTTGGTCTATCTCTCTCAGTTGGCAATTTTATTTTGTCGTAAAGGGCTGTGGGTAGTGTGTGTTTAATAGTGGTGTGGGGGTGTGGGGGTGGTGTGTGTATGTGTGTCAGGTGTGCGTAGTTTGAATCGTCCAATGTAGCGTTGTTTTGTACATGTGTATTTTGAGCGTGGCGGTATGTACCGCCAATGGTTTGCCACTGTTGAATGCCTGCTGCGGTGATTCGTGGGTCATAAAGGTGTGGGGTAGTTCTGTTGGTGTACTGGTGTGAGTTTTGGTACTGCCAGTTTTTTACTGACCTTTGGGCTGGCGGAATTGTGTGTGGCTGTACAGTGATGGATTGATATGGGTGTGTCATAATATGGGTAGCGTAATCCGCCGAGCCAGCTGTATGTTGGCAGCAGTCAGCATGGCGGTTAGCAGGACTTACCGCCAATGTCATAACGAGGGCCATAGTCTCAGATTGAAGACCAACACACCTACAAACCATCACTATCCCTGGCACTCATGTGGTGCATTTCACTGCACTATTAATACATGGCATTGTCATGTAGGTGTCTGTTAGCTCTACACCTCCATAACCATATGGGACTGCTTGACACTGTATATTGCATCTGAGGGGCAATGGTTGTTGCAGTGGCTGTTCCATTGTGACACCCATTGCATTTGGTGCTATCTCAGATGTTGTAGGTATCTACCTTATTGTCACAGCAAACTAACAACCTGCTGCCCAGGAGTTCTGTGGGTATTTAAAGGTGTTGAGGAATTATGTAATACATCCTTCTGTGAAGGAAGTAATGTATGTGGGGCATCACAAGGCACTCACATGAGCAATTATGCTGTGGAAGTATACTAATGTGAAGACAGTTGTACTTACCTGCACACTGACTGATTAAAAACAAGGATGTCTTGCAATAGTGTGTGGTCAGGCATTGTTGCCATGGTATACCATTATTTGTCCAAGAGGCAATAATGACCTGGGCATAGATAATGACACAACACAGAAATACTTGCTCTGTGTTGCAAGGACGCGTTTGTTGGAGCAGGTTACTGAGTGATGTGCCAATGAAGGAGCAGATGCATGGCATTCCCATACTGTCAGTGAGAATTGTCAGGCATGTTGAGCAGACTCAGCACATGTGTGTGGCAATGGACAAAGTATAGGGTGTATGTGATACACAAGGAACTGGAACAGAAAAGTGCAAGTAGTCTGGACCCAGTGCATGGTCAAGCTCCCTTACATAGCCCTGGCCAATAACACAAAGGGGCCAATAGAACAACAGGGGTTCAGCACCAATTGCATTAATACAATACTTGTGACCCTCAGTGCACTCCTTAACCCCGCCATGTGTGCACTTACTGAGAATTAAGCCACAGCATGATGCAGGTAGGGTCAAAATGAATCTATTTCTGTTCAGGTATATGATGTACTCAGCAGGAGTTGCAACAGATCCTCACAACTTCTGCTGAGTACATTGGGGGCCCACCTCACACATTTTCATGACCCCATATAACACCTGTTCTCACCAGCCGTTCAGACTTCCAGTATAATTAAAGTAAGGGATTTCTCAATTTACTCAGTGGCATGTTGGACCTGGCCCTTTCACAGGGTCATTCCCCAGATATTTTGCCTCCTTATTTTTCTGACCTTTTTTGGCTGACGTTATGACTCTGAGCACTTTTTCACTGCTAACCAGTGTTAAAGTGCATGTGCTCTCCCTTGTAAAATTGGTATGATTGGGATATACATAATTGCCATATTTAATTTACCTATAAGTCCCTTGTAAAATGGCATCCCTATACCCAGGGCCTGTAAATTAAATGTTACTAGTCGGCCTGAAGAGCTTCTTGCGCCGCCCACTGAAGTAGCCTGTCAAACCTATCTCAAGCCTGCTAGCACAGGCCTGTGTGCGCATTTTTCTGCCACAAGGACAAATTTGCTTGCCAGGCCCAGAACTCACCTTTTACTACATGTAAGTCACCATTAAGGTATGCCTCAGCTAGCCCTATGGGCAGGGTGCCATGTATGTAGAAGGCAGGACTTTTGCCAGATTGTGTGGCCTGTCCTGGTAGTGACAAACAGCCTAACTTGGTGTCTCACTGCTGTGAATGCTGCCTTCTCAGAGGATTGCAATAGAAATGCTCTGCCTTATGTGTAAGGGGTATTGTCTGATTTATGAGAGGTAGCGAAGGCATGTTTGGTATGGTTGTGATAGTGATAAGAAATGCTGCTTACTGGTGTAGGTGTGTTTTTTATTACTATAACAGAAATGACACTTCTAGAAAGTGCACATTTTTCTGGTGTTTGTGCAGCTTGCCTCCAATCCACGTCTGGGCAGACTGAGAGTTGGGGCTTTGTGCATACTTTTCAGGCAGCCTGTACACAAGGAGGGTGGAGGTGTCACAGAGGTGCATCTACATATTGTATAGCCTTCCTGGGCTGAGAGAAAGGAGAGGCGGCGCACACCTGCATTTGTAAAGGCTGTGCCCTGGCCTCGCACAAAAGGGTCTTTACCACCCACTGATGTTTGCAGCCTGTGCTGGAGGAGAGAAAGGGCACTCCCAGAACCAGTCATAACTGGTTGTATACCCCTCTCCTCCTCATTGTAAAACACACTGTAAACTTAGTATAAGTTCAGGGGAATTGTCCCCACAATTTAGCCATTCTTGGGACTCCAGAAACCTTACCTGGAGCTGGACGCAGGATGCTGTTGAGAGGACTTACCAGGACCACCTTGGATTACTGCTGCTGTGCTGACCTGTGACCTGCCTGGTCACTGGGAGGAACTGCCACCACCTGCATTCTTTGTGCTGGCCTGTAGCTAGACCGCTCCAACCCTGTACTTCTTTTTTATTCTCCCTTGTCTCCAGGGCAGGGTGTCATGGCCCATGACCTCTGCAACAACCCAAACACGAGAGGGTCTTCATTTGCTTGCTTTGGGGCAGAGCACTGAGTGCAGCGCTTTCTGTGTGGCCCCCCTAGCGCCTTGTGAGCACCCGATTTGTGACCCCCTCCTTTTGCACTTGGATGCACATCACTAGGGGAATCATCGCCGCAGCCTGGGGGTTGCAGAATCACCACCTGGACCGGGGCAACTACAAACTCGGAGCGTGTCCAAAAACATGCTCCATCTGGTGCCCCTGGGGGATGGGGAAACAAAGACCAGAGTAAGCGTCCTTTACGTGGTGGCCCCGGGGTGCCAGGCACTGAAGAGAGTGCCCCCAGGGCACCCACAGGCTACTGCTTCTGTTCGACTTTCACCGCGTGGCCCGGGAGGAGCTCAGGAGCAGCACATGCACCATGTCGGGTGTGGCTGCTTCCGGAGCAAAGTGAAGCACCAGGCTTTGAAGACCATGCCGCGCACACCTACCCCTTTCCCTCTTGACAGGAGAGGATCCCAGCGTCGGAGGTTCTTCCTTCAGCAAAGCAGTTCATCGAGTTACCAAAACGCAGGGCAAGGGGAGTGGAAAGGGAGTTCCTTTCCCCGGGCTACTGCTTTAGGGGCGCGATCACCCCATCCCTTATTTGGCATTATTTGTTGCCTCCCCTTTGGGTGGTAGGGCCAGTGGAGGTCAAGGCAGGCCCCCACAGAGATCACAGGAGGGGCCCGTTTTCTGCAACTGAGAGGGTGCAGGCCGCCCCTCTCCTCCAGGAGCACCACGTGGCCAACGTTTCACCCATAGGAGGACCGGGTGCTCCCATGCTGATCTTCTAGGCACTATGAGTGCCTCTTCTTCATAAAACCAGGGACTTTTTAGGATATTTGCTCTGTGAGCTTAGTATGGACCTTGGGGGGTTTATATGTTTCCTACCAGCTTTCATGATGCTATATATGTTTGCTGATGTTCCTTTTATGGGCATGGCATGCTGATATATATTTTATGACTTGTGATATATTCTCTAATGTTCCTTTTATGGGTATTTACCAGGTGTTCATAATAAGTGCATAGATTTTTTTACCGTAATTCCTGACTACTGCCTAAGTTGCGGAATCCTAAGTACTTACGTGTTCTAATGTGACAGCTGTTTATTTTTGCAAGGTATTAGTAACTTATGTAATGTCCTGACCACTGCTAAGGTAGCAGGGTATTACTTACATGTAATGTTGGTCTAATTATGTTTTGTGCAATACAGTTTATTTTTACATAGCTCAGTGTTGTGTTTACTTTGTGGTGTATGTGTGTTGTGTGTGTTGTGCAAACACTTTACACATTGCCTCCAGGTTAGGCCTGACTGCTCGTGCCAAGCTACCAAGGGGGTAAACAGGGGTTATCTTGGACGTGTAACTCCCTTGCCCTGACTAGAGTGGGTGGGTTCTGCTGGCTTAGGTGCATAACGTAGCCAACCCCATTTCTAACACCACCCATACAGGTTGTGGGACCCCCTTCCAAACATGATACATGGTGCTGGCCTCATTTGGTGCTGCTCATTACCGAGTTGCCCTATGCATGCATCACAACACTTTGTAATGTTTGTGAAGTGAAAATGGTACATCTTCTCAGCATCAGCTTCATCATTGTACATCTGTCTTGCAGGCCTAAGCTGGTGCTGGGACTCATCATACAGGTAGCATACCACATGTCCACATCCACAAGCATTACATACAGCACTCAATTGTATCTGCAACTGTCATGCACTTGCAAAAGTAAGGACTTTGTATGGAAATGTGAGACTTACCAACTCCTCCACCAATCTCAATTCCCAGGTGATCCAGCAGATCCCGCTCCCTTGTCACCAGATCTACCCATGTTTAATTTGATGGGTGTTCCTTCCACTGCTGAAGATCCTTGTGAGGTGTAAACCTAACCCAACTACCCCAACTATTGTACCGGAGACACACATCCCACAATACAGAGTCAAAAACAGTACAATTACCCTACAAAAGACAAGTTTAAAAACAACTAAGGACAACACCTACAAGACACAGCACAAGAAACAGTACAAACACTCCAAAATACACAAATCCACCTACAACACCAGCTTCACACACCCTCACTCAGTCACAGACAAGAAGACTGTGAAGTGAATGCTAACTCACTGTACCAAGTTTGGAGGCAGGATGTCATGTTTCATCTCTTACTGGGCGTCTGTGTCACATTTCCAGTCATGCATAGTTTTTCTCACCATTAGGGTGAAAAGGTCTGTGTGCATGCAATGGAAACTCAAGGGCTTGGCGTCTTTTAGCTTAGGGGTATTGTATGGTACATGCGTGTGCATAACAAATGTTAACGCATGATGGTCATGCATGGATTATACACCATAGTTCATTCAGAAATGTGTGTACGTGTAATTGCCACTCAGGGCCCAGGTGTCATTTTACAAATATTGCAATGTGTAGTTTATGCATTTGCGTCATCAAGTTTTGTCGCATGATGAATTTGCGTGTATTTTAGTACTGGAGGCCTTGAGTGCACCCTGATTAACTTAACTTGTTGCATGGGCTGTGCACCAATGTTTTATATGTGGTATGGCGACATCCGTGTGAATGTCCAGCACTGTCATTATGGTGACAATGGTATGTTGAACCTATAGGTTTATTAATGAGTCTGCTGAATGCAACTACTCATACCTTGTACACATGCATGTTGGCACATGTGTGATATACGTGTACACATGTGTAGGTATACAATTTGTGGGTGAACTACATTTATTATGTCTGAGACAGAAATGTACACATACCTACAACACAATATATATGATGGCCTATGTCCAACACATGGTAAATCATGTGACAACCATGACATTTTCCACTCACAGTATTCAGTGGACTTGGAGTGCATTAACATCATGTAAACCCTGCAGATGGTGTTATATGTCACAGCCTCCCGTCATGGTGGCATGCGATGGGCAAATACAATAGTATGATACTGCCCAACATGACTTGGTTATCTACTGACCTGCCCACCCTCTCCGTATATATGTGAAATGTTGCAATGTAGACTTTGATGTGTTGTACAGTCAGTGTTCGTCTATGTGTGTCCCTTCTCCATGTATTCCTGCACTATTGGTAAGGCATGTATTGCCATCTACATTGCTCCCATTCTATAGGCTGCTAGCACTCTATACACATCTTCTTCAGCAACATTGACTGGTCATACATGAACATGATGCAACATGTGACTTTTGTAATTGGAAGATGTACACATCTTCTTCTACTGGCTACTTCATAGTTATGGTTCCATTGACAGTGTTCGTGAGATGTCATGAGCTCCACACACACATGACATTACTCCTGCCACAGCACTTGTGTTGTCTCCATTTCACCACCCCTATCTGTGGGTGACTTGAAGCTGTCCATCCACAACCTCCATTGAACATGGGTCTGCATTTCTTCTAGCATGCCACAACCCTGGTAACTCTTACCATGACTGAATGATATTGAGGTGTGAAATCATCTCAGTGCTGTACAGTTCATTTGCCAGTTGCTACATATATGGATAGGTCTACTCACACTCAGATTGGTGTTGTGTCTCAGACATTTTTTTAACAATACTGAACATAGTAGCACATCCCACACCTAATTGCGATGCTGGAGGCCACAACATGTATAGGACAATTTGTTACTGTTGCTATCATGCACTTGTTTTGTCATGTGAGAGACAATGAGTGGTGTGTATTGCTTTGTGCTGTATAATGTATTTATACACAGCATACTAGGAATACATGCAGACATGTCAAGAATTGCTGATACTAGCAAACTTGTTGCTACCTAGGACATACACCCGTACATCAGTCTTCAAATGTTTGCCTGGATATGCTATAGGCATGTGTTAAGACTGCAGATTTGTGTGTCAAGTGTGCACCTCATGTACATAGTGAAAACTAGACTCTGCCCACATTTGACCTAGATAAAAATGTGGTGGTGCATTATCCCAGTAACTTCATGGAATTGACTATGTGTCATGTGTTTGTATAGTGATTGTGCACCCATAGCTGATAATTTAGTCAGGCTGCCCATTGCGCACTCCAAAGCCAATGTGTGTGTGCCATATGTGAGGTACTGTCTACCATGTGTGAGGGTTGTGCCCAATGGCAGTAGCAGGACACAATCCCATTGATACACTGTGCAGGCTTAGCATTGGACATTGGCTACAATCCCTGGACATTTACTGAAGGACCACAGTTAGCAATGATGTTCCACTCTTTGAACCATGCATGTAAAGCTACTTTCACCAAGAGTTGAGACAGTGTTCTGTTCCTACATAACTTGATATGCATTTGTTGACAGCCTACCTTATGTGTGCCCCCCTTGCATACATCTTGTTATGCATGGTGTTGTTGTGGTGAATGGGCCAGGTATTAGCACCTTTCCCACTTGACAAAACAATATATGTAGTCGTGCATGGATCTAGACCTTCAGGAGTCACATGGCCACAAATTGAGTGTCACTGATATGCGAGATGGTGGCAGTAGACCCTCTTACATCACAATAGATGTTCCTAACATGCTACTCACCTTAGTGTTACTTACCTGCTCACTGAGGTTTGAGCCACATTCCAATGGTGTATCTAGTGGAGAATGAGTAGACCAGGGAGAACCAGGTGCAAAGTGATTTAGTTGTGCTATTTACAAAGTGATGTTTATAGTATCATGACTATGTGTAGAAGTTCTCAACAATGTGGAGTCTCCTACGAACTCCTTCATCAGTGTTCAGTAGTTCCCCCTCTACATTGTCTGCTCCGTCATCATCATTCTCCTCATTTGGGACATCAACCTGTTCATCCCAAGGGATTTTTGTTCTGACACACATGTTCTGCAGGATTGCACACGCAAGAATTATCTGGCAAACAAGTGATGGAGCATAGAAGAGTCTTCCTCCTTTCAGGGCCAGTCGCCTGCACCTGGATATCAGAAGCCCAAAAGTCCTCTCCAGCATATTGCAAGTTTTCCTGTGTTCTCCGTTGTAGGCCCACTCTATCATCGTTGTGGGATTGGCAAATGGGGTCATCACCCACGGCTGTGTGCTGCACCCATGGTTAGGTGCAATGAATAGAGAGAAGATGTATTGGTAAGTATTGATAGTGGTTTAGAACATATCATGAAAGTTGTACTTTTTAGTTGGAGTGGTGGCACAGACTTGCTTGTGTTATAGTGTATGTTCCTGTTCTTGTGAAATGGTTTCATTGGACTGTGTTGATTGACATGACAACCCCAAAATTTATGTTGATCCCAAAATGATGGGTATGATGTAGGTGGATGTGTTGTGTAGGCCATATTTGATGCAGTGTTCTATTTTTAGATGGACTCTTCCACCACCTTGCACCACAATAGTGTCAGATGTTGAAACACCATACTGGCCCTACAAACCTAGACTGTTCCGTCCGTGTTACCTTGTGGCACTACGAATGCAGTGTGACACTGGTGATCCCTTGTGGCAGATGGTGGTTGTGCCAGCCATCAAATGTACAAGAGCATGTATCACACATTAGTAGGATGATGTAATTTTGTGCAGTAGTGTCTCCTAGCTTCCAATACGTGATTTGTGACAGACACATTCTACACATGCACAGTGCAGGCTTTGAGAGGGGGCACAGCTATTTTTCACATGGGTCCCTTAGTACGGTATGTAAGGTCAGGTATGTCCTTTATACTCCTACCGAGTCCTACTATGACGTCCGTGATTGTTAGTGTTTCTTCACAGACTCAGCACCATGGTGGACTGTTTCTGGTATTTGCAACAGATATGGTTTTGTTAGCGGCACTAGGGGCGCATGAGAGGTACCACTGCAGTGGGTGCTGCCCCATTTCTCATGATTCAACGCCATTGTCTTTAATGGCAGGTAATTTTGTATTTGTATGTGTGTGACACAATGCAGCACGCAAGTGTATAAGCACATAACAGGCATGTCAGGTATGTGTAGCTGATACATATTTGGCTATGGTACCACTTGGGTGGCATTTGATTTAGATTCTGCCAGAGGCTTCCACACCATGGTTTACATAGGGCTGTGCCTATGTGTGACTTCCTCAAAATTACCATATTTTATGCCATTGACATGCCTGTGTGCTTCTTTGTATGGTGTAATGTGTGTGTGAGATCTGTATTTAGTTGTCAACCTGTGGACACATGTAGTGGTTTGTTAGCAGCTTCTATATGCAAAGATGACTTTGCTCCACCTATCCACAAGTGGTGTGGCAGTCAGGGTCTGGCTGTGTTATGAACATTTGGATGTATGTGTTTGTTACATGCAATGTATGCAGTGTAGTGTGGCATGTTGCATATGTGTTGTTGCCTGTACATCTCTATGGCCCTGCTCATGTGTATGTAGTGTGGTGTTTTTCTTTTTTTTTTTCTAGATGGTTGGTGTGTTGCGTGTAATGATTGGTATGGTGGCTTACCTATGCGTAGCCCATTGCCATATTGGTGATCCTGGAACCTCTGGTTGATGGTGCAATGGCAAAAGATGTATGCATCAGGGACACTGCTGGGATATTTCGCAAGGATGTTGCTGAAGAGCCCAGGTGGTCCACAATGGCATGCACATTGATAGAATGTGTGTGCTTGCGGTTCCTATATAGGTGTTATGTTGCTCCAGGTGGCACCAGTTGCACATGGGTACAGTCCATTACACCCAGGACATGCAGAAGCACACCAATTTGATAGAAACCTTGAATGATCTCCTGCTGCAGGTTTTGGGTGCTTGGGAGGCAGGGGCCAGATGTAAGAAGGCTTTTGCGCCTCGCAAATGGCGAAAAACGCCATTTGTGAGGCGCAAAAGCCCTCACACGAGGCTGAAACACATTTTGCGAGTCGGTACCGACTCGCAAAATGTGTTTCAGACTCGCAAATAGGAAGGGGCGTTCCCTACCTATTTGCGAGTCGCACCGGGATGTAGAGTTGATTTGTGACAGCGAAAGCGGTCGCAAATCAACTCGCAGTTACCATCCACTTGAAGTGGATGGTAACTCATTCGCAAACGGGAAGGGGTCCCCATGGGACCCCTTCCCCTTTGTGAATGCTCACAATAATATTTTTTCAGAGCAGGCAGTGGTCCTATGGACCACTGCCTACTCTGAAAAAAAATGAAAAAAAAGGTTTCGGTATTTTTTCTATTTGCAGCTCGTTTTCCTTTAAGGAAAACGGGTTGCAAAGAGAAAAACAAAAACTGCTTTATTGCAAAGCAGTCACGGACATGGAGGTCTGCTGTCTCCAGCAGGCCCCCATCCCCGTGAGTGCCTAGACGCGGTATGGGTCGCAAACTGCGACCCACCTCATAAATATTTATGAGGTGGGTCTTTGCGACCCCATAGCGAGTCGCAGAACGTGTCTGAGACACCTTTCTGCATAACATTTTGCGAGGTGCAAATTGTAAGTCGCTGGAACTCCCAATTTGCACCTCGCAAAATGTTTTCTACCTTCATCTGGCCCCAGATGTGGTAAGGTGTGAGGCATAGGATTGCATCCAGGACCTTTGTTGAAAGACCAAGAAGGATGACTTGGAGATACCTGCCACTTGTGCACCCTTTATCTAGATTGATCCAGACACCATCATATGGAGGACAGTGAGGAGTTTTGCCATGGGTGGAATGTTATAGGGTGTTTGCACCCTTATCGTGATGCGTGGTGCAATGTGGTGCAGCAGGCATACAGTGGACTCCAGGTTGAGGCTGTACCTCCGGCCCACATCTTGTTCCCTCATTCCAAGGATGGTTGTGCACTGTCTGATTATCCTCTCCTCCTCTTTTGTAGTGCCTGTGTGGCTGCTGAGGTGGTGTTTGGGGTTGCTGTGGTTGTGGTGAAGGGAACTGCTGTCTTTGGAGACATCTGCGGCGTGAACCAAGCTGGAGCAGTAACACTTCCATGTTGTCCTGGACGTTTCAAAAGCTCCTTCTGTGTGTTTTCTTTGAGTTGTGGTGTGTGAGCCTCTTTCTAACCCCTGGCCTGACCAGGCATTAAAAGTTGACGCTAATCAGACGTAGGGCCATTTTTTTGAGTCTGCTTCCTCAGCTAGTGTTGTTTTTGCATCAGGAGGTATATATGGTGCTAGAGTGGTTAGCACTGTGTTTAGGATGGGAACGCCTACCTTGCATCTCATTGACACAAGGTAGTTTTGCGCATCCTAGAAATGGAACTAACCCCAATATTTTGACGCTGAATGGGTACAGTGTGAAAATATAAATATGGAGTTAGGTTACCTCTGTTTTACCACCACAACAAATGGTGCTATGGCAACGCTAACCATCCATAAATATGGGCCTACTTTTTTTTTAAATGTTCATATTTGCTGGTATTACTGCACAAAGGCACAACGTCACTGTCTGCAAGCTGAGTATTACATTCAAGATTAAATCAAATGCCTACTCATCACCAGGGTGACTGGTGTTCATGGGTAAAAGGGGTGTTGCCCTGCCACCCTCCATTGTGGAGAGGCAAGAACAGGGACAAAAACACAGAGCAGCTGAAAATAAATCACTGCTCTGAGACAGTGTGCTGAATCTCCTGTGTGAACTCTAATGAACTATGTAGATGTCATGCTGAGCAGTGCCAGCCGGGCGAGGTTTTCCTCAACTGGCAGGCACAAGCTATTGCAGTAACACCATCAGAGAAAGAGGGCTGATTTACAGTGCAATTGATCCAGTTGCTTTTGGGGCACAATAACAGTGGCCATGGGAGGAGTTAGCAAAGCTCCATTCACTTCAATGGCTGGGTGTGGGGCAGGCTGATATGGACAAGGGAGTGGGTGGAAACAGTTTTTTGATTGAACAGAGAAGCTGGCTGTAGGAGGGGTTTAGTACCAGATTTGGTTTCACTTTAAAAAACACATTATGGAGCTGAGCATGACAGAGTGCTCCTTATCTCAACTGTAGAGGTCCAAGAGAGGGAAGTAATCAGCTGCTGACAACAATTGCCCTAGTAAACTCAAAAGTAAATGTGCAGTTAAGCTTATGCCTAAATCAGGGGCATTGTCGCCCTCCCCCGCCTTTAGCAGCTACAGATGGGTGCCGTTCTTGATCGTCCTCTTCTGTCTGCTGCTCGCAGACAAAGGCTCACAATTAATTTGGGAGGGTGAGCGAGTGAAAGAAAGAATGGTGGATGGATGGATTAATGAAATGGTGGATGGATAGATGCATGGACGAATGAGTGAAAAGATGACATAAGAATGGAGGAGTGAAAGGCGGGGAGGGTGTATGAATGGATGGATGGATGACTGGATAGATGGATTGATGGGTGATGATAGAAAGAATGGATGGTAGAATGAGTGAAAGGATGAATGGATGAATGGAAGGATAAATAGATGGATGGATGGAGTAAAAGTACAGATGGATAAAGAAAAGGGTGGATGAGTGAAAGGATGTATGTAAATATAGATGAGTAAAACAATGGATGGATGAGTAAAAGGCAGGGTAGATGGATGTCTGGTTAAAATGATGGATACATGGATGAGAGAAAGGGTAAATTGATGGATGGATATATGGACATATAGATGGATGAGTGTGTGGAAGAGTGCATGGATGGGAGAAAGGGTAAATGGAGGGACATGCAAATGTCTGGATGTATGGGACAAAGGGTGCATGGATGAGTGTAAGTGTGGATGGCCTAGTGAAATGGTGAATAGATGAATGAGCCAAAGGGAGGATGATGGATGGATGGAGCAAAAGTATGGACGGATGAGCAAAAGGATGGATGGGTGATTGAATGGATGGATGAAGCAATGGATGAAGGGGGATGGATAAGGGAAAGGATGGAATAAGTGGATGGATTGGTTTGATGTGTAGGTGTCCCAGGACCAGTGGCAGCTCTTCTTTATGGGTTCCACAGCTGCACTACGCCCTCCTTGTTTTGTGGTCCATTTTTCTTGTAGCAAGAGTAAATAATTATTTACTCTTGATATGATAAAAATAAAATGTAGACCGTCTTCAGGGCCAGCAAGAAACTGAGGCAGCTAGTGACATTGTTTGATTGCTGGCAGTTGCATGAAGGTGCCTGCATCAGCCATCAGAGATACTGTTCAGACCTGGTGAAATCCTAGCACTGTGAGCATGTGTGTGACTATATGTGTGAGTTAAAGTGAGAAAGAGTCAGTGAAGGAATGGGTCACAGTGAGTGAGAATGAGTGACAGTAAGGACTAGTATGTGTGAAAATGAATGTGAGGCGTTCAGGAAGATTGAGAGTGAATGTAACTGAGTGTTACTGTGTGTGAGGCTGAGTCACAGTAAGACTAATTCAGAATGATTGAGAATGAGTGAGACTAAGTGAGACAAAAAGGGCCAGAGTACAATGAGTGATACTGTGTGAATTAGTGACACCAAGCAAGACTAAGTAAGTCAGAATGAGACAGTAAACCTAGTGTAAGAAAGTGTGAGAAAACCCTTCAAGAAAATGCTCTTTGGAATTCGAGCCAAGGATTACGCCCCACCACTTTTAAAGGTCACCAACTGACAATGCCCTTTACTGACACTGTAAATCCAGTATGTTTTACCTTAAAGAAGCAATCAATACAAACACAGTTTTCTAATTATTCTGTCTGAGTAAATGTCCTTGTACTAAGAATAAAATAGGTACTAAAATAGGTATAATTATGTGTGTGTTTTAATAGCTAACATGCACACCTGTTTGCTGTCTGTAGACAGTGGATGGCGTGACTTAAGGACTTGAAAGAGAAGGAATGAAAGAGAAATGAGAGTAAAAATGGTCTATGGAAGGTGCAATAGAATGCCATGCAAAATTCTGCTAAACTCGCTGAACCTCCCCTCTTCCAAAAGTGCTGCAATTTAAGACTTATCCCTGTTCAGCTGTTCCTTGTGGTGATATCTACTAATATAGCTACCTCATCTGCTTATCAAGTTAATCTGTCTACAAAATTGAACATATCATAAGTAACACTGAAAACATGTTCCCTTTGTGGTAACAGACACATTTATTTTTAAACATCACTTAAATTACTTATAAAGAGCATGCTTTTATATTGCATTTAAGATGAGCTAAATGTAAGACAGGAAGCTATACAAATACGCCTCATTCATAGAACTGAAAAAGGTCACAGAGGAAAACTGATGCTCTGTGACCCAGTACTGCGGTATCAGTGAAAAGAAATAACAAACCAAAGGCAGAGCTGCATTGATCTTCCTTCCGAGTCATTTTCCTATTTCTTTTCCAGTGCACTGCTGTTTACTGTTCATGATCCCGTGACCAGAAGGGCAGACTGTTGTTGTTTTAAAAGAGCAAGAATGAGTTATTGATTGGTGGGAATCGTAAATTGGACATAGTTTGTGTGTAGCAACTTCTTACCACAACCTACTTGGTCGGAAGTGCAATATGGACCAGTGTGTTATTTTGCTCTTGGTAGCAACACACAAATGGTGATAATAATAATTATGAAGTCACAAAAAAACTGTGCATTTTTTATAATGGTGAATCCTAGTGCTGGTACTACTTGGCATATGGGCAACTATCAATCATAATACCCTTTTCCACATAACAGATTGGTGCTGAAGGTATGGTAAAATAGTAACATTAGAACTACTGGTATTTTTCGGCTGCTGCGTTCTCTGCATTATTATTGAGTTGCCGTATTTGCCACATAATCCATTATCTTCTGCATGCATTGTAGATTTAAACAAAAAAAATAAAAATTCTAGCTCACACATATCAAAAGTTGCTAAAAATCCCATCAAAATGCATTGAGATGAAGTGAAAGACCCTTTACTTTGCATTAAAGGCCATCTTTCTTTCACTGATTGCTGCACTTAGGTGTTAAATTGGTGTTAATTAGGAGCAAACTTTGCCTAGTGTTAATATTTATTGACAAAATAGTGAAGTAACACCACAATAAAGATGTGCCACATTGTGAAGCATGATTTACCTTTCCGTGTCACATACTTCAGTTAACTCTGATGCATAATTTGATCCTTCCCTGAAACATAATGCCACTGCCCCTGCATAGTCATATTTAGGTAAGTGCTTGCATTTGATTAAAACACCCAGCTCCATCTCTGACACAGTTCCTGGACCACCAAATGTGCTGAAGGGTTTGTCTTGGGTTCCTCTCTCTTTAAGGCATGTATTGATTCTCTAGGTGGCATCTTCAAAAAGTGTGGTCTATTTTACCATTGAGTTGATGATGAGTCTCAGCTGTATTTCACAGTTTCGTTTCCAGCATATTGGATTTAAACCATAACAATAAACACTCTTGGATGAGTGCTTATTATGTCAAATTCAATACTTATAAAATGTAGTTCCCACTTATATCACTGCTTGCAATCTCTAAAAATACAACAAAAAGGGATGGGCTGAAATAAGATTGTGGCTGACTCTCTAACCATTCATAAAACTTCTAAATCACATGGAGCATCACAATCAACTCAATATTCATTAATACATGAAGACATGACTAGAAATGTTAATCACCTTCTCACACTTAATCGATTGATCAAATCGTTCTTACCGGGAAAGGACCTAAAGTGATTAGTTACAACATTGGTATTCTCCATTCAAGGCTATATGAACCCTACCAATCCTCTATTACAGTCCAAAAAAATTGACTTTGACTCTCTCAAAGGGGCTTGGCATGCAGCTGCTCATCTGAGCTTAATATGGACCACTTTAATCTCATTACTTCTCTTTATAGAAACCTGGAATTGGCTTAAATTTAAGTAGGCAGCTACATACAAACAGACGTGCTTAATACATAAACTCTTACATTCTTTCTGACCACTTTCACTACTTGGCCAAGAACCTGAAGTTATAAGAAAGTTCCTGTCAACTCTGCAGTCCTACTTGAAATCAATGCTTTCAATAAGAAACCTTACATGAAAAGAGCATTTCTTTGACCCTACCCTTAAAGTCTGTAACTGTATTCTGCCTGTGATCCACACTACTACCGCTACCTGTTTTCAAGAAATATGCTAAATATTTTTTCTCCTTCCGAATTACTTCATTCCCTCCTCACATTTGTTCCCTAATCTCTTGGCTGTGTCCCTTTCAAGTGTTTTGCAGTACACTACTGTTTGAGTACTGTACTTTATAGGGCATAAGCACAAGATGAGCTCTTGTGTAGTCCTACATTATAGTCCATATATCTTTGTTCTTTAAGTGATTATTTTTGGATTCAGACTTTGGGCATGCTGTTTCTCAAGACACTGCTTATGTTCATATATTTGTACACCATTCAGTAAAAAAAGCACTGATGTTCTTAAGCCCGTATAAATTACAAAACATCTAATACAGAGAGAAAATCAGTAACAGAAAAGTAACAGCAATAAGAAAATGATATTTATATACACACCAATACACTTGTCTGAGAAGAGATCACTTTATCAAAGACTTGTTCCACATGCTTCATTTAATCTTGAAAGAATATTTTAATTTCCAAGCAACCAACACATGTTTTGAGACTTTGGCCCTCATTACGAGTTTAGCAGGCAGCGGAGGCCACCTGCCAAACTCGTACCGTCATCTGACCGCCGGTGCGTCCAGAACAGTGCCGGCCGTATTACATGCTTCGCACTGGGCCGGCAGGTTGAAACAGCGGTCAAACCTTCATGAAAGGCTAGTGGATTTGGGTGTCATAATCCCCAGGGTGGCGCTGCATGCAGCACCACCTTTGCTGATTACAACCGCCAAGACTGCCAGGCTGTCGAATGTTGGCAACCTGGCGGATTCAGTGGTCAGACCGTAGCGGCTCTGCCACAGTCATAAGGTGGTAGTCAGACCTCCACGACTGCAGTGGTCTGGCCACCACTGCGAGTCTGACAGTCTTAGGACCGCCAGACTCGTAATGAGGGCCACAATCTCTTCTTCAGGGCTGTTAAGCAAATTGTACAACAAACATAAATAAAAATAAAACTGAAGATATCCACAGTAATTCAATTATGATATTACATACATGAACCAAAACAATGGAAGTTTGTCAGAATAAAAAAATGCATATACAATTTTCTGAACTATACCATTGTCCAATTTTTCCCTATCGGTGAAAACAACATTGGTACCTTAGGGAAAATAATTATTACTTCAAATAACCTATACCAAGGGAATTAGCTCTGTATGTATCACATTCTACATCAGAGCTGAATCAAAAATGTTAAGATCAGCATATGGTTAGAGAAACTTCATCAGAATCATGGATTTAAAAAGTACTGTCTGGATGGGCCTTCTCAGGGAATCACACATTGGATTTCAATTTTCAGATATTTAATAACTTGTCCATAGAAGATAGAACCTATATCAGATATAGTTCTTGCATTAGTCCACATTACTTGATTATTGTCCACTTGAACAATAATTCATCATAGCGTACTGAACTATCTAATGAATCAGGTTTCAAAATCAGCATTCAAAGCACCTTGTACTATCTCATATGTATAACCATGTAGGATGTTAAAGACTTTATCCAAAGCAAAAACAACAAGTGATGGACGGAATGCTGAACATTGTCAAACATTCACCCCCAGTACAGTGATCTGGGCCTAAATCCATTGTTTTTTTGCTGCCCATGCCATTCCAGTTTGGACCCAGCCATATGCAAATCAGTCTTGACCCTGTTCCCCATGGGAACAGTCCAGCCCGAACTGCTAGGCCAGGTCGTCCCTGGACTGGAATCAAGCATCCTGGGACCGGTTTCAGGGTTTTACCCCTCACCAGCCAGGCTAGCTTGAATCCAGTGGTATGGGAAGCACGGGACCCACGTCTGGGCATACCCTTCCCACTTAGGGCGACAAAGGAAAAACAACACGTGATGGACGGAATGCTGAACATTGTCAAACATTCACCCCAGTACAGTGATCTGGGCCTAAATCCATCGTTTTTTTGCTGCCCATGCCATTCCAGTTTGGACCCAGCCATATGCAAATCAGTCTTGACCCTGTTCCCCATGGGAACAGTCCAGCCCGAACTGCTAGGCCAGGTCTTCCCTGGACTGGAAACCAGCATCCTGGTACCGGTTTCAGGGTTTCACCCCTCATCAGCCAGGCTAGCTTGAATCCAGTGGCATGGGAAGCACGGGACCCACGTCTGGGCATACCCTTCCCACTTAGGGCGACAAAGCAAAAACAACAATTGATGGACAGAATGCTGAACATTGTCAAACATTCACCCCCAGTACAGTGATCTGGGCCTAAATCCATCATTTTTTTGCTGCCCATGCCATTCCAGTTTGGACCCAGCCATATGCAAATCAGTCTTGACATTGTTCCCCATGGGAACAGTCCAGCCCGAACTGCTAGGCCAGGTCTTCCCTGGACTGGAAACAAGCATCTTAGGACCGGTTTCAGGGTTTCACCCCTCATCAGCCAGGCTAGCTTGAATCCAGTGGCATGGGAAACACAGGACTCACGTCTGGGCATACCCTTCCCACTTAGGGCAACAAAGCAAAAACAACAAGTGATGGACAGAATGCTGAACATTGTCAAACATTCACCCCCAGTACAGTGATCTGGGCCTAAATCCATTGTTTTTTTGCTGCCCATGCCATTCCAGTTTGGACCCAGACATATGCAAATCAGTCTTGACCCTGTTCCCCATGGGAACAGTCCAGCCCGAACTACTAGGCCAAGTCTTCCCTGGACTGGAAACAAGCAACCGGGGACCAGTTTCAGGGTTTCACCCCTCATCAGCCAGGCTAGCTTGAATCCAGTGGCATGGGAAGCACGGGACCCACGTCTGGGCATACCCTTCCCACTTAGGGCGACAAAGCAAAAACAACAAGTGATGGACGGAATGCTGAACATTGTCAAACATTCACCCCCAGTACAGTGATCTGGGCCTAAATCCATCATTTTTTTGCTGCCCATGCCATTCCAGTTTGGACACAGCCATATGCAAATCAGTCTTGACCCTGTTCCCCACACACACGCTTACCTGATAAAGCAAAGTCAATTATTCAGAGAGCTAAGTGTACTTTCAAATTCAATCTTTGTAACAATTATGAAGCTACACATGTTTTTCAGACATGTAACTTTGTTACTGAAAACAATGAAAATTTTGATTATAGAATACGTCCATTGTACAAATGTGCATAATGAACAGAAAACAATTGCATTATCCAAATCGGTGCTCACCTTTAATCATGTTATTCAGCCCCTCAAAATAACAGAGCCGCAGACACGAGGCATCTTTCTAATATAAAACTGACCCATTCAGAGAGCGCTGTCTTAAATAGAGGTTTACGTTTTGCACCAACTAACAAGTGGAATAATCTCATAGCTAAGGTTATCTAATTCTGTACATCAACTAAAACTTAAAACATTCTTTCTTGATAAGCCTAAAAGTAAAAAACAAATACACATTGAAAAGATGTGAGACACACTTCTATCAGTCCATTGTTTGATATTGCATTAGTCATGAGCTTGGTTGATAAACAGGTTTATGATATTGAAGTTCTTGATCAATAATTAATTATAGATATAGATTATTGTATGTCAAGTGGTCTAAGGCTCACATCAAAATGTATTCCAACTAAAGCTGGCAATATAATGGATGTTTTTCAGTACTTATTCATTTGTGATTTTGATGTAGAAAAAGCAACTATAAGTTATTCTAATTTAAATAAACAAGAGATAAAATCAATGTATGACTTAAAATTGGATAGATCTTTTACCATTAAGGATGCCAGCCAAGCCAGAAATGTTGAAATTTTGAAAGATAATGATCAGGAAGCACATTGACAACTGAGGTATATATAAAATTATGCGATAGTAGAAATGGTTGAACTAGAGAAATCAAAATTGCTGAACCAGCGTTAATTAAGAGATCATGTTGACAAACAGTTAATAAATATGGAATAATGCAACTACATGTGGGCTGACAATGTCATAACACCTGTGATATACATTTTGCTGAAGATTCACAAAGGAGGCACCATACCTCCAGGACACCCAAATATTGCAGGTATTGATGGACACAAGGAACATATTTCTGAATACATTGACATGCATTTGGCCCCTTTGTTAGAATCTTGCCTTTATTTATTAAGGACACTAAAAACCTTCTGAACCAGATTAATAATATATGCTTAAATGGATGTGAATAGTCTATATGACAGTATAGAACATCAATTGAGAATGGAAGATATACGATTTATTACTTTCACAAAGTCAGTTAGCTTTTGACAAAATTCACATATGATTCTTGATTTAAGGAGATTGTCCTCAATAACATTTCTTTCCTGTATCATCAAAAACAAGGGACAGCATTGGGATCCAGGTTTGCAATATTGTATGCCAAGCTGTTCATGAGTTGGTATGAAAGAGAGCATGTCTGGACAGGACCATGGAATTAATGTGAGAAACTAGTCTACTGGGGAAGCTACATAGACAATGTTTTCATCATCTGGAAAGGTAGTATTCAGGACTTGAAGACATACCATGAGTTTTTAAACAACAATCATTTCAACATCTCTTTGACTCTTGAATTTAGCAAAACCTTGATTTGCTTTCTAGACTTAAAATGTACATAGCTGATGCAAAATTGGTATCTAAGTTATATAGAAAATCAACATCCGCTAATTCTATATTACATGCTGAGTCAGGACACCTCAAAAAGAGATCAATACCATTGCCTTTGGTGAATTTTGTTCAGCAAAAATGAACTGCAGCATGCAAGATGATTCTGAGAAATAAGCTAGGGAAATAACTAGTAGATTTATAACAAGAGGATATGACCAAAAAGTGTAGCAGACTGCCAAAAACTGAGTGAGTAAAATCTATTGAAATGATTTATCAAAGATCATCCTAAACAAATGGATCATAGAAGTAGAGATGTAAGATGTATCTCCACCTGAAGCAATGGCAACAGGCAGAATGTAATAGCTTAATGAAACATTGCAATGTCTTGACATTAGATTCTAATATAGGAGGTATATTTCCTGTGAAACCTAAAATAATTCATATAAAAGCACAAACATTGAGACCCCTACATAACTGGCTTCCCAAGTTACCTAATGGCTCATATAAATGTAGGAATTATATATATTGTACACATGTAACAGATAATGTGGACATCATAGAGGATATTACTGCACAACAGAAATTTAAGAGTGCATCATTCATCAAGTTGTAACACCTCCAATTGCATATATATATATATATATATAATGATTTGTGTATGTGTCAACCCATATATCGGTTCAACAATGAGAAATCTCATAACTCAGTGGAAAGAACATACCAGAGCTATCAAAAATCTATATGACAAGTACCGTAAGTTTGTTCACTGAAGGGCATCACACACATTTTTCATGTATTGGACCATTGTTCATGTATCAATAAATTGAAGAATAGGTTATGCCATGAGGAACATTGCCAGTATACATAAAGTGATAGTATTTGTTATGCAATTCTTTAGGGGCTCAGTATCTTCTGTTAACCATTTTTTATGAATTTTCTTGTGGATGGACTGAACACGGTTTATTTCATCATAAACCTGCAAAAGTTAGTACTATGCCACAA